>NW_027266286.1:72563209-72903209 GCF_022045235.1 Haliotis cracherodii
AGACAATCAGGCCAGTGACTAAATACCAATACTTACATACACCAATTCCATATCCTTGTCTCACAGACAATCAGGCCAGTGACTAAATACCAATACTTACATACACCAATTCCATATCCTTGTCTCACAGACAATCAGGCCAGTGACTAAATACCAATACTTACATACACCAATTCCATATCCTTGTCTCACAGACAATCAGGCCAGTGACTAAATACCAATACTTACATACACCAATTCCATATCCTTGTCTCACAGACAATCAGGCCAGTGACTAAATACCAATACTTACATACACCAATTCCATATCCTTGTCTCACAGACAATCAGGCCAGTGACTAAATACCAATACTTACATACACCAATTCCATATCCTTGTCTCACAGACAATCAGGCCAGTGACTAAATACCAATACTTACATACACCAATTCCATATCCCTGTCTTACAGACAGTCAGGCCAGTGCCTAAAATACCAACATTTACATACACCAATTCCATTACAGTCTTCCGTAAGTGAGAAGTATACAATGGCGAGGATTCTTTTATCTATGATAAAACTGGGAAACCAACTGGAATCGACTTACTGAGTTAATAATCGTACCCAATGACATCTTCCACCATCAATTACAATTTGCATTTAGACTGCATAAAAACTTGCTTTTCAGGTGCTGCAGCTGGAGATATCAGTCAGATGTTGGATTATTAGCCTGTCGGCGCCCATGTTATGCATGAACTAATCTCTCCTGAAATCTATCAGATACTCAAACATGGCCATAGTGCTGTGTTTGACAAACTGAAAAGATATCACAGCCATTTCAGAATGAACTCATGATCAGAAATTAAAAGCTCTCTCAACGTATCACATAGAACAAGGCCACTCCAGTAAAGGTTTCCGATAAAATTCTATAACAGTGAGTGAGTGAATATTGTTTTGTGCCACACACAGCACAATTCCAATGACTGACACATAAAATGAGCTTTATATAAAATGCCCATATGGGGAATCAAAACCTAGGTCTTCAGCTTGACAAGTTAATACTTTAACCACTAGACAATTAACTGCCGAACTCTGTCTGTCATACAGACCCTGAAACAAAAACATCCAATACAGCCCATGCAAGTCTATAATGTTTGGCAAGTCTATATTACTGCTGTATCAGTATCTGAAAATGGAGAAAGTTTCTGGGCTCCTTTTTATTATATTTTATAACTATAATTTAACAACTGTTTTTTTCTGAAAAATATGTTCATTTCAGAGACTGGTTGTTAGTCCAGCCGAACTCAATCGAAGCAGTTAAGTTACCAAATAACAGAGACAGGTACAAGACCAAATGTTGGAGCTCATCACAAACATCTCCCTAAGAACTGATTGCTGATGTCAGAGACAAATGCACTGTCCAAAAGTAATTATTAACTTTTCTATTAGGCCAAATAAGACATCGGAGGGGGTTTACTTAGTGAAGCATGTATGAATATATCAGAGCCTAACAGAATCACATCTAGTTCTATATAAACATCTCAAAGTTCTACATGCAGCACTGAACAGGATTTGACATTTTAACCTGAGAATCAATCCACCTTCACATTTCGCCCACATGCCCAAAGTAAATATGTCAGTGACATTTGGCCATCATTCTTTTCTGGCCATTCTGACTTTCAACAAATTTCATTCACATATATAATTACCTGAAGAATAAAACAAGAGAAGTGTATTTTTGGCCGTCTTATGACACCATCACAAAGACCTGCTACAATGATGTAGATGTAGTGTGACGCACATGGAAAGAAAACCTTGGACAGAATTTCTAGAAATAAACACCTTGAAAGGAATGGCCATAAATAGATGTTGAGAGTACGTCAATGCACTGACAGTAATGGCCGGCTCCATCAGCTCGAGTTCACCATGAACCTAGGGATCCTTCCTCTAAGACTCGCCATTCTCAGGATCACCCTGATCACATGGACTGCGGTAAAACCGACAGAGTTTTGTTAACGGGTGATCTGGTCACCTTAATCAGTTCCCTACCCTAACTCAGACAGATGCATAGGAAATCAAAGTGGGAGCTATGACAGTGAATCATACACTCCATTAAGGAAGTCATAAGCTGGGGTTGTTAACCGTTAGTTTTATTATTTGTTTTACTCATAAGCTCTCATAATCCACCAGGACTAGGGTGAAAGGAAAGATGATGAGATGGATTTCTAAAATATCTAGACAATACACACCCCATACACACCAAAATGCACCTTCCCGGTGCTTGTTTATTCACTGGCCTTCATTAAATATTAATAATATTTATAATACATTTGGAGTGAATATAAATTGATTCATCAACAGGTCATAACTGGAGAATGGTTACACAATGCCTTGCTGTTGTGAGTGAGTGTGGTTTTACGCCGCTTTTAGCAATAATCCAGCAATATCACGGCGGGGGACACCGGAAAATAGGGTCACACATTGTACCCATGTGGGGATGCTGTTCTGTAGTGTCACAGTGAACACGGTGAATACAATCTGGCATTTTGTAACTGAATTCATCTTACCAGGGATCGATTTCGCTGCCCAAGTGCAGGTATTTTCTTGCTTGTGCAGGAAACTTATATTGCCAGTACCCATTTAGTACAGATAACTACTTATAGATGTTCCCAAAAGTGACCGCCTAGGGTGGCCAGATTAACAGGGTCCTTACAAACTAGGTCTCACTTTACATGCACAATGTCAAATTATAATTACCGTATTCGACGTAATAAGCACCCCGCTCCAATTAGCGCCCACGGTGCCATTTTCTAAGATATTGGCTAGTGAATAATCCCAATTAGCACCCCTTCCGATTTACACAAGACTTGTGTTATATGCACCCTTAATTATGGGCATTTAATTCTGGAAAAATATATCTGTCGTACATAAACATTTCAGGCTGTCAGCATAAACCACAAAATTTATCTTTCAACTCTCTATTTTCACCAAAATTACATTCTAATAAGAGCCCCCTATTTCTAATTTTGAGTGCGCCCCGGTCGCTTATTACATCGAATACGGTATCATTCATATGAAATTAAATCAAATAAAAATAATAAAAATTATTATTTATCTTTGAAATGAAAGTATCTGAAGTTCTGTGTTTGTTTAATTATCTTATGATATATGATAGAGAGGAGCCAGAGAATCTCTTCAGTGTCACACATTGATACTGAAGAAATCTAGACTTGCCAAACTTCACCCAACTTTGTAGGATTTCTTAATAATTAGTTTGGAGTCTGTATGAGTGACTCCCTACATGTGTAAATTATAGAGGCCATACAGCTATCCAAAAAGCTATAACTAAAACTACCAATATTTTGTACGCCGCTTTTAGCACTATTCCGGCAATATCACAGTGGGGGACACCAGAAATGGGCTTCACACATTGTACCCATGGGGGGAATCAAACCCAGGTCTTCAGCATGACGAGCAAACGCTTTAACCACTAGGCTACCCGACTGCCCCCCTGATGAAGGAGTATAGACTCCAAAATGTTGTGTTCCTGATAATAAAGAAGTTGACATCGATAAATTCTCTTCCAGTGAGCAACATACCTGTCAGTGTTCTATTACTTCCATATACCAACAAAGCACGGTACTATTTCACACATCTTACCTCAACAACATCCCTACATGCAACTGAAACAAAGCACCATCATACCTGGCACTGAGGAACGAAGTCATTTGCAATATCACAGTCTGTACTAAGTACTCTCACGCTCAATCTTTAATGAACTTGCCTGAAGCATCAACCAACATGCCGACACATGGCTTGCAATTTGACGTAATTGGATAATTAAGTGTAATAGATCCACAATTGCCATACTGCTGTTTTGGATCTATGGGAAAATACTCTCGAACTTCCTGCATACAAACCAGGACTCTTTTCAGTGAACAGTTGACTTGCCTTTGCATGTGTCTGTGATGGGGGCCTCTAGTGAGGTAGTACACTCACCTTTCGTGAACACCTGGTGTCATGACTACAGTAAACTATGTTAATAATGAACATGCTTATAATGAACAGACCGATATAACAAACTTATTTTCTATTCCTGGACATGTAGTCCTTGTTGTATGTATATTATATATATACTTACAACGAACTACAGTTATTACGAACTAAAAATAGTGGTCCCTTTGAGTTGGTTATAACCGTAGTTTACTGTATTTGATAGTTATTCATGAACACATACTCATGATATAGTCCGAATTGTACAGTCAGTGCTGCTTTCAGTAAATATTTCTTCCGATTATGGAAATGGTTTTGATGTTTTTTCCACAAAGTAGGTGACTGTGGCATGTGATTCAGAATGACCTTTCCTGGTGCTTCAGACTCCCAACAAAATAATCTAATAACTCCTGAGATTGATTCATGTGGTTTAATCCCAGGTTTTCAAAGTCCCAGATAGATGATGTGAGATTAAATCACATCACATGGATTAAAGATCCAGATAGAGGAGGTGGGACCACATAAATCAAAGTCCCAGATAGAGGAGGTGGGACCACATGAATCAAGTCCCAGATAGAGGAGGTGGGACCACATGAATTAAGTCCCAGATAGATGATGTGAGATTAAATCACATCACATGGATTAAAGATCCAGATAGAGGAGGTGGGACCACATAAATCAAAGTCCCAGATAGAGGAGGTGGGACCACATGAATCAAGTCCCAGATAGAGGAGGCGGGACCACATGAATCAAGTCCCAGATAGATGATGTGAGATTAAATCACATCACATGGATTAAAGATCCAGATAGAGGAAGTGGGACCACATAAATCAAAGTTCCAGACAGAGGAAGTGGGACCACATAAATCAAAGTCCCAGACAGAGGAGGTGGGACCACATAAATCAAAGTCCCAGATAGAGGAGGTGGGACCACATGAATCAAGTCCCAGATAGAGGAGGCGGGACCACATGAATCAAGTCCCAGATAGATGATGTGAGATTAAATCACATCACATGGATTAAAGATCCAGATAGAGGAAGTGGGACCACATAAATCAAAGTCCCAGACAGAGGAAGTGGGACCACATAAATCAAAGTCCCAGATAGAGGAGGTGGGACCACATGAATCAAGATGCTAGAGTTGAAAAGGGGATGCTAGAGTTGAGATGGGGATGCTTGAGTTGAGAAAGGGATGCCAGAGTTGAGAAGGGGATGCTAGAGTTGAGAAGGGGATGCTAGAGTTGAGAAGTTGTCATTTCTGTAAAAGTAAATTGCAAGAGATTCATGGTATTTGATTGGCTAACCAACAAACCCCACAAGCAGTCTACAGTTTCCTGATTGGTCGATAGTGCGGGGCTTGTGTTGCACTACTATGCTGAATGATGTGATGGATGTACTTCTGTCTAGTATTTTGTGTTAACAATTAGAAGTTAATTTTGTTGACTTATTTACTTATAAGATGTGACTTCAAAATGTATATTTGCATTTATGGAAGTATGGTGTGGTGTGGTGTGGTGTGGTGTGGTGTGGTGTGGTGTGGTGTGGTGTGTGGTGGAGTGAGTGAGTGAGTGAGTGAGTGAGTGAGTGAGTGAGGTTGAGTGAGTGAGTGAGTGAGTGAGTGAGTGAGTGAGTGAGCGAGCGAGCGCTTTGATCAGCACTTCAGGGAGATCGCTGTCAGCAAAACTGAATGTGGGTAGAAAAGCCCCAGTTAATTATTCAGATCAGATTATGCCCCTTCCACACCCGTCCTCTGTGAGAGCATCACAGCTGAAATGTTTACAATGAACAGGAAACATCCCTTTTCAATTTCAAGGACTGATTTCTTCTGGTTGAAGCATTAAGCAATAAGGACTTTCCTGGTCAACCACGCTTCCTTCCAGTCTTAGCATAATCTTTTGTATGAACTAAACCAACATAAGGATAAAGTCAAGAATTCTATGACACACACATCGCATACTGAAACTAAACGTTTGAAGGTGACAATACGTTAAGCTGAGCCACATGAATGACTATGAGATTGGCACAGCAACCATCAATACCTGAATGAATAATATGCAACTTTTAACATCTGAATGTCCAAGAAGCCACGTGACATGCATGTGAAGGAACTGAAATAAGAGAATTTAGATCAAGTCTTAGTACCCAGTTCAACTAAAACATGCAGCTTTGTGAAAAAGGATGGGGTGACTCGTTCCTATACACATATACATATACTCTGAATAATCCAAATACAAACAAGTTTTATTCTATTTCAAATTCTTCTAATCCTGTATGTTAGGCATTTTATTGTTAATATTATATATTATTAAACAAACATGTATTCTTTGCACCATATTCAAAGCATTAATTCATAATTACAACATCCCAGGGTTTCAGTGGTGCGTCCTTACCTCGCTGAGACTGCGATGTATGTACACTTTGCGTCGACATCGCCGACGGGGGTAGCGGTTGTCAAGCGCCCCCCCTAGGTCCTCCCCATCATCTGGCTCCATGGACATTGCCATCGGTTAACCTGATCAATGCTCTTCACAAAAATACTTCTCCTTATCCCTAGAAATTTATCCACATCACTTGATATAAAACTCAGATCAGGTCGTTCACACACTTTGATTTTCAGCAATTTCCACCCAATTTCAGTTTGGATTACACATCATACACTAAGTCAGTCACAGTGACCCTGGTACGAAAGACAAGAAACGATTCCTGCCAAACCTTAGAACTGTCAAAACATTACATCAGAATAGGTAAATCAGTTTATCCCCTTGGAGCAATCACAACACATCCTCTAAGCCACTCCTCCAGCTAGGTTCGAATTTGTCTCCCTGAGAACATCCTCATTGACAGAAAAAAGCATAATTCCCGACGGACGTCCTCTATAATGTAGTTCTCACATCGCCTCCTCCCAGCGGTCTCTACCTTGTACAGGTAAATCTGCCTACGAGCAGTGAGGATGCAGACCACGTCAGGATCTCACACAGCTGTGGACTTGCACCACGGACTGATCCCACGTCTATAGTTGATCACAGATCAATGAAGAACACATTCTACTGCTATCTATTATGAGCTTTCATACGTCTTGGCGAACGAGCTGCACGCTCCGTCTTGGTCATCCCGCGCCCATGAAGTATCACAATCAATACCGTCACATACAATAGTCAGCCTGCATCATGTTGAAACAGCCTCGTGCACAACAAATAACAATATCAACTGGAACATGGCACATCAGTCAAACATTAATGACGTATGTTAGTACAGGTCTTTAGTCAGAAAATGCGTCACACATGAACAGTTCAAATGAGGACTCCACATGTGTTTTTAACCCCTCACGTGACGGCCATCAGCCACTGCTGATTCTGTAACTCAGGTACACGGTGTGTATAAAACCAGCTGCCATCTGTCCAGATGCATTGAAGGGAGAAATAGCTGCACATTATGGAGCAGTGTAGCAAGGCATTTACAACAAGGATATCATGTGATACCACAATTATTACAGGGTTAAAGTACTTGAACAATGCAAGGCTAAACAGGATACTCTCTAAAACAGGCGGTTTAGATAGCGATTTAGCCAATCGTTATCTTCACTCCATCCCTGGGACACTACAACTAAGTCAGCGTGGAAGGACCAGCATCTACAGCAGGAGATAAAACCTCAGTAAAGTTGTTCCACAAGACTGACTTTCACACTACGTTCATATTCACACATAGTGGAGAATCATGCTTGTGATTTTGTGTGAAGCAACATCACAAATCATCCGATCATTGGCTACTGCTTTTGACTGAACAAAAACAAGGAGAAATCACACTACATTATACAATATCCCCTTGTCTGTCATACAGACCCTGAAACAGATACCTTATTCAACGTAATTAGCAACCCATTCTTATAAGCACCCATGGCGGTATCTGCAAAGCATGCACATAGTATTATTTGTAAGAGACATGCATATATCTCTAAGAGGTATATTACGGACACAGATCGTTATCTGCCTTCGCCAAACCACAAATTTCACTATCTTTCAATTCTGATTGTTAACCAAAATTGCATTCTAATAAGCACCCACCTTTTCTAATTTGGAGAGCACCCTGGATGCTTATTTTGTCAAATACGGTTTATCCAATACAGCCCATGCAAGTCTATAATATTTGCCAAGTCTAGATTACTACAGTATCTGAAAATGAATGGCCCCTTTTTATTATGATTTATAATAACTACAACTATAATCTAACAAAAGTTTATTCTATAAAATATGTTCATTAAAGAGACTTGAAGTTTGAAGAAATTAGACCAACATTTACTATCTGCAAATATATAATTCTGATAAAAACATTCACCTACATTTAAAGTTAAAAGAAGCCTAGTGACATGGTAGTCAGAACTTGTGGAAAAATCTAGACTTGCTTCATTTAACTCTTTCAACACCAGTCAACCAGAAGTGTTTACTGATGGGACACCGAGTTCCCAGAGACTCTTGTTTTATAGATGAAGCCAACATTTATCAAAGAAAATATCTGCTTGTAAAATATATTTGTTACTACATGTTATACACCATTTGAAAGGTCTGATCCTATGGTTTATAAATATGAAAGTTATGTTTTTCATTTATTTAAAATAATGCATTTACAACGTATTTAAGTTTGTTGTAAATAAAAAATGTAAGCTAACACGTTGTTAACGTCCAGATTAGGGACCAAGGAAGCGAAAACTTGACTATTTTCGGCAAATATAAGATTTCATAAAATCCACTTACCTATTTCTGTTTTATTTACATTGTTTACGTGATTGAAAATCATTTTAAAAAGAATTATAAACAGTATCTATATCATCACCCATTTCCCGATAACAGCGGCTGTCCGCTCAGTAACATGAAGAAATACCCCAGTTTTCGAGTCTTCGTATGAAAAGCACGTTCGTTGAAGAATGGCATATGACACATCCCTGGAAAGCTTATTCCTTCATCTACATGCTCGTAACATCACCTGGTTTTTTTTCCGTAGTTATAACAAGCGATTTCACTGGATTAAAATTGGTTTCTAATGACGCTTTCTTGCTGAAATCTGCAACAAATTTCGTGATTGGTCTATTTTGAGCACGTGACCTAAGGCAGCCAATCAAATTACAGCTGTGATACCAAGCTCGTGTTTGATAAATTTCACAAGTTTGCAAAAGATTTTTGTTAAATCGTGTTATTCTGAACGTTTTAAGCAGGAAATCACGATATATATTAAAAATATGGAACTTCGTTAATGTATCGTGCTAGGTTACGAGCTGTGACAAAGATTTTTCATGCATATATTTTTGCATTAAACATCGTGTCCGAGCCGAGAATTCGAGGCGACGAAAGCCGAGATGTCATTTGACTTACATCACACGCAATCGCACGAAAAGATGGAAATAATAACTTAGATGTAAGTTTGATTACTTTTAGATATATTTTTGTTGATTTCGTTTATTACTTTGTATAATATATTTAAAGATTTGTTTAAAACGTCTTTATTTTGCTCTTTGACATGTTCGATGTGGACCCATTGTCGAAATGTGTGTCCGAGAATTTTATTTTCAATAACATCGCGGGAAATAGTGAATAATTTTTTTAATTATCGATAAAAAATGATAAATTGAAATGGAATACGTATTTCAGACATTGTGAAATGTGATAGATTTAATAAATGAATGATATCACAGGTAGGTCCATATATACTGTGTCTGGGGACTCGATGCTTCTTGGCCGGATAACCGGCCTGCGGTGTTGAAAGAGACAAGGCAAAAGCATTACAGTGAGAGCTGGGCGGAAGGGACAATAATATGGATCAGGGACTGTGAGAGTAACTAGCTAGAAATCTATGATTGTGGGTTGTAATCCCTGGTTCATTCTGATTCTGATTCTGTAGGTTTGTCAGCACCATACCCATGCTCGTGGCTTCATCAAAGTGATAAACGTCTGAGACCCACATAACTTGGAGCTTTCCTCCCACATCAAGCAGCTGAAACACTGTGACATAACTGTAATACTCCTAAACACAATTTAACACTACTCACTAAATCAGTCAATCTTACTGGAAAGGTGGTACACAAAATGTGATGAATCAATGTACATTATGATGATAATGTTTTATCGCTACATCTATGTGATGAGAGACTGCCGTAGGTGAAGTAGTCATCAACCTCTTCATCAATAAGGTCAGGGTGACAAGTAGGGCCCCTGGCTATGTAACAGACATCATTCACAGCTGACCTACAATTACACAGCAGTTTTCTTCTTTCTAAATAGTTAGAAATAAACACACTGCAAGTGATTCCTTGGCATCTGATTGGTTAACCAAGCCATCTCTTTTGAGATTATGTGTCCCCACACTGAGAAAACAATGAGGTGACACCCACAAACGGACTACTCTTTCCTGAATGGTTGATAATCGAATGGGCGGGGCTTGTGGTGCATTATTGTGTTGAATGTCACAGATTTTGTATTGTTGTCAACAGATTTGTGTGTGTTAATGATCAAATATGCAGTCTTTGAAGTTTTATTATTGTTGATGTATGTATAATAGTGAGTGAGTGAGTGAGTTGGGTTTAACCCTGCTTTGAACTGTATTCCAGTTATATCATGGCGTGTCAGCTTCAAGTGGGAGGAAAGTATGAAGTTAACACTTCGGTGAAATCCATGAGCACAGGTATGGTGCTGACAAACCTACAAACATAATCGGGGCAAACCCGGACTCGACCCCACGATGATAGGTTTATGGAGTGCATAAGGGACAAAACTCTGCACAGCAAATTGTTGAGCCTCAGGCGACTGGGCCTCCCATGCCCCTTATTCACATCTTCCTGAGGCAAGGGAGTTAACTGACTTCAAAAGTCCTGGAGTTTCCACCCTTGCCAGACTTATCCTAATCAAAATCATGAAATGAAATCGACCTCCGGTACGTAAACTGTCATGCAGATTTGGGGTGATTGTAGGATTTGCAAAGCATTTGTACTGCCAACTCGGTGTCTACAGATATTTTCCAAATCTTTTCATGTTTTTAATCAAGGTGCTCGTGTGATTTGATGCACTTCGCGATGTAAGACACGTTTTATCACAATATAGATCTTGATAATCGACCAGATGGTCTTGACTGGGCTCCGCCATTTTGTTTGAAGCAAATGCAAGTGATATGAGAGGTGGAATCTGATTGGTCAATAACAGAGACATAAAACTGACATAACTCGTAACAGCCACTGGTGGCGCTTAGTATGGATCGCACCCAGGAATTACAACCTAGTTCGGCAAGGGTGGAAACTTGACATTCATAGTCAGTTAACTCCCTTGCCTTGGGAAGATGCCTATTCATTATTAAGAATTTATTTCTCAATATGGTTTTGCGTTTATGGAACTATAAATACAAGAAAAGATGTACACCTTGCATTACTTCATTGTACATATTAACAAAGCGTGCATTCTGTTTTTCACATTTATACACCCATAAACACAAAATACTGAAATCAATGCATACATAATTATAACCAAAAATAAATAAAAGCATGTGATCAAAGCTTAATAAAAATAATCCTACACCAATACATTAGAGTAAGCATTAGGCTACTGACAACAAAATTAAACAAAAGCTTAAGAAGTATTTTTTCTACACCAATACATTACAGCAAACATTAGGCTACTGACAGCGAAAAAAATAAATGCACTCTGGATAAAACACATCATATATACACCCAGATTCAGTTCAAGGCTCTTACACAAGGTGTTATGCATTACGTTGCATGTTTAACAGATATAAGAAGCAAATTATGGCGAGCATGCATGTGCGCAGACTTCATCACTGCTGTTGCAGTCAACGGGTAACCGTCATGAAGCACAATATATGGCTGTTTCACACGACATGTCGGAATACACCTTTGTCCTCACGGCATGGCCCTGAGCTGGGAAGAGCTCAATAGCCACATCAAAGATGACTGGGCCTCAAGGTATGGTTAAAAACTATTCAAAGTGAATTTGGGAAGAACTTTCACGCATATTGAATTAAACATGAATCACATTGTGAAGATGTGTATTTCAAGAGTATGGAGATATTTGACATTGTTTATATCACAAGACTTTGCTTATTGCAGTATAGTGCTTCTCTTCATCTAGTCAGTAATTAGGCCAACTTTTATAATGTTAATGATTCCCTACATTCAGTAAACCACCATCAATAAATATTTCTTTAAAGTGAATAGGTCTTCAGCAACCCATGCTTGTCGTAAAAGGCAACTATACTTGTGGTAAGAGGAGACTAGTGGGATCGGGTGGTCAGGCTCGCTAGCTTGGTTGATGCATGTCGTCATATCCCATTGCGTGGATCGATGCTCATGATGTCAATCACTGGATTGTGTGGTCCAGACTTGATTATTTACAGACCGCCGTCATATAGCTGGAATATTGTTGAGTGTGGCATTCAACAACAAACAAACAAATTAAAGTGCAGAAGATGGGTTTAACTCCACTTGGAACAGTATATAAGTATTTCAGTATTTCAGTATTTCAGTAATATCACAGCATATAAAAGATGTACAAATGCGGATAAAGCATTTTGGAAACACTTTGGTTGCATTCTGGGACCACAATCTGTTTAGCAGGTCCCATATAAAGCTTGCAAAGGAACTGTTTCATATGCTTCAAGATGGTAGAATATAGTTTATATGAATATGGGATTTGAACACAGGTCCCTCAGACCCTGGCGTGACCAAGGGACACAACTCTACATGGCACACTGCAGACACTTGCAGGACTGGCCCTGACAATAACAATGTTGCAGTATCTGGGGACCGAGTGTCCTCCCTGAAACCAGGACAGCTAGGAAATGAAGCAAGTAGTTACTATAGGAACAACATACAGCTGAATCAGAGCTCATGATATCAGTTTTTCACAGGCTGCGGTCATATAGCTGGAACACTGCTGAGTCCAGCATCAAACAACAAACAAACTTCAGCCCCATACCTCCCCATATAAGGCAGTCTTAGCACTGGTGTGCGGACCAAGAGTGTTACATACTTAACAATTTGATGTCAAACGACCAAATGACCAAAGATTTTAATTGACAATCTGCAACAATTAAGACATACACTGATCATTAGTTTATAAAATCCTGTTTATTATTCTTTGTTTGTTTGTTTAACACTACACTCAGAAATATTCCAGCTATATGACAATCCAGTGATTGACATCATGAGCATCGATTGACGAGTCTGAAATATATTTATCACATAGACTGCCTGACATTCCTCTCTTAGTTTTGCCATATTTGGAGCAGTTGGTCCAACGATTACACTGATGATCACACTAATGCACAGGTTTGAATCCCTAATGGGTTCAACTTTGGCCATTTTTTCTCAGCTATTGTGCCATTTATGCCAAATGGAATTGTTATGGTGAATAATCGAGGATGGTTATGCTTTCATGTTTATGTTTAATATTTCCCCAAAAATTACCCCAAAGTCCTATTTTCTCACTCTCCAACTCCTGTCGCAACTGTTATACAATGTTTTAATTGTCATTTTTGAAAACTTCAAAGAGGGAGAAATGTTACTCTGTAGTGGCAATGAGCAGCTCTGACAAGCCTGTCCTTGGAACCAGGAAGTATATCATCGGGCCATCCCGGACAACCTCCAGCATCTTGGAGGCCAGGAAGCTCCGCTGTCAGCCACATCTAGCCAGCATGTCAACATTCACTTGACAGTTCCGCTCTCCGCCCACTGTCAGCGAGAGTTGGCCAGTTCGGCAGAGCGGAACAGACATTCTGTTACATATGCATGTTTTCTGGTAATTAAACCAACTATCCCATCTATAGATGTTCCACGAGTAACTGAACGTTAATGCAAAACATGGACATTTTTTCACACTCTTAATTAATGATAATGTTTTGGATAGCTTTTAATCTGTTTAATTAATAATAATCAAAGATGCTTACAAGAACCAAGAAGGCATGGGATAGCATTCTATAACACTGTATCTGTTAGGACTCTTTTGAGTCAAATATGAAATAACATTAAGAT
Organism: Haliotis cracherodii; assembly: GCF_022045235.1. NCBI lineage: Eukaryota > Metazoa > Mollusca > Gastropoda > Lepetellida > Haliotidae > Haliotis > Haliotis cracherodii. The sequence continues at coordinate 72,577,205 of NW_027266286.1, forward strand.
CTCCATGGGGAAAAGGATGCATTCGGTCACTGTGCAAAATAGATCTGTTATGTGCATCAAGTCACTATGAGTAACTAAACGTTATGAGCATCAAGTCACGAGTAACTGAACGTTATGAGCATCAAGTCATGAGTAACTGAATGTTATGAGCATCAAGTCATTATTATGAGTAACTGAATGTTATGAGCATCAAGTCATTATTATGAGTAACTGAATGTTATGAGCATCAAGTCACTACGAGTAACTGAACGTTGTGAGCATCAAGTCACTACGAGTAACTGAACGTTATGAGCATCAAGTCACGAGTAACTGAATGTTATGAGCATCAAGTCATGAGTAACTGAATGTTATGAGCATCAAGTCACTACGAGTAACTGAACGTTGTGAGCATCAAGTCACTACGAGTAACTGAATGTTTTGAGCATCAAGTCACTATGAGTAACTGAACGTTGTGAGCATCAAGTCACTACGAGTAACTGAATGTTATGAGCATCAAGTCATTATTATGAGTAACTGAATGTTATGAGCATCAAGTCACTACGAGTACTTGAACGTTGTAAGCATCAAGTCACTACGAGTACCTGAACGTTATGAGCATCAAGTCACTTCGAGTGCCTGAACGTTATGAGCATCAAGTCACAAGTAGCTGAATGTTATGAGCATAAAGTCCATTGAAGGATATCAGGTGATGTCACCATTACAAATAGACATTGAAGGATATCAGGTGATGTCACCATTACAAATAGACATTGAAGGATATCAGGTGACAGGTGATTACCATATTGCATTTACTTCAATACCTTGTCGATAATTTCAGTTAACACCTGAGGTTTTTTCAAAGAATTTAGACCCTATTGCGTAGGAGACATTTTACGTACAAAATACAACTTACAGAATAGCCTGCAGAGGAAATCAAATCTAATTACCTCCAGTTGAGTAGACGGGAAATCTTTGCTGTAATTTTCCCAATACTTAATGTAATATTCCCAATTACTGCCCCCTGGTGAGCAGTGGGTGTACTAAATGTAATATACGACACTCTCTCCACATGAAGGCTAGATCTTTACAGGGTGAAATCAAGTCATCATCATGGAGTAGCTAGATGCAAACTGACAACACAGCTTCTCAATGATGTCCTGGTTGGCTTCAAACATCCACATCACAAAGATAAGAATGGAAGATCACGCTCAAATGATTCAATGAATCAAAGTAGTTTTACACAGTTATCTTTAATCTATTTTTTCACTGAGATGGGCAAGTCAGAATTGCCAGTATATGCTCACATTCTGAAAATTTATACCATTTCTGCAAATTCTTAATTAAGTTTTTAATCATGTTAATACACATATTTCCTTAAATATATTACGATAGAGTGAGCAAGGTTTATGCTGAATTGAACAGTATTTCAGTTATTTTTTGTGTGCCTGTGTGTGTGTTGTTATGAGGAGAGTGGGAAGAGTCTCTAAGTCGGGATAAACATTGAAGAGATCCTGGTTTTCAAACCACAGCCTGCTGCTTGTGCCACCATTTTCAGGAATGGTGTTTTTATCGCGTCCAAGATTATTGCACTTATATAGTGACGTGCATGCACATGTGGTTGCTGGTAGTCCAGACTAATGCTGAGTTCATAGTGCGAGCCCACTGAGATACCATGCTGCAGTTTAACATGAATACCCTACTCAGACACAGTATACTGTCTCCAAGCAGACCGGTCCTTGTTTTAGCCCTTTAATCCCGAGCATCTGACAGCGTAACAAGAACCATCTTTTAATGTCTTTTGGTATGACGCAGCCCAGGATCGAACCCTGGACCTTCAGCTCTCCGGGCGGACGCTCTACCACTAGACCACAGAGGCAGTGATTAATGTTTCAAAGTCCAAACAAAATAAATCTGTCATCCCAGTTGGTAATTGCGTACAATTCAATCCCCCTCTTTGTAGAGGACATCATCACATCCTCCAGGCCTAAGATGCTCCCAGTAACACTTCTGACTGTAACTTACATCTATAGCGTGTGTGTTTATACCGATACACACCTGCTTAAATGAGCCTTGCAGGAGCACAGCTTATGGGATCTGGTTTCTCTACTACGCTAACATGCTGCTCAAAAAGAACTTCGTCTTTTCAGTTCACTGACAAAAATTTGAAATTTGTGGATAAGAAAATGCACTAAAAAGGTTTTTCTCAAATAGACCTAATTGCTGAGCATCTGATTGGCATTCTAGAGATTGTGAGTAAATAAGAAAACATACCAGAGCTCTAGCTGAATAACGGTGAAAGAATCTACATTGAAAAGTCGCTATCTGCAATAAACCTGAAGTTGTTATCCATAACGTTGAACATTTGCTGAATGATGCAACACAGTTTAATCTTTTCTAAATCCCCGATGTATGGTCAGTCTGAAGCTTATTGAGCAAAACCATACACATATGAAAAGATAAAACAATGGGTCTTATTATCTGTTAATTATAATGCAGGCCCTAGACAGGTTGTTCTTTTAGGGTGATCCAAGAGTTAAGGTCATGTCCTGAAAAAAAGGTTTTAAGTTCAACAAATAACAGAAATGTGCTGCTTCATATTTTCTTACCAAAATACCCAGCCATTGTTTACCAAGTTGAAATTAATCTTATGCCTTCTGTGAAAATAAAGCCTGGTGATTTGATTAATTTTAATTCTGTAATGGCCTAAGGATCCCAAAGAGAAATGCATGAAACTTTTAACAATTAGGTACTACCACTTGACAACTAATTACATTTAAATCTTAGTCAACCTGAACTGAATCCTACTACACTGAATAGTTCAAGATTAAACATTTTCTTCCAGTTCACAAAGAATGCAGTTGTAATTAACATGTGAGCAACTAGTTTGTGGACAAGTTCATTTACTAGCCTTGTGGTGCTGAACATGGCTCAGTCTCTTACATTAAAACTAGCCAATTGAGAACCGTTCATTGCAACAGCAATGACACAATTATGTTCTTCCCAGGTGAATTCAGTTCGTAATTATTCAAAAGCTATCAACTTACCCAGTAGATATCCTCGTAGTCACACTGGATGCCGATTTCCTCCGTACTATTAAACATTTTGTGTCGCTCTTTCACAGAGTTTCCTACGACACACTCCGGTGATGATTTAGTTGTTTTGTCAAACATTGGCACCTCCGATTTCAAGCAAACTGAGAGAGAATTAGTGGATAGCCTATATTCGTAGTCCCAAATTACAATGTTTCAGACCTGTTGCAAAACAGTTACCATGAAGACCAGTAGTCTGCCCGCTAGTATAAGGCTTGACGGTGATAGGGTGCTGTTAGGTTTCAAGCAGTATTGCCAACAAATGTCAAATGTAAAAGGCACGCTCATATAATGTTCTGTGTCCAATTACCCAGTTTTGCTGTGAGATAATTGCATTTCTCCATACCAAAATCAAATTCAGTTTCACCAACTTTCAAAATTTACCTTGTTATGCGCAAACCTCCATATTGCCTGAAGCAGTGGACAGCATCAGCGGAGTGTCAACAACATAACCCCTTTATCTCACAAGACATCGAAACCAAGAAAACTCAATAAAATAAAAGTTGATAAATTCTATATTAAGCACACTTAAAACATTATGCAACATAGGATTTTGAATCAGGTCAGAGAACAGAAAAAAAATCAGTGGTAGTAGTTTTCTGCTGCCAGTATATTTTTCAAAGGTATATGACAGTTTCCTTAATGGTGGTGTGATGAAGTTGTTCTTGTAAATATCTCATGCTCCCTTCCGTGAAATTATCTTCTTTTATCAGTTTCCTGTGACCTGAATAAGTCGTCAGTCAGGTTGAAATTCTTCACAAAGTGTCTTAAGTTGTCTTTAATATCATAATATCACGGTTCTTCGTAGCGTTTCCACAGTTCTCGTGGATGTTATTAAATTTCTCCCCAGTTATTTATCTCTTGAGACTTTCCTCCTGTTATAACACTTCTCGATGTTATAAATGTCTCCACTGTTATAACATCTCTCCTGAATGTTATAACTGTTCAGTCGCCAGGTATCCTCAGTGTTGTGACATGGGTCCTCTCAGTACTGTCCTACCTGTGTACAAGTCACCTGTCTCAGCACATCTGCTGGTGCTCCTCGTTAAGGCAGGTAACAAGTGACACCCCACACGTCCTATGCCACATGGTCAGTGACAGTGACGACAACCAGCTTCTTCTCACTCTCACATGTAAGAGTGTACATATGAAATTCCGGAAATAACATTTGCATATGCCATTAAGTCTCGCTAACACTGCTGGCAACCTCAGGGGATGTATGCCTACTGGGGAAACAATATAGTTTTATATATACTACGACCTCATTATAACACAATCACCTCAAAACAACCTCGAAGTTCAAAAACACATATCTAGCTAACACATTATCCCATATATTCTTGACGTCACATTTTCAACCTGAAAACATTTTCTTCCAGCACATTTCCTTCTCACTGTAAAATGTCTCCTCATTTGTGTCTTATAGTGAGGTGAGTGGATCTGTGGATCTTCCAAACACAAGACATCAGAATGAAGTGGGCCTGGCGGTGCAAGCCCAACTCCCTCAGTGTCTCCGCTTCTCATGACGTAGGTGGGTAATCTCCATATCTATCCCCACCTATCTGGAAGTATATCTATTGAAGCCGATCATCCATGTACAAATTACTGGGATATGGGTACACCAGCACTTAATCACAAAACAGTGCAATTCTCCCGAAACAGATTGTAAGATATCCACTTACAAACGGAATAGCATCAACTAAGACTGACATAAATAAATAGAGGGATAATATTTCTGATGATTCATGCAGATCATAACTAAAGTCATGTAATAATACTCTATAAGAACTCAATCATTATCTCCAAGTAAAATGTATTGTGAAACAGTACCAAATTCAAAATTTAATTAAAACTAATTCTGTATATTTATGCTGTAATGAAATTCCATAATACTGGTTGCTATACCATCGAGGAGAAAATAAACAGAAACCTGATACAAGCAGCGAAACGCTCAACAACTCACACTGAAATAGTATAACAATCGTTTCCCAACGTAATATTTGATTACACAACATACCATGGTTAATTAAACATCTTTGAACATAAATGGCAACATTTAATTACATTTTCAGGCATATTACGGTATGCAGTTGCAGTAAATCATTCTGTGGGAAATGTCAGACAGTGATACCCTGGAACCCACTGGTAATATTTATCTCCAGAAACCTAAGGAGTATAGTGAATCCATGTGAAAGCTGTTTTCCTTCCTTTCATTAATTAACAAACTTTTTTAACAGCAGCTTTTCAAGCACATGTAATTTCCGGAATTAGGATTTAAGAGCACAGCATCAGAACGAACAAATTTGGGTTAATAATACATAAGACCAAGCGTTCCTTCAGTCCAAAACACTGGACAAGAACCAGGGCATACACACCTCTGGTTTCCATTTCTTTATTATTCTGGAACGTGAAGGTCCGTGGTAGAATAGGTCTTCAGCAACCCATGCTTGCTGTAAAAGGCGACTGTGCTTGTTGTAAGAGGCGACTAACGGGTTCGGATGGTCAGTCTCGCTGACTTGGTTGATGCATGTCATTGTATCCCAATTGCGTGGATCGATGCTCATGATATCAATCACTGGATTGTCTGGTTCAGACTCTATTATTTACAGACCGCCATCTTATAGCTGGAATATTGCTGAGTGTGGCGTTAAACAACAAACAAACAAACTTTATTATTATGACCACTTTTGGTTTCATAATGGCAGTTGGCTAACCTATATATTAAATCGTGGGCTTGGCACACTGAAAACAGGTTCGTTTTCCAACATGGGGAAAAATGTGAAGTTCATTCTTTTTGTGCCCCCAATACAAAAGGACTGTCTAAACATACTACTCAAAAGAAGTAAAGAACGCCTGTTTCTTTCATATTACAATACATAATCTGTCATTCCAATTTCCTTAACTTCTTTTGAGTAGTATAGTAAAAAAGAATCCATACACAGTGAAACTTTGATAGTCCAGACCCTGTTAATCCAGAAAGCCCATCTTCCAGCACCCTTACATTATACTTCAGAAATAAACGAGTCAGAGTTGTTTATCGTACAATAAAACTGTGACTGCAGGGAGAATAAACCACTCGCGGTTTATTCTCCCTATGTTACCCAGCTATGGTGAACAGCTCATGAGTTACTTCCCTATAAAAATAACGTCTTCCAATTTACGTCATCAAGTTGCGAGCGCATGTTTAAATCTCCGGAAATGATGTCATTGTAGAACAGAGTTTTATCTTGAAACAAGTATTTGTCACAGAGTGACGAAATATCCCCCGCCTGTACACCATAGTACCAAATATGAAGACAATCCAGCGATTAGTTCTTGAGATATTGTGGCAACACCGTTTTCCAACTCCAAAAACAGATTTGCCTGCTGTGACCCTGAAAATGGGGTCAAGGTCACCAAATCTGACAGGTGTATGCGGTGTCTGTATATACACTATAGTTCCAAATATGAAGACAATCCAGCGATTAGTTCTTGAGATATCGCGGCAACACTGTTTTCTAACTCCAAAAGCAGATTTGCCTGCTGTGACCTTGAAAATGGGATCAAGGTGACCAAAACCGACTGGTGTCTGCGGAGTCTGTATATACACTATAGTTCCAAATATGAAGACAATGCAGTGTTTAGTTCTTGAGATATCGCGGCAACACCGTTTTCCAACTCTAAAAGCAGATTTGTCTGCTGTGACCTTGAAAATGGGATCAAGGTCACCAAAACCGACTGGTGTCTGCGGAGTCTGTATATACACCATAGTTCCAAATATGAAGACAATCCAGTGTTTAGTTCTTGAGATATCGCGGCAACACCGTTTTCCAACTCCAAAAGCAGATATGCCTGCTGTGACCTTGAAAATGGGGTCAAGGTCACCAAAACCGACTGGTGTCTGCGGAGTCTGTATATACACCATAGTTCCAAATATGAAGACATTCCAGAGATTAGTTCTTGAGATATTGCGGCAACACCGTTTTCCAACTCCAAAAGCAGATATGCCTGCTGTGACCTTGAAAATGGGGTCAAGGTCACCAAAACCGACTGGTGTCTGCGGAGTCTGTATATACACCATAGTTCCAAATATGAAGACAATCCAGTGTTTAGTTCTTGAGATATCGCGGCAACAAACAGGTGGGACGTACGGACGGACGTACGGACGGACGGACAGACGGACGTACGGACGTACGGACGGACGTACGGACGGTCGTGAATACTATATCCCCCGCTTCGCGCTTTCGCGCGGCGGGGGATAATAAAACACACTTTATTCTTCATTGCTCTTTCTGATTTATCATGTAGCTATCTCATATATAGAGGATATTATATGAGTGTTCATGTCATACAATATTTACGACACGAGTGTCAAAATTTCGGTATTTCCCGAGCGATAAATAAGGACAGCAAGTAGCAACAGCATTGGAACCACAATTTGTCGAATGATTCTAGAGTAACGTCATTCCGACCTCACGTCACAAAAGATTCAGACGACATCAACAATGCCATCCGGATGACGGAAACAATACACTGGGCACAAATGATTTTTATGAACCCTGATATGTTACCATGATTTGTTAATCCATAACTTTGTTGATCAGGACAGTTTCACTGAGAACACCAAAGTCAGGATTAACGTTGTGTCAATATAACTATATGAGAGTTGTATCAACAGTCCATGAAGATTTCTGTTTATTAGTCTATGAGGACACCAACAGTCCATGAAGATTTCTGTTTATTAGTCTACGAGGACACCAACAGTCCATGAAGATTTCTGTCTATTAGTCTACCAGGACACCAACAGTCCATGAAGATTTCTGTTTATTAGTCTATGAGGACACCAACAGTCCATGAAGATTTCTGTTTATTAGTCTACGAGGACACCAACACACCAACAGTCCATGAAGATTTCTGTCTATTAGTCTATGAGGACACCAACAGTCCATGAAGATTTCTGTTTATTAGTCTACGAGGACACCAACAGACACCAACAGTCCATGAAGATTTCTGTTTATTAGTCTACGAGGACACCAACAATCAATTTGAAATTCTGTTTCATTACAACTGTCATGTAATTGATATAGTAAGAATGCAAGGGGGGAGTTGGGTGAATTCGGTTTGTCTGCAATCTCAAACCAATCTGATTAAACAAACGGAAAGGTAAATTCATCAGGGAAATCTGGTCACTTGAAACGTTTTCAAAATGGGCTATGATGGCATCCCCAAAAGTCGCAAAAAAAAGTATAAACATTACTACATTTTGGGATAGAGGGCAAATTTCAAGATTCTTGAAACTGCCGCGCCCACACTGACGGCAATGATGTGACTCTGAGTGTAATGAAGGTGTCACACGCTGGGAAGGAATACCCCACTCAGACACAGTGTACTGACTCCGAGCCGACAAGTCCTTGTTTTGGCCCACTGAGATACCATGTCACAGTTTAACATGGATACCCCACTCAGTCACAGTATACTGACTCTGAGCAGACCAGTCCTTGTTTTAGCCCCTTAATGCCAAGTGCCAGGCAGGGTAACAACAAGTACCATCTTTGAATGTCTTTTGGTATGAGGCGGCCGGGGATCAAACCCCCGACCTTCCACTCTCCGGGCGGACACTCTACCACTAAATTAGACCACAGAGGCAGTCATGAACAGCATGAAAACCATCAGATTCAGGAACATCTTAATTATCATAATCCTCTCTGGCTTGCAACTGTGACTACACTGGAACAGGTAGTATAGATTCAGTTTCTCCGGTGTCAAAAATAGACATGTATGCCAGAAACTGATATGTTGATGTGTCAATTTGCAGCTAGACTTGCAGCTTAAACTACGTCATCTCTTATCTGAGAATCTCAAAACATTTCCAACTTCAGCCCAGGGAACTCTATTCTTGTGATTTAACTACTGGGGAGTAGTATTACAGCAACAATATTATCCTCACAACTACACATCATCTCCAAATTAAACTGCATCCGAAATCAATTCCTGTCTCTTTCATTTCATGTTTTCAGATAGTGAATGTTCATCCTTAAAATTGTCAAAAATATCTTTAAAATCTGAAAGTAAAGCAATCACTTGCAAATTTAACCTGACCATAGTCACATAAATAAAATTCCAAGCACTATGTCCAGAGGCTAGGGAAGATATAATGTAGCTTTGTTGGTCGCCAAAGGTGTCAATGAAGATCAGCGGTTTTAGTTGGCCTTAAGCACTGACCTTTGATAAGTGGTAGGGAAACAGTGCATTCTCCACACACAGCGGAGGAAACAAACATGTGCTGACATTCCATCCGTATAATCACATGTATAAATCCTTTCCTTGAGGTCGCACTTTTGGAAATGTGCGAAGTATTTCTGAAGTAAACATCATGTACGTTACCATGGTAACTTATTACTGAATTGAATGAAATGGAGGAAACTGATTATGAAAATGTATTATTCCACATATGAATAGACATAATCTGCAGGCAAAGAGTATACACTATTTGGGATTTAATATGTGCCCTGAACTAGAATTATACACTTTACTTCACTTCCAGGTAATTTGTGCATTTGACGTCTGTCTCAAGGTAACATGAATCACTTGCTTTGGAATTTATTCCAAAGCAGTCATGAAAAGAAACATCCACAAAGAATCTGCCAATATAATTCTTGTACAGTCCCCAGAGCATATATTGATAAAAACAATCAACCCCATTCCATTAATCCTTTCATCCCCTTCTCAGCTCTAGCAGCCTATACTCATCCCCTTCTCAGTTCTAGCAGCCTATACTCATCCCCTACACAGTTCTAGCAGCCTATACTCATCCCCTACACAGTTCTAGCAGCCTATACTCATCCCCTTCTCAGCTCTAGCAGCCTATACTCATCCCCTTCTCAGCTCTAGCAGCCTATACTCATCCCCTACACAGTTCTAGCAGCCTATACTCATCCCCTTCTCAGTTCTAGCAGCCTATACTCATCCCCTTCTCAGCTCTAGCAGCCTATACTCATCCCCTACACAGTTCTAGCAGCCTATACTCATCCCCTACACAGTTCTAGCAGCCTATACTCATCCCCTTCTCAGTTCTAGCAGCCTATACTCATCCCCTACACAGTTCTAGCAGCCTATACTCATCCCCTTCTCAGTTCTAGCAGCCTATACTCATCCCCTTCTCAGCTCTAGCAGCCTATACTCATCTCCTTCTCAGCTGTAGCAGCCTATACTCATCCCCTTCTCTGCTCTAGCAGCCTATACTCATCCCCTTCTCAGCTCTAGCAGCCTATACTCATCCCCTACACAGTTCTAGCAGCCTATACTCATCCCCTTCTCAGCTCTAGCAGCCTATACTCATCCCCTTCTCAGCTCTAGCAGCCTATACTCATCCCCTTCTCAGCTCTAGCAGCCTATACTCATCCCCTACACAGTTCTAGCAGCCTATACTCATCCCCTTCTCAGTTCTAGCAGCCTATACTCATCCCATTTTCAGCTCTAGCAGCCTATACTCATCCCCTTCTCAGTTCTAACAGCCTATACTCATCCTGCAGCAAAATCAAACCCATGTGATAAGTTTAACAACTGTCCAACCAACTGAAACTCCACTGACAGTGATCTTTAGATGTCATCTGGTGCTGACAGTGTTAGATGTCATCTGGTGCTGACAGTGTTAGATGTCATCTGATGCTGACAGTGTTAGATGTCATCTGATGCTGACAGTGTTAGATGTCATCTGGAGCTGACAGTGTTAGATGTCATCTGGTGTTGACAGTCTTTGATGTCATCTGGTGCTGACAGTGTTAGATGTCATCTGGTGCTGACAGTGTTAGATGTCATCTGATGCTGACAGTGTTAGTTGTCATCTGATGCTGACAGTGTTTGATGTCATCTGATGCTGACAGTGTTAGATGTCATCTGGTGCTGACAGTGTTAGATGTCATCTGGTGCTGACAGTGTTAGACGTCATCTGATGCTGACAGTGTTAGACGTCATCTGGAGCTGACAGTGTTAGATGTCATCTGGAGCTGACAGTGTTTGGTGTCATCTGGTGCTGACAGTGTTAGATGTCATCTGATGCTGACAGTGTTTGATGTCATCTGATGCTGACAGTGTTTGGTGTCATCTGATGCTGACAGTGTTTGACGTCATCTGGTGCTGACAGTGTTTGGTGTCATCTGATGCTGACAGTCACTCACGGAGAGTTAAACACCCCCCCACTTACAGGGGCCATGCTGAATTAAACATTAAAACATACTGAATACATTTACAATGGAAAATACTTTATCCCTTCCCAGCCACCATCACCAAGTGCGAAGACATTTAATAAAATATGCTTCAGTTAGTTCTTGAACTTTCACACGTCTTACAACAACAAAACATTTCCTAACAAACCTTTCAAAACAACCCTTGACAAACTGAAGTATAGATATGTACTGACCAATCCTTCTCTAGGAATTGAAGAGTGTTTGATAGCCCTTGGCAACACAAAAATTAAAAGCTTGAATTGACTTTATGAGAAAACATGGTAAACAAGGAAATAGGAGTGTGTTTTTATCCTGATATTGCTTCTTGGTTTTTTATTTGTGGATATCGGACAATCTGAGAGGGAAGAACTGATGGCCTCTGGGGGACATACATCAAAAGGTCATGGGGGACACAAAAGGTCATGGGGAACGCTGGGTGAGGCTGAGTCGACTCGGGGACTGGTGGCCACACTTGCCACACACACAGGGGAGGTGCTGCCTTCCAGGTACAGAGAACTTGAGGGGTGGACGGGGGGCGGGGAGGTGCTTGACTTTGTGGGGTGGAGCTTAAATAGAGAGGGATGGAGCCTTGATGGTGTTGAGTGGAGCCTTGATGGTGTGGGAAGGAGCCTTGATGGTGTGGTGTGGAGCCTTGATGATGTGTGGTGGAGCCTTGATGATGTGGGAAGGAGCCTTGATGGTGTGGGGTGGAGCCTTCATGATGTGTGGTGGACCTTGATGATGTGTGGTGGAGCCTTGATGGTGTGTGGTGGAGCCTTGATGATGTATGGTGGACCTTGATGATGTGTGGTGGAGCCTTGATGGTGTGTGGTGGAGCCTTGATGGTGTGTGGTGGAGCCTTGATGATGTGTGGTGGAGCCTTGATGGTGTGTGGTGGAGCCTTGATGGTGTGTGGTGGAGCCTTGATGGTGTGTGGTGGAGCCTTGACGGTGTGTGGTGGAGCCTTGATGATGTGTGGTGGAGCCTTGATGGTGTGTGGATGAGCCTTGATGATGTGTGGTGGAACCATGATGGTGTGTGGTGGAGCCTTGATGGTGTGTGGTGGAACCATGATGGTGTGTGGTGGAGCCTTGATGATGTGTGGTGGAGCCTTGATGGTGTGTGGTGGAACCATGATGGTGTGTGGTGGAGCCTTGATGATGTGTGGTGGAGCCTTGATGGTGTGTGGTGGAGCCTTGATGATGTGTGGTGGAGCCTTGATGGTGTGTGGTGGAGCCTTGATGGTGTGTGGTGGAGCCTTGATGATGTGGGGTGGAGCCTTGATGGTGTGTGGTGGAGCCTTGATGATGTTAGTGGAGCCTTGATGATGTGTGGTGGAGCCTTGATGGTGTGTGGTGTGAGTCTGGCTAGACTAAGTGGAAGATGGTGGCCTTGCTGAATGAAGCCTTGATAACAGACTTGGTGGGACGAAGAGCCTTGATGGAAGGAGAGGTGACGATATTGCCTCAGGGTAAGGAGGTGGAACCTGAAGATCAAGTAGGGCACAGCCTTGGGCACAGAAAAATGTCACCCATATGTTAATAAGAATATCCAGTTACCATTTGTATGATAAATACCTCAATTATAGCTGTGGCAGAGGTTCTGCAGGATTCACAGCTAAGCAATCTTACACCCACACTGGCTCATGTGAGAATTGATATCCTCTTTTGTAACAATCATTAATTATACATAGATACTTCTGTTCCACCATTAGCTAAGCCAACCATATGACAAACAGCCCTTACAAACAACAAGTAGGTTATGTTTATACAGGTACTATATTAAGGTAGTGTGCCAGGGTCCCAGATTTCACCAGACCCAACATCAACAGATGTATCAATTTCACCAGGGTAGGTCATTAAACAGTTGCCAAGACTCGGGACAAGAAGCAGGCTAATGAATGCTCCTGAACAAACAACACTATTCCACTCGGTTTATTGTTGTACATTCAATCTGACTTCTTACATTGCACAGTCTGTTTAATGATAAACTATGGTGTTTCGCAGTGTAGCACAGACACACTCGGAGGGACATTCTCATCAGACTAACATTCAGTCCCAGAACTTATCTTATTTAAAAAAAGGAATCTACAAAATAGAAAATAAAATCCAAATGGAGCCCAGAACAATTAATTGCCAAACGATTCTAGATTAAGAAGGGATTCCTTTCTTAATTTATTCTCTTTGGCCCGGGAAACACAATCATTTTTTATGTGCAGGGACGCTTTCATTTTATTTCCATCATTTCTATATAACACTGAGACTTTTGTCAGAATGATTTTATTGTCATTTGTTGATGTCTTTTCTATATTCCCGTATATCGCCATCTATAAAGCGACCCTGCCGAAAAGGCAATCATTGAGGCTAATTTATGTACCCCATTTAAAAAGCCAATTGGAATGAAGCTTTTATTTTCCACCCAATCATCCATATTTGTGAAAAATTGTGTCTGGAGGCTTTATATTTTCATACTATTTTCATTTACATTTTTATCATACATTAGCGGTCTATGTACATGTGAGTCACATGACGCATGACAATTTGGTGGGGGTATCCAAGAAAATTGAGTATTTGATGTGACAAAAGATGGGAACACAGTGATTTTCTTTGTTGGTATTAGGGGACAAAACATTGACTTCAGCAAATGTGTTTCATAGGGAGGTGACTGGGAATGAAAATCAAATAATAGATTTATATAATGGCCTAACTTATCTTTCATCATTGTACAACATGTGACACTATAGTAAAACATTTCTGTCATTTTATTGAACACTGACCAGCAATCTGCCTGGACACTGAGTAGAAAGTAAAAGGTCTTTAACATTGTTCAACATGTGACACTATAATAAAACATTATTGTCATTTTATTGAACACTGACCAGCCCTCTGCCTGGACAATAACCACCACGTGATCAGTCAGCGTTGATTAACACAAGATGTGCCGTCACCAACTGGCCTCTGTCAGTAACAATTGATCGATATCGGTCCTGGAGTTTCTGGTCAGACATTCAAGACCTTCTATTCTGACTTGACCGGAACAGGCTCTCTCTTCAAGCCCCCATGAGAGGCCTTCATTAGTGGGCTATTGTCAACTTTAATTACCAACCTTATAATTACCAATATCTTTGTGCTGACAAGAAAGATGTGGGGCTTCATATATCAGGGTCATAATAAGTAGGTGATGTTCCTGTATGTATTTTCATCCAAGCCTCACAATGTTGAACAATGAGTATTCTTTGTCTGGAACAACTATACTGATTGACATAAATAAGGGAACATCTCAGAATCGAGGCATTTGTTTGTCTCGACATCCTGTGTTTCCCTGGAGATGACATTGTTTGCAAATTTAGAATTCCAGCTATGTGCTCCCGATCCTGGATCTTGTCACAACTCAGAAAATTATATTATAATCACGTAAAGCAACATCCCACGCTGTTGGGGTGCAACAGTGAGTGAGATGGGTTTAATGCCGTTTATATCACAGTGAGTGAGATGGGTTTAATGCCGTTTATATCACAGTGTGTGAGATGGGTTTAATGCGGCTTATATCACAGTGAGATGGGTTTAATGCTGCTTATATCACAGTGTGTGAGATGGGTTTAATGCTGTTTATATCACAGTGAGTGAGATGGGTTTAATGCTGCTTATATCACAGTGAGTGAGATGGGTTTAATGCTGCTTATATCACAGTGAGTGAGATGGGTTTAATGCTGCTTATATTACAGTGAGTGAGATGGGTTTAATGCCGCTTAAATCACAGCATGTGGGCTTAATGTGGGTGAAAAGGCCCAAAGTGATGCAGGTTTCAGACGTTTAATACTTTGGGAAACCCACGAGCACGGGTACGGTGCTGACAAACCTACAAACATTATCAGGGCTGGGACTCGAACCCTCAAACATAAGTGTGTCCAAGGGACCCAACTGTGAACAGTGAATTGCACACTCGTGCACACACCCCTCCACCTCAGTACAATAACATGCAATCAACAAGTGGTGGAGCATCACATCCATTTAGTTGTCTGTCTCACTCACTCTGTGCCTTATTTTAAACTCAAGTATTTTTTGTTTGTTACCGCCGCACTCACCATTATTCCAGCCATATGACGGCGGTCTGTAAATAATCGAGTCTGGACCAGACAATCCAGTGATGGACATCATGAGCATGGATCCACGCAATTGGAATATGATGACATGCATCAACCAAGTCAGGGAGCCTGACCACCCGATCCCATTAGTCGCCTCTTACGACAAGCACAGTAACCTTTTACGGCAAGCATGGGTTGCTGAAGACCTATTCTACCCCAGATCTTCACAGGTCACTCGAGTATTTACATTAAATGCAACCACAAATACTATTCCACTATACATTCATTCATATTTTTCACCTTTTTGTGTGAAAAATGGTATATTGCTGCTTGTCATTAAAACTGCTGTTAAATATAAATGTTGCCATTTTATAGATCATTTAAATACAGAAATGGTGCAAATCAAATAGAACAAGAAAAAAAGCTTTAAGGGTCAGGGGCTATCAAACTTTGACTGAAATCTGTCAACTTTCTCAAAGGAGACAATAAATTGCTTTGGATGATATCTTGAGATAACGCTTAAAGAGAGTAACATAGATAAATTTCGAAACCATTAGAGCAATAAAATGTTTTCATACTGTCCCAAAAGCACAGATATCAGATGGGCTCACTCACACTATCAGCATGTCCGCTTACAAAATGTGATGCATAATTATTATATTGGAAAATTGAGTGAAAATGAGTGAAAATGCTGAAGCACAGACACGTCTTGTCATGATAAATGGCCATGAAGAGATGACAGGCAGACCAGAGTAGAGCAGCTGCACGTCTTGCAACAGCCCAAAGTCCGCCCATGCAGACAGATATCTCTTCAGGACATGACCAGCATCCCAGGAACACAACTTCCTGTCAGCATCTTGCGTGTATGGACATGGTACAAATTATCAACTTGAAGGGTAGGACCTGTTTTATCTTTCAATATAAGTGTGTAATCATTTTTTTCATCCTGTTAGCTATGTAAGTAAAAAGATTACAAAAGAACAATGGTAAACACAGGCCCACTTCACTCTGTGTGTCAAGAGATTGTCCACAGTGTGTCAGTGTGTAGCCACCAGTCTGTCAGTGTGTGTCAGTGTGTAGCCACCAGTCTGTCAGTGTGTGTCAGTGTGTAGCCACCAGTCTGTCAGTGTGTCAGTGTGTAGCCACCAGTCTGTCAGTGTGTGTCAGTGTGTAGCCACCAGTCTGTCAGTGTGTCAGTGTGTAGCCACCAGTCTGTCAGTGTGTGTCAGTGTGTAGCCACCAGTCTGTCAGTGTGTGTCAGTGTGTAGCCACCAGTCTGTCAGTGTGTCAGTGTGTAGCCACCAGTCTGTCAGTGTGTGTAGCCACCAGTCTGTCAGTGTGTAGCCACCAGTCTGTCAGTCTGTCAGTGTGTAGCCACCAGTCTGTCAGTGTGTGTCAGTGTGTAGCCACCAGTCTGTCAGTGTGTGTCAGTGTGTAGCCACCAGTCTGTCAGTGTGTCAGTGTGTGTAGCCACCAGTCTGTCAGTGTGTGTCAGTGTGTGTAGCCACCAGTCTGTCAGTCTGTCAGTGTGTAGCCACCAGTCTGTCAGTGTGTAGCCACCAGTCTGTCGGTGTGTGTCAGTGTGTAGCCACCAGTCTGTCAGTGTGTGTCAGTGTGTAGCCACCAGTCTGTCAGTGTGTCAGTGTGTGTAGCCACCAGTCTGTCAGTGTGTGTCAGTGTGTGTAGCAACCAGTCTGTCACTGTGTGTCAGTGTGTGTAGCCACCAGTCTGTCAGTGTGTGTCAGTGTGTAGCCACCAGTCTGTCAGTGTGTCAGTGTGTGTAGCCACCAGTCTGTCAGTGTGTGTCAGTGTGTAGCCACCAGTCTGTCAGTGTGTCAGTGTGTGTAGCCACCAGTCTGTCGGTGTGTGTCAGTGTGTAGCCACCAGTCTGTCGGTGTGTGTCAGTGTGTATAGCCACCAGTCTGTCAGTGTGTCAGTGTGTGTAGCCACCAGTCTGTCAGTGTGTGTCAGTGTGTGTAGCCACCAGTCTGTCACTGTGTGTCAGTGTGTGTAGCCACCAGTCTGTCAGTGTGTGTATGGCAACCAGTCTGTCAGTGTGTGTCGGTGTGTGTAGCCACCAGTCTGTCAGTGTGTGTCAGTGTGTAGCCACCAGTCTGTCGGTGTGTGTCAGTGTGTAGCCACCAGTCTGTCAGTGTGTGTCAGTGTGTGTCAGTGTGTAGCCACCAGTCTGTCAGTGTGTCAGTGTGTGTCAGTGTGTGTTGGTGTGTGTAGCCACCAGTCTGTCAGTGTGTCAGTGTGTAGCCACCAGTCTGTCAGTGTGTCAGTGTGTAGCCACCAGTCTGTCAGTGTGTGTCAGTGTGTAGCCACCAGTCTGTCAGTGTGTGTCAGTGTGTAGCCACCAGTCTGTCAGTGTGTCAGTGTGTAGCCACCAGTCTGTCAGTGTGTGTCAGTGTGTAGCCACCAGTCTGTCAGTGTGTGTCAGTGTGTAGCCACCAGTCTGTCAGTGTGTCAGTGTGTAGCCACCAGTCTGTCAGTGTGTGTCAGTGTGTAGCCACCAGTCTGTCAGTGTGTGTCAGTGTGTAGCCACCAGTCTGTCAGTGTGTCAGTGTGTAGCCACCAGTCTGTCAGTGTGTGTCAGTGTGTGTAGCCACCAGTCTGTCAGTGTGTAGCCACCAGTCTGTCAGTCTGTCAGTGTGTAGCCACCAGTCTGTCAGTGTGTGTCAGTGTGTAGCCACCAGTCTGTCAGTGCGTAGCCACCAGTCTGTCAGTGTGTCAGTGTGTGTAGCCACCAGTCTGTCAGTGTGTGTCAGTGTGTGTAGCCACCAGTCTGTCAGTGTGTAGCCACCAGTCTGTCAGTCTGTCAGTGTGTAGCCACCAGTCTGTCAGTGTGTAGCCACCAGTCTGTCGGTGTGTGTCAGTGTGTAGCCACCAGTCTGTCAGTGTGTGTCAGTGTGTAGCCACCAGTCTGTCAGTGTGTCAGTGTGTGTAGCCACCAGTCTGTCAGTGTGTGTCAGTGTGTGTAGCCACCAGTCTGTCACTGTGTGTCAGTGTGTGTAGCCACCAGTCTGTCAGTGTGTGTCAGTGTGTAGCCACCAGTCTGTCAGTGTGTCAGTGTGTGTAGCCACCAGTCTGTCAGTGTGTAGCCACCAGTCTGTCAGTCTGTCAGTGTGTAGCCACCAGTCTGTCAGTGTGTGTCAGTGTGTAGCCACCAGTCTGTCAGTGTGTAGCCACCAGTCTGTCAGTGTGTCAGTGTGTGTAGCCACCAGTCTGTCAGTGTGTGTAGCCACCAGTCTGTCAGTGTGTAGCCACCAGTCTGTCAGTCTGTCAGTGTGTAGCCACCAGTCTGTCAGTGTGTAGCCACCAGTCTGTCGGTGTGTGTCAGTGTGTAGCCACCAGTCTGTCAGTGTGTAGCCACCAGTCTGTCAGTGTGTCAGTGTGTGTAGCCACCAGTCTGTGTCAGTGTGTGTAGCCACCAGTCTGTCACTGTGTGTCAGTGTGTGTAGCCACCAGTCTGTCAGTGTGTGTCAGTGTGTAGCCACCAGTCTGTCAGTGTGTCAGTGTGTGTAGCCACCAGTCTGTCAGTGTGTGTCAGTGTGTAGCCACCAGTCTGTCAGTGTGTCAGTGTGTGTAGCCACCAGTCTGTCGGTGTGTGTCAGTGTGTAGCCACCAGTCTGTCGGTGTGTGTCAGTGTGTATAGCCACCAGTCTGTCAGTGTGTCAGTGTGTGTAGCCACCAGTCTGTCAGTGTGTGTCAGTGTGTGTAGCCACCAGTCTGTCACTGTGTGTCAGTGTGTGTAGCCACCAGTCTGTCAGTGTGTGTATGGCAACCAGTCTGTCAGTGTGTGTCGGTGTGTGTAGCCACCAGTCTGTCAGTGTGTGTCAGTGTGTAGCCACCAGTCTGTCAGTGTGTGTCAGTGTGTAGCCACCAGTCTGTCAGTGTGTGTCAGTGTGTGTCAGTGTGTAGCCACCAGTCTGTCAGTGTGTCAGTGTGTGTTGGTGTGTGTAGCCACCAGTCTGTCAGTGTGTCAGTGTGTAGCCACCAG
Source organism: Haliotis cracherodii (assembly GCF_022045235.1). Taxonomy (NCBI): domain Eukaryota; kingdom Metazoa; phylum Mollusca; class Gastropoda; order Lepetellida; family Haliotidae; genus Haliotis; species Haliotis cracherodii. Next base: position 72,596,564 of record NW_027266286.1, read on the forward strand.
TCTGTCAGTGTGTGTCAGTGTGTAGCCACCAGTCTGTCACTGTGTGTCAGTGTGTGTAGCCACCAGTCTGTCACTGTGTGTCAGTGTGTGTAGCCACCAGTCTGTCAGTGTGTGTATGGCAACCAGTCTGTCAGTGTGTGTCGGTGTGTGTAGCCACCAGTCTGTCAGTGTGTGTCAGTGTGTATAGCCACCAGTCTGTCAGTGTGTGTCGGTGTGTGTAGCCACCAGTCTGTCAGTGTGTATAGCCACCAGTCTGTCAGTGTGTGTCAGTGTGTGTGTAGCTACCAGTCTGTCAGTGTGTGTCAGTGTGTATAGCCACCAGTCTGTCAGTGTGTCAGTGTGTGTAGCCACCAGTCTGTCAGTGTGTGTATGGCAACCAGTCTGTCAGTGTGTGTCGGTGTGTGTAGCCACCAGTCTGTCAGTGTGTGTCAGTGTGTATAGCCACCAGTCTGTCAGTGTGTGTCGGTGTGTGTAGCCACCAGTCTGTCAGTGTGTATAGCCACCAGTCTGTCAGTGTGTGTCAGTGTGTGTGTAGCTACCAGTCTGTCAGTGTGTGTCAGTGTGTATAGCCACCAGTCTGTCAGTGTGTGTCAGTGTGTGTGTATCTACCAGTCTGTCGGTGTGTGTCAGTGTGTAGCCACCAGTCTGTCAGTGTGTGTCAGTGTGTGTGTAGCTACCAGTCTGTCAGTGTGTGTCAGTGTGTGTCGGTGTGTGTAGCCACCAGTCTGTCAGTGTGTGTCGGTGTGTGTAGCCACCAGTCTGTCAGTGTGTAGTGCCGGCCCAGTAAAGGTCAGCCTCCCTCACAGAGGGGTAGTTAGAGTTCCAGCACCGATGGAGCCAGCAAGGCTGACTAATACCCCCGTAACTACAACTATTACCATCTGTCATACAGCAACACACAGGTCAGGAATGCCTCATTACATAAACATAGATCGGTATTTGGACTGTCACAATGGCAAATGTAGAGGTATTTGGAATGTCATAAAAACAACAGTCTCCCATCTATGGGAATGTAGAATCGGAATAACAAAGTGCCATAGAGTATCCTATGAATATGAATGATTGACGTGGCTATGTTAATTCAGGTTTTTATCTGGCATGTGGCCCATGATATATAGAACATGTCTCCGGACATCTGAAAAACATGACATATCATACCTACTTTCCTCTTCCTCAAACATTGAAATATCTGGCTAATACTGTCCACATTATCCTCCTGTTTGGTCAAATGGGGATGTAGTTTGACACAATCATCATTGACTTCTAAAAGTAGTTTGTTAGTAAAGAGGAAACTATATTGTTTTATTGGTGAAGAGCTGTAATGAAGTGCTAAACAACAAATAAAAATATATTAAAAAACACATAAAGGAGCAACATGAGGGGAGATTATGTTTAATGTGTAAATAATGATCAATAAAATAGTGATTTTAATTTTTTTTTACACAAAATAGAACTGTTCACAGGACATGCTGGCTGAAAGAAATGTGTCATGCACAAAAAGAAATCTGCTCCACCTTTCAGAGAAGATAATCGTATGTCTTGAAGCAATGAACTTAGGAATATTCAAGCCCCCGACAGCCACACCCTACCCTAAAGACAGGCTCAGCCCTAAAGCAACTGAGGCTAAGGCTGGAGAATGGGGATTTTACTGTGCTTCCATCAGTATTGCTGTCACAGTCGGTCTCCAAGAACAGGATTCCACTGTACCCATGTGGTGAATCTAACACCAACTTTGTCATGGTCATAGCCTACTCGATGTACCATAGACCTGTGCTTGTGTTCCCCACAATCGATTGATAAACTGTGACACCTCAGAGAGTTCAGCTTCTACATCTCTACAACAGTGTAATACTGTAGGGGTGAGTGAGTATGGTTCTACGCCACTTTTAGCAATACTCAATCAATATCATGGCGGGGGACCCGAAAAATGGGCTCAGCACACTGTACCCATGTTGGGAATCGAACCCAGGTCTTCGGTGTGATGAGCGAACACTTTAACCACGAGGCTACCTGACCGCTCCTAACGCTGTAGGAAGAACTTGTATCACTACAACAGTGAAGGGACCTGGTAAATTAGTACAACATAAGTTGCATATTGTTGACAGTGGATCACCCACAACATTGTTCAGCTTTTGTTCCTAATCAACAACAAACTGTCCCACTCGTTAACACAAAAACCATTCCAGCCTCTAGGAAAGGAAGATTAGAAGAGTTACCTCCCTTACACCTCACAAACATGGCCAGCAAGATTGGAGCTTTTCCTTGAGGAGAGGAAAGGGTGTGAATGGTTCTCTCTGAATGGTACCCAGCAATGTGGAAATGGTGAATTCATGACGCTGACTTTCAAAGGACCGTTCTGAAGCAGTTGTAAATAGTAGCCGATAACCTCCGAGCTTACTCAGCTCTGCTCGCCTTATTCCGTGTCTGCTCCAGTGCTCGGGTGTAGGATTATCACGTGACCAGACTTTCCTCTTGTTTGTAAACAAAGGAACTTATTCTGATGAGAAGAACAGAGGGGCCTAATGCAAGCCTCTCGGTGTGCTTTAAATATTGTTTTGCATAATGATATAAATATACTACTGCATCTGTGACAACGGTGTATGACAATACAGCTAGCCTTACACATCAAAGTGACCGTATATCGCTAGTTCTCTGTAGGGTCTCGATGACCGGATGTGGATGATAAATTCTTAAATGGAAATTGTATTAGGATATTTTCTAAATGGAAGTTTAACCTTTCATGACATATGTTTATCTAAATCTGTAGGCTCAGCCAAATTGAAACAGATGAAAATAACACTGCGTAAGATGTGACACTGTGACAGAGGAACTCTGGGTAGGAGAGTGATTGGTTTCATACACCCAAGGCACATATACTGTATTCGACCCAATAAGCGCCTAGGGCGCTTAAAATAAAGACAGAAGGGGTGGGCGCTTATTGGGACCAATTCAGAGTGAAATTGGCTTAAATTCATCAGTAAGCCTTAAGTCACAAATATCTATAATAAACAGAATACAGTCTATACAGACTTCAAATATCCGGAAACATCAGTTCCCGGACGAGTTTCATTTAAAACGAAATAATTACTACATAAATTTCTGGAACCGGGGGCGCTTATTGGGACATGGGCGCTTATTGGGTTGAATACGGTATATTGTAATCTAGGCTTTGATAAACACTGGCACCTATCTAATCAAGTTAGTACTTTGCAACTCAGTCATAAGAAAAACACACAAGCTTTCTCTGCAGTTTGCCTCTATTAAAAAACAAGACTGAAGCCAGTTTACTTTGTGCAGTGCTTGCACTGTTGGCTTCACTGTACGGAGATCTTTTGTTTTGGTTCAAGATTTAATCAGACTTGTGATGTCACACTTGGAAATTATTTCATGCACGATTTAAAAACACACAGAACCATCAACGTACTGTCCCTTTAAACCTGAGCTGAAATTGAATGAATACAAAAGAACGAGATATCTGTTTCAGGTACCTACTCACTACTGGAAAAAAAAAGAAGTTTATAAGTATGTACCTCCAGATCATGCACCAAAAACGTGGGCATCATTACATACTGGGCAGGGTTGTGTATTGGCAAAACATTTTTATTGCAATGCAATTCGATACAGGTACTTGTATTGCGATAAACTGGGAGGTAAAGTGTTTGACAGTGTTTGACACTAGCTGCACATGCAGGTCCTATGTTCTACATACTAAAGTAAATATTACACAGCATGCTCAGTTGCCCCCTTTTTGTTGTCATGGATACAGGGGAGATAACAACTTGAGAGAAAAAAATCACTTCCTGCTGTTGTTTCAATCAGTTTCAGGGGAAACAATTGTGAATGAATTTCTGTGTAGCTGTTAGGTTAAACCGTACAAATAATGAATAAATTTGATATATATGTAGGACTCAGATCAGTGGCGGGACTCTAATCCGTGGAATCTGCCATTACATCTCACATACAGGGATGTTATTATATCCTCGGGATTTCATATGATACAAAAACAAGATATTTGTTCTGGTGATATTGTAAAATTTCCGTCACAAAAGATTTACTTCGCATTTGAACACAATGTTCATAAGGAAATGAGTGAAGGATGTAAAATCAAATGACAAATGTTTTCCTTGTATTTAAGTGGAGTTATTGAATGAAAACATCACACATGGATGTGCATGGGTCATGGATGTGCATGGGTCGATGACTAATATTGTATGACTGAAACAAATAGATTTCTTTGCATCCCCTAGCAAATAATTTGGGACCCATAGAGCAAATAATTTGTATCCATTCACAACTTTTATCAGCAGAGGCTTTAATACCTTGTTGGGAAAAACCCTTTGTTGAAACATATATTGTACAGTTTTCATTTGAAAATATAACATGATACAACAACATGATAACATTATGTATTTTACGGGACAAAATGTTCAGCAAGTAACAACTTTGTTTGTTTGTTTGTTGTTTAACGCCGCACTCATAAATATCCCAGCTATAGTATGGCAGTCTGTAAATAATCGAGTCTGGACCAGACAATCAAGTGATTTACATCATGAGCATCGATCAATGCAGTTGGGATATGACATGCATCAACCAAGTCAGCGAGCTTGACCACCCGATCCTGTTAGTCGCCTCTTACAACAAGCGTAGTTACCTTTTAGAGCAAGCATGGGTTGCTGGAGACCTTTTCTACCCCGGAATCTTCATGGGTAGGTAACAGGTGCATGACATACAATTACCCTAAGTTTCAACTCATAAGGAATTGTGTGCACTAGAACCATGTCACCTGTCACAACAGATCAGTTTGAAAAGTGCAGTAGTCATCATATCCCCATTGCGTGGATCGATGCTCATGATTTCAATCACCGGATTGTCTGGTACAGACTCGATTATTTACAGACCATTGTCATATATCAGGAATATTGACGAGAGCGGTATAAACAACAAACAAACCAACACGAATGAACCTTTGGTCCCGGTGAGCTAAACTTGACTTCACTCAAAAAAGTGTTGCTACTTTCTCAGTCAATACACTGAAACATGAAAAAGATGAGTTTGACCCCCATCCTGTCCATCTCAATCATGACAGATCATCTACATCAAAACGGTTAACAGCTGTTTTATTTTCACTGAATAATAAACTCTTTCCGAGAATTTGCAAACCATAACAAAACATAACAGAAAGATACAGGTCCTGTAACATGTTTCTGAAACTGTACATAGCAAGTTCATATCCAGATGTGACTGTTGTAAAGTGAATGAAAACCAAACAAAAAAAGATCCTCAGATACTTGATTCCGTTAAGAGGGCAGCAAGCCCTACTCTGACATCAATACAGCATATTGCCCAAGATGGTGTTTACCTGTGATAAATCTCACAGTTTGCACGTAAAACATCTTCAATGTGATGCGAAAACCATAACTGATAGCTCTCATACTGTTTACCCAAAAAACATGATTTGTTTATGTGCTCTCCCAGTTGTCAAAGCTCTCACAAGTTGCAGGTTTGGGCTGCAACACAAAGGTAGCGTTCTCCTCACAACTACCAATGAGTTATGGTGCTACTATGCAAGGTGCTCCCATTCTCTGACGCTCAGGCAAACAGTCTGCATGATGGACATGCTGAAGCAGAAAACTGACATGGCCAAGACAAAGTTTACAAACCTCCATCTCCTATGTCAAACATGTCACAACGAGCAGACCAATATGCAACACAACTAATGTTACACAAATCGCCACCACACTTCACATTTTCGATGTTTCGAAATTTCAATTTTGAAATTTCACATTTCTTATACATGTCGTGTAGTATGGCAGTAGTGGTGAGGATAGCACACTTTGGCGACAAACACACACTGGTGTCGAAAGAACAATGTCACAGTTCCACGAGACATATCTCATGACGAAAAAATCCCCAACAACAAAATACCAGCTTTTTTTGTTGGTTTATCATTAACATAACATATTGTGAATATTTGAACTTCATTCCAACTTTGAGGAATGTCACCTTGTCCATATTACAAGTGTGCTCAAGAAAATTTCATTGCATGTTTGTTTTTCCTACCTATATTTCATATTTCATTATTTAACATACCTATAATCTTTTTCATAGGCAAACAGTCTGCACATTAGGTCAGACATATTTTTTTTTTGGGGTGGGGGGTGGGGGGGTTTACAGGTTTTGATAAAAAAGAAAAAAATGAAATTGCATGGTACAGGTGATAAAGTTGTAAAAGAAAATCTTGACCTGGTTTGGGTCCTTGTAAACATAAATCTAAAACCAGTTATATTTTATAAGGCGTAAAGCTAACACGTCCGTCTGAATTTCACGTTTTTTTCAGTATTTGATTTTTAAAATCTGCGGATCTGTAAAAAACCAAGCAAAACGTGTAAGGCCTAAGGATTGAAATAAAAATAAATTTAAAAAAATATTTAACAAAGAATAATGACATTACTCCACTGCAAAATACTTCTGAATCTCTCCAAAAGGCCTGGCACTGAAATGCTGCATCTTTGGGGTGATATAAACAAGGTACACAACTCTTGCAGCCTTAATGTAAAAGCCAGATGTGACTGTCCAGCTGAACAGTCTATGTAGTGAGTGAGTGTTCACTTAAGCTTATTGCAGAATTAACAGTAAAATCTTTATAGTACACATCAGGACAAGCAAATGAAGATATTGATAACAGGCATTATCACTTTGTCTCAACTTCACAATGGCCAGAATTAAAGATCACACTTACACTGACCTACCTTGAGACAATACACGGACAAAACTCTTCTTAACAATGTCTGACTCCAAGAATATCTCCACAATATACATGGACAAAACTCTTCTAAATGTCTGCCTAAAGTAAATCTACACAATATACTCAGACAGAACTCTTCTAAACATAATCTGCCTCCAAGAATATCTACACATATATAGGGACGCAACCCTTTGTTATGAACATCACTTGAAACCCAACATGTTATCTTTCACAATCAAACCACACCATTACTTTCATATCAATGTGGCCGGAAATATCTTTAACTGCTCATAAATCAGCAAGTCATTTTCTGCCTTGTCCCGCAGACTACACCGCGGACTACACCGCAGACTACACCGCGGACTACACCCGGACTACACCGCAGACTACACCGCGGACTACACCGGATCTCTTCCATGTCCACAGCAACCAAGGAAGAACATGTGGACGATTTATCAGGAGTGATTTTAATATTGAATATCATCACAGTATTAGTTAATTGGTATTTGTCAAGCCTTGGAGGGACAAATATTGATCAGTGGGACAAGGTTGAAATTTCAAAGGCATCCGAGTAATAAATACCAATAAATGTACGAACTATTGATTCCTTAGCACGAAGTACAGAGATTGTTGAATTACTACGGCAATTTCACAGTTATGAAAATAAAGGCCAATTTGTGAAAAGTACGCAGCGTGAGTGTATTTGGTTTAATGTTGTTTGAACAGGTTTCCTGTTACGCGTCATGTTGATGTGGCGGGAAAGCAATGCAGGTCTTTGTGAAACCCACAAGCACAGGGTGGTGCAGACAAACCTAGAAACGTTATTACAGCAAATCTGGGATTCAAACCTGAAACAAGAGATTTCTGGAATGCCAAAGATTTGCAACTCTGCACAATGAAATGCTGTCCCTCAGATCACTGACACGGTGGGTGCTGGGTGCTGGGTGCTGTGTGCTGGGTGCTGTGTGCTGGGTGCTGTGTGCTGGGTGCTGTGTGCTGGGTGCTGGGTGCTGTGTGCTGGGTGCTGTGTGCTGTGTGCTGTGTGCTTCCATTTGTATTGACACATGAAGACCCAGTCACCTTAGGGGCTGCAATTTCCAATGCACAGTTACCTCCCTTGGGCATGGGATCATGGGTTCGAATCCCAGATTTGTCCTGATTAGGATCCAAGATTTGTCAGCATACGCTCGTGGCTTTCACAAAATGGGTGATCATCAAAGACCTGCATGACTTGGGCTTACCTCTTACAAGAAACTGCCACGTGTCTAACTCACTCACTCACTCCCTGACATGATGCACCTATGACATGTTTACATAGGATAGGGACCTGTGAAGATCTGGGTAGAGAAAAGATCTTCAGTAATCCATGCTTGTCGTAAGAGGAGACTAACTGGATCGGGTGGTCAGACTCGCTGACTTGGTTGATACATATCATCGTATCCAAATTCTGTGGATTGATACTCATGATGTCAGTCACTGGATTGTCTGGTCCAGTCTCAATTATTTACTGACTGCCTTCATATAGCTGGAATATTGCTGACAAACAAATGAACATGAGATAGGCTGGTGCCACGGATATTTCACTGTGTTCTGTGACCACCTCCCACAACACCTGATCAATGTGATAACATACAGCAGCAGTCCTTGGGTTTCATATTCACCAGCACCTGTCATGAAGCTGATGAAAAAAAAAGAGTCACAGCTGAACTAGTTCATTGCTGCTCTCATAGAAGTGGCAGTCAGGAGGAATACACACATGTTGTCACCATGCTTGGAACTCCACACTCCTGTAGACCGATGGCCTACCTGATCTAGTGATAGAGAGTCCTCCCGGATCACCGACCGGGCCGTACAGTCCTTGTTTTAGCCCTTTAATGGCGAGCGCCAGACAGGGTAACAACAAGTACCATCTTTTAATTAAGGGATCAATGCCCCAAACTTCCACTCGCCAGGCAGACGCCCTACCGCAATACCACAGAGGGGGTCTTTTCACTGGAGAAATCTAGATTTCCCAAACTATGATAGATCATGGTATATTTTGATAATGTCATGTGAGGATATGTATGACAGGCTAGATTGTAGATGGAGTTGAGTACTCCATGCTTGCTTTCCTCCTTGGAGATTCACCCCCAAAATCTGATTGATAAAAATATCTGACGATTGAAATTTTAAATCAACTGAGCTTGATGTATTGGACTTACTTGATAGAGGGTTGTAAATAAACAAGATTTGGAAGTGTAGCTGATACATAATTAGACATTACCCCAGACACTGATCCTGTGACCAGTGAAGAACTACAGCAGAATGGATAATATTTCATTTCTCTAAAGGGAGGCAATTTACAAACTTGTCGCTCTCTAAATGCAATTACAGGGCAGTAGGATAATATTAAGTCTCAAATACTGTCTATTGATTGATCATGAGCCTTACCAATACGTTCCCATTGGTGCTGTGATATGGCTCTGAGTGAACCAAATAATAAAATCCTATATCTAATTTATCAATACTTGAAGAACAGCTTTGCAAAACATTTAACATGAGTGAGTGAGTGATAATGGTTTTACTCCACTTTTAGCAATATTCCAGTGACAGCAAATATACAACAGCGGTATGTCTTTATCTCGACCAGACAAATCGATGGTCAACAGTTGAGCAATGATTGTTTGTTTGCTGTTTAACGCCACACTCTGCAATATTCCAGCTATATGATGGTAGTCCGTAAATGATCGAGTCTGAACCAGACACTCAGGTGACTGACATCATGAGCATCGATCTACGCAATTGGGATACAATGACATGCACCAACCAGGTCAGCGAGCCTGGCCACCAGATCCTGTTAGATGTCTCTCACAACAAGCATAGTTGCCTTTTACAGCTATCATGGATAGCTGAAGACCTGTTCTACCCCGGATCTTCGAGGGTCTGATGGTCAACAGTTGAGTAATCATCCCTGATATTGGCGTAGATCAGTCCCTGGTGTTTTTCAATAACCTAACAGTCCAATAACAATTAACAAGATGGATGATCGTAGAAAACAAGGCAATAACCACAACCAGAAACACAGAAAATTATCTGGCACAACAGAGGAATTTCAACAGTTGTAAACATGTAAGAAAAGAGGCTGAAAAGGGCCTTCCTTTCTGCCAAGGTGTGTTAGTAAAATAAACAGTACGCCTGAATCGGCATCTTTCTCTTTTAGTCCATGTTGTTGTGGAACCCTGAAGGTGTGTCACTGTGGGTGGGTGGCAGCAAACCAATCTCGGAGATCATTCAATATGGTCAGATCTGAAACTGTGTGGTACCAACCAATCTCGGAGACCATTCACCATGGTCAGATCTGAAACTGTGTGGTACCAACCAATCTCGGAGACCATTCACCATGGTCAGATCTGAAACTGTGTGGTACCAACCAATCTCGGAGACCATTCACCATGGTCAGATCTGAAACTGTGTGGTACCAACCAATCTCGGAGACCATTCGACACGGTCAGATCTGAAACTGTGTGGTACCAACCAATCTCGGAGATCATTCACCATGGTCAGATCTGAAACTGTGTGGCACCAACCAATCTCGGAGACAATTCACCATGGTCAGATCTGAAACTGTGTGGTACCAACCAATCTCGGAGACCATTCACCATGGTCAGATCTGAAACTGTGTGGTACCAACCAATCTCGGAGACCATTCAACATGGTCAGATCTGAAACTGTGTGGGACCAAACCAATCTCGGAGACCATTCACTATAGTCAGAACTGAAACTGTGTGGGACAAGTCAGTACTGAAATTGTGTGGGACCAAACCAATCTCGGAGACCATTCACCATGGTCAGATCTGAAAATTTGTGGCACCAAACCAATCACAGAGACATTTCATCTCAGATGGACACCTTAGTCAGATCTCTCTGTGTGTTCTGCTCAGTGGATCTTTGAAACGTTTCCTCATTGAAAGAATTGTTTCCAGATCTACACAGCTCTAAATTGGTCCTGTAAGGTGTCAAATAATGACGTGATTTGAGGATTGTATATTAAACATTTCTCTGACATGTCTCGCAGTTATATATCTTGGTAGACTTGGTAGAAGGTGTATAACAACTGGAAAATGCTCCTGGAAAACTGATGGAAGCCATATTGCATTCAAGGGACATTCTACTTCTCCACAAGCTTGATGTCTGGCACAGGACAGGCTAGTCCTCATGGACAAACCAGAGAGATCCAGGAACTCACAATATCACATCTCATTTTGTAGTGGCATCCAATTCCAAAAGATGTAAGGCTGCACAAATTGTTTTAATGTTTTTCAGGCACACTTCTCAAAAGAATGGAGAGCATTTGGACTAAGTTTAAAACAAGACTAATGCGAGAGTAACAATTTATATCTTATCCCCACCAAGAATACAAAGACAACTGAGCACTCATTTAGTGAGTTTGGTTTAATGCCGCATTGAACAGCATTCCAGTTATATCAAAGCATGTTAGCATAATGTGGGATGAAAGCCCGAAGTGATGCAGGTCCGAGACATTTACCACTTGGGTGAACCCCAGGAGCATGGGTACAGGAACACACATTGAACTGGGCCAGTCAAAGAATCAGACAGGACATGACCTCCCTGTGTGTCTTAACCGGGAGTCAGTTTTCAAGCATTTCATTCCATAAAGACTAAAAAACAAGACTGATGGAGCAGGTTTTAAAGTGATGCACCAATGACTGAGAAGACTGTAAATGTGAAGATGTCACATGACTTGTGTTTGTGAAGATGTCACATGACTTGTGTTTGTGAAGATGCATATGACTTGCATATTCGAAGTCACATGACATGACTGATGCAGCAGGATTTAAAGTGATGCACCAATGACTGAGAAACATTCCTTCTTTTTATCAATCCTAAAGTGGTAAGATGCTAAGGCTGACATCTCAGGACTTTTTGACTACCATATTATACTGATTAGTCCGTTCAGCCCACCCGAACGGAAGTTACAACTTACGTTAATATATAACGTTTACCTTTAACCACTCAGTTACCCCACTGCCCTTCTGGGGCGAAAGGATCAGAGCTACGGGAATACAGGAAGATACAACATAGTTGTTACAACCCTACGATTGTTATCAGCTGTCATGACAGTTTTATGCCATGTATCAAGCTACGTGAGTCTAGTGTTAGCGAACAATGACTTAACGTGTGACCATTCAGCCCCTATCCCGGTGCTGACAAGTGCGATAAGCCAACAGCACATCCATTGTCTCACTTCTAGGATACAGATGGATGATCCTTTTATCCATGTACGATAGACTCACCTACATCCGGTTAATGGAATCATGAATGATGGATTGATATGCACTGAACATGTCACATGTCACATGACACAAATGGAATGTCACATGACTTGTGCATGTGAATATGTCGGTTTGTTTGTTTGTTTGTTTGTTGTTTAATGTCACACTCAGCACTATTCCAGCTATATGACGGTGGTCTGTAAATAATTGAGTCTGGACCAGACAATCCAGTGATTGATATCATGAGCGTCGATCCATGTAATTGGGATTGATGACATGCATCAACCAAGTCAGCGAGCCTGACCACCCGATCCTGTTAGTCGCCTCTTACGACAAGCAGTTACGTGAATGTCACATGACTTGTGCATGTAAAGATATCACATGACTTGTGTATGTGAAGATATCACATGGCTTGTCTATGTGAAGATATCATATGACTTGGATATTCGAAGTCACATGACATAAGCAGCATGTCATTTGAGTAGAGATGTCACTAATGACATGCACACAATAAAGGTCATATATAAAGGTGGCACCTGGCCTGCCACACCCACCCACCTGTCTCCCAGTACAGCCACATTGCAGTCAGACATCAAACACACACTCCTTCCTGGCTGGAAACATGGTATCCAAAATACTCTCAGACTTACCTGAAAAGAATGAAAAACTACATTAGAAACATTAAATCACCATCCACATGAAACATTGCTTTAAACAATAAGCTATCTCTCTACTTCAACAATACACACATCAACAAGATTTAATTTTCATCAATCTACATGTAGTCACGTCACAAGACGGGGACAGTTGTTTTTGCTTTGTTCTGTATGTTGGTGCAGGTGTTGCAGGGACACATTTGATGTGGTTGTTACATTGTGACGCTAGGGATGGTAGTAACATTGTAACACTAGGGATGGTTGTAACATTGTAACAGTAGGGATGGTTGTAACATTGTAATGCTAGGGATGGTTGTAACATTGTAATGCTAGGGATGGTTGTAACATTGTAATGCTAGGGATGGTTGTAACATTGTAATGCTAGGGATGGTTGTAACATTGTAACGCTAGGGATGGTTGTAACATTGTAATGCTAGGGCTGGTTGTTACATTGTAACACTAGGGATGGTTGTAACATTGTAACACTAGCGGTGGTTGTAACATTGTAATGCTAGGGATGGTTGTAACATTGTAATGCTAGGGATGGTTGTAACATTGTAATGCTAGGGATGGTTGTAACATTGTAATGCTAGGGATGGTTGTATCATTGTAATGCTAGGGATGGTTGTAACATTGTAATGCTAGGGATGGTTGTAACATTGTAATGCTAGGGATGGTTGTAACATTGTAATGCTAGGGATGGTTGTAACATTGTAATGCTAGGGATGGTTGTATCATTGTAATGCTAGGGATGGTTGTAACATTGTAATGCTAGGGATGGTTGTAACATTGTAACACTAAGGATGGTTGTAACATTGTAACACTAGGGATGGTTGTAACATTGTAATGCTAGGGATGGTTGTAACATTGTAATGCTAGGGATGGTTGTAACATTGTAACACTAAGGATGGTTGTAACATTGTAACACTAGGGCTGGTTGTAACATTGTAACGCTAGGGATGGTTGTAACATTGTAATGCTAGGGATGGTTGTAACATTGTAACACTAGGGCTGGTTGTAACATTTTAATGCTAGGGATGGTTGTAACATTGTAATGCTAAGGATGGTTGTAACATTGTAACGCTAGGGATGGTTGTAACATTGTAATGCTAGGGATGGTTGTAACATTGTAATGCTAGGGACGGTTGTAACATTGTAATGCTAGGGATGGTTGTTACATTGTAACACTAGGGATGGTTGCAACATTGTAACACTAGGGATGGTTGTAACATTGTAATGCTAGGGATGGTTGTAACATTGTAATGCTAGGGATGGTTGTAACATTGTAACACGAGGGACGGTTGTAACACTAGGGCTGGTTGTAACATTGTAATGCTAGGGATGGTTGTAACATTGTAACGCTAGGGATGGTTGTAACATTGTAATGCTAGGGATGGTTGTAACATTGTAATGCTAGGGATGGTTGTTACATTGTAACACTAGGGATGGTTGCAACATTGTAACACTAGGGATGGTTGTAACATTGTAATGCTAGGGATGGTTGTAACATTGTAATGCTAGGGATGGTTGTAACATTGTAATGCTAGGGATGGTTGTAACATTGTAACGCTAGGGATGGTTGTAACATTGTAATGCTAGGGATGGTTGTAACATTGTAACACTGGGGATGGTTGTAACATTGTAACACTGGGGATGGTTGTAACACTAGGGCTGGTTGTTACATTGTAACACTAGGGATGGTTGCAACATTGTAACACTAGGGATGGTTGTAACATTGTAATGCTAGGGATGGTTGTAACATTGTAATGCTAGGGATGGTTATAACATTGTAATGCTAGGGATGGTTGTAACATTGTAATGCTAGGGATGGTTGTAACATTGTAACACTAGGGATGGTTGTAACATTGTAACACTAGGGATGGTTGTAACATTGTAATGCTAGGGATGGTTGTAACATTGTAATGCTAGGGATGGTTATAACATTGTAATGCTAGGGATGGTTGTAACATTGTAATGCTAGGGATGGTTGTAACATTGTAACACTAGGGATGGTTGCAACATTGTAACACTAGGGATGGTTGTAACATTGTAATGCTAGGGATGGTTGTAACATTGAAATGCTAGGGATGGTTGTAACATTGTAATGCTAGGGATGGTTGTAACATTGTAACACTGGGGATGGTTGTAACATTGTAATGCTAGGGATGGTTGTAACATTGTAACACTGGGGATGGTTGTAACATTGTAATGCTAGGGATGGTTGTAACATTGAAATGCTAGGGATGGTTGTAACATTGTAATGCTAGGGATGGTTGTAACATTGTAACACTGGGGATGGTTGTAACATTGTAATGCTAGGGATGGTTGTAACATTGTAACACTGGGGATGGTTGTAACATTGAAATGCTAGGGATGGTTGTAACATTGTAACACTGGGGATGGTTGTAACATTGTAATGCTAGGGATGGTTGTAACATTGTAACACTGGGGATGGTTGTAACATTGTAATGCTAGGGATGGTTGTAACATTGTAATGCTAGGGATGGTTGTAACATTGTAACACTGGGGATGATTGTAACATTGTAATGCTAGGGATGGTTGTAACATTGTAATGCTAGCGATGGTTGTAACATTGTAATGCTAGGGATGGTTGTAACATTGTAATGCTAGGGATGGTTGTAACATTGTAATGCTAGGGATGGTTGTAACATTGTAATGCTAGGGATGGTTGTAACATTGAAATGCTAGGGATGGTTGTAACATTGTAATGCTAGGGATGGTTGTAACATTGTAACACTGGGGATGGTTGTAACATTGTAATGCTAGGGATGGTTGTAACATTGTAACACTGGGGATGGTTGTAACATTGTAATGCTAGGGATGGTTGTAACATTGTAACACTGGGGATGGTTGTAACATTGAAATGCTAGGGGTGGTTGTAACATTGTAATGCTAGGGCTGGTTGTAACATTGTAACGCTAGGGATGGTTGTAACATTGTAATGCTAGGGATGGTTGTAACATTGTAATGCTAGGGATGGTTGTAACACTAGGGCTGGTTGTTACATTGTAATGCTAGGGATGGTTGTACACTAGGGATGGTTGTAACATTGTAATGCTAGGGATGGTTGTAACATTGTAATGCTAGGGATGGTTGTAACATTGTAATGCTAGGGCTGGTTGTTTCATTGTAACGCTAGGGATGGTTGTAACATTGTAACGCTAGGGATGGTTGTTACATTGTAACGCTAGGGATGGTTGTAACATTGTAACACTGGGGATGGTTGTAACATTGTAATGCTAGGGATGGTTGTAACATTGTAACACTGGGGATGGTTGTAACATTGTAATGCTAGGGATGGTTGTAACATTGTAACACTGGGGATGGTTGTAACATTGAAATGCTAGGGATGGTTGTAACATTGTAATGCTAGGGCTGGTTGTAACATTGTAACGCTAGGGATGGTTGTAACATTGTAATGCTAGGGATGGTTGTAACATTGTAATGCTAGGGATGGTTGTAACACTAGGGCTGGTTGTTACATTGTAATGCTAGGGATGGTTGTACACTAGGGATGGTTGTAACATTGTAATGCTAGGGCTGGTTGTAACATTGTAATGCTAGGGATGGTTGTAACATTGTAATGCTAGGGCTGGTTGTTTCATTGTAACGCTAGGGATGGTTGTAACATTGTAACGCTAGGGATGGTTGTTACATTGTAACGCTAGGGATGGTTGTAACATTGTAACGCTAGGGATGGTTGTTACATTTTAACGCTAGGGATGGTTGTACACTAGGGATGGTTGTAACACTAGGGATGGTTGTAACATTGAAATGCTAGGGATGGTTGTAACACTAGGGCTGGTTGTTTCATTGTAACGCTAGGGATGGTTGTAACATTGTAACGCTAGGGATGGTTGTTACATTGTAACGCTAGGGATGGTTGTACACTAGGGATGGTTGTAACACTAGGGATGGTTGTAACATTGAAATGCTAGGGATGGTTGTAACATTGTAATGCTAGGGATGGTTGTTACATTGTAACGCTAGGGATGGTTGTTACGCTAGGGATGGTTGTAACGCTAGGGATGGTTGTAACGCTAGGGATGGTTGTAACGCTAGGGATGGTTGTAACGCTAGGGATGGTTGTAACGCTAGGGATGGTTGTAACATTGTAACGCTAGGGATGGTTGTAACACTAGGGATGGTTGTTACATTGTAACGCTAGGGTAGGTTGTACACTAGGGATGACTGTTACATTATAACACGAGGGATGGTTGTAACACTATGGATGGTTGTTACATTGTAACATTAGTGAAGGCATTTACCTGGTAAAATTATGTCTTCACCACTTAATTGCTACATTTGGTAGTAGTTGGTTGCAACAGCTGGTAAACCTGCTAATTGTTTGTACTCTCGGTTACACGCCATTGTGACACAGCTTGCATTTATCTGTTACAGTGAAAACTGTTACGTTGTCATATTGGATGTGGTAATATTTGTGATCCGTAGCATGACAAGTTCAAACCAATGGCTACAGTTGTCCCTTTGTCATATTGGATGTGGTAATATTTGTGATCTGTAGCATGACAAGTTCAAACAAGTGGCAGCTGTTGTCACTTTGTCATATTGGATGTGGTAATATTTGTGATCCGTAGCATGACAAGTTCAAACAAGTGGCAACTGTTGTCACTTTGTCATATTGGATGTGGTAATATTTGTGATCCGTAGCATGACAAGTTCAAACAAGTGGCAGCTGTTGTCACTTTGTCATATTGGATGTGGTAATATTTGTGATCTGTAGCATGACAAGTTCAAAAAAGTGGCAGCTGTTGTCACTTTGTCATATTGGATGTGGTAATATTTGTGATCCGTAGCATGACAAGTTCAAACAAGTGGCAGCTGTTGTCACTTTGTCATATTGGATGCGGTAATATTTGTGATCCGTAGCATGACAAGTTCAAACAAGTGGCAACTGTTGTCACTTTGTCATGTTGGGTGTGGTAATATTTGTGATCCGTAGCATGGTAAGTTCAAACAAGTTGATACTTTTAATACACTGGCTCACCAATTTGTAGCCAGACAATAACACATCATGACATTTGGTATTTTGTAGCAATAAACAATTTCATGAGGAAATATAGTGGGTGCATGAAAGTTGTATCCCACAAAACTCACCAACAAATATCTCATCAAATAAAAAACAAAAAGCTTATCCAATATTTCCTATTCATTTTATAGCTTATTTCCTTTGATATATTTGTTAGACCTAAATAAATACAAGTGAATAAATCTAAGCTTTCGATATAATCCCCATAAAATGAGTCCATCAATTCAGGACCTGCTGTGCAATTGCTTTTGTGCTGAACCAATTTGATCACTATTGAATCAATTACTCCATAAAACATTGTAACAGTACTTCACTAAAACCTTGTCAGCAATGCTGGCTTTATTAATATTGATTAAACATGAATATAGAAATAAAATTGGAGAGAAATGCTGAAACCCAATAGGGTTCAGAGATTATGCAATGTGCAGTGAATTTCACATCCGACGAAGCCTTGGCGTGTTGTCGCTCAACAATGGGAGCCGAGCTTCAAGGCATATCCATCAATACAGAGACTGTAGAACTACACGTACAGTACAGAGTAATCCACATGTTTTTATGAAGCACATTAAGACTAGAAGAACAGAAGCAGCCCTACAGATCAGACTCCATCAACAAAATCTATAAACATTTCCTACATCCTTCCAATGCAAACCAAATTAAAAAAAATCGGCAGTTTGGTGTATAGCTTGACGTCAGAAAGCAGAATTTATGATCATGTGATCTATAAATACCCACGGAACAATATAAGCAGGGAACGTACAGAGTTTCGTTGGCTAACGGCTGACTATAGTATCGGTAATGGCATCTCATTGAGAGTATATCATCAGACTTGCTGTCACACAGTTCCCGGAAGGTAATTTTTAACATGATTAAATTCACTTCAATCAGAAATATTTAATATCTAATCAAGTCTGTTCTTTGTTAAAGGTCACGTTCACATTATCCCCTTTGAATAATGTGTTGAGAAAGGATGTTTATGTTTTCCATTTTTTTCACTTACTACTTCCATAGGAGATTCTAGCCAATTTTTTCTTGTTTCACAAAAGCCTATGATAAATTTTGCAAATGTGAAAAATAAAACTGTTGTTTGTGCAGACTATTCTCTAGCACTGATGTTTTGAATGCATTTTTTGCAAACATATTTTGTTATGTCTGAAGGTATATTTCATCTGTTCTTTGACATTAACCTAACATCCCCCTAAAACCTTTCAAAGCGCCGTTAAAACCAAGTATGGGCCTCATCTCAGCACTTGATGGTTGCTCTGTGAAACAGGGCTCAGAAACGTTTCTTTTCCCTCACCCACTTGCCTCAAAGACCAGGAAAGTAAAACATGAAATCAGATTCTAGACCTGTGCACAACACAAATGCTCTGGACCCAACAAAGAATGCTAGACAACTGGCTGACATATGACGTGTACTGCTTCTATGGTGTGATACATCATTGCTCCGACAATATAGTGGTGATTAGAAAACACAGTTCCCTTCCAGACACTTCAACTTATCAGTTCTAACCCTGTCTGGGAACCTACGTCAATCCATCGACAAACCCTTCTTAGACGACACTGTCTATAGGGAAATAAATCAGCTATAACATCCATAGCTGTGATAAACAGCTATATTCTCTAACTACCTTCTGTCCAAACATTGCCCTATCAGTCTAGCCTATACTAAAGCAGTCATTTCAGGTATTCCAGCTCCTCTTCTTACGAAAGGATTTGTGTCAGCTTAGTTGGATTATCGTGTTACTAAGGTGTCTGCTATTTACTTGCCTTGTTTACAAAGGTACCCACGATTCTATTTACAGGGGACCTGTGTTTCCTTAAAACAAAAAATGCCTTTCCTTCCACATATAATTTTTTAAATATTTTTGTTTGTTTTTTAAAGCCACACTCAGCAATATTCCAGCTATATGACCGTGGTCTCAAAATAATCAAGTCTAGGCCAGACTATCTAAGGATTGACATCATGAGCATCGATCTACACAATTGGGATACGATGACTTGCATCAACCAAGTCAACGAGTCTGACCTACCGATCCTGTAAGTCACCTCTTATGACACGTATAGTCAGCAAGCATGGGCTGCTGAAGACCTATTCTACCCCGGATCTAAAAATTACTTTTTATGTGGCATTTCATTAATAATGTTCATGACATAAAATCAGATTTCATTGACCTGATTATGTTCACCAACTCAATCCTATTTAATTACACATTTTGGCTTTCTTATTTGTCCAGTATGAGGACATGTATTTTGGCAATATTTTCCTTAAGTTAGCATATTACATAAGCTGTAAAATAAGATAAAGGTTATCATATGGCTCCTTTTAAGAAACCAAGTAATAATTCATTATTTGTGGAGGAATAAAATATCCTTGTATATTTAATATATTATTACCCCCTTAATGGTGAGTGAGTGAACACCAGTATAATTACAAAGTCTTAAACCCAGTTTCCTGGAAAATCCATCTTCCAAAGAATCCATTTATTCCTCTACACTGTAGCAAGTAAGACAGCTTAACCTTCCACAGGGGTGATACAAATATCTGTGATGGTGATAACATTCATATCAAAACACCATAAAGATATAGTTGATGCCTTCGCTGTCTCCTCCATGAGATATAGGAGCAATACTCGCCCTTTCGGCTGTCAGTGCTCCCTCCTTGCTGGGGCAAGAGGAGAACGGGCAGCCCAGTTGTCTAATGTGCCGCAATTTGCTCTGCAGAGTTATTTCCCCTGTGGATGCCAGAAACCTGTGATCGTGGGATGGAAACCCAGATTGCCCTAATTATGTGAACAGTATTAAACCCAACTCACTCACTCCTTGCAGCAATCTCCTCCAGTACGTTCCCCACACCCAGCCAACAGGAGCGTGAATGTTGTTTTACACCGCAATCACCCACAACGATACTTGTCATGAAGATTCGGGGGAGAATAGGTCTTCAGCAACCCATGCTTGTCGTAAAAGGCGACTATACTTGTACAAGGCAGCTAACAGGATTGGGTGGTCAGGCTCGCTGATCGACTTGGTTGATGAATGTCATTGTATCTCAATTGCGTCGAGCTATGCTCAGGATATTAATCACGGGATTGTCTGGCCCAGACTTGATTATTTACAGACTGCCATCATATAGCTCGAATATTTCTGAGAGTGGCGTTAAACAAAAACAAACAAACAAACAATCAAAAACAAATAATACGGCAATTCCCTGGTGGGAGGGCAGTGGATTCCTGGTCAGAGAGTCGACAATATAGTAATGGGGTATGAGGCTCTGTGCCTTGATAATCATAAGAGTTACATCAATCATGGGACGTTTTGTTTGTTTGTTTGTATTTTGTTGTAAGTTTTTTTTTGTTAACGCCGCAATCAGCCATATTTCAGCTGTGTGATGATGGTCTGTTAATTGAATATGGACCAGACAATCCAGTGACTGATAGAATTGGGATATGATGACATGCATCAACCGAGTCACCAAGCCTGACCACCCGATCCTGTTAGTCGCCTCTTACAAGCATTGTTCCCTTTTACGGCAAGCATGGGTTGCTGAAGACCTATTCTACCCCGGATCTTCATGGGTCCTCTGTGACTTTTTCTAGGATAGTGTTACATGGGATGCTGTTCATGCTATCAACCACTGGCTTTCCTGACCTGATCAAGCAATGTAAAACCTGGGATAACACAGACTGTGGCAAACAGGAACAAACAAACACAGCATCCTTATAATGATAGAATCTGGGCCAGGCAAACCATATCTTCAATTATTCAGTAAATACTCTGGATCCATCCACTACAAAAGCCTCATTTTGGGTCTGAAATGATGCTATGAATAGCCATCCAATCAAATTACTCTCCTGGGCATGAGAAATTCTGTGCAAAGTTACTGAATGAAACTATGGAGATGGGGATGACACTTCTTTAACAAAGCTAAGGTACAAATACCCTTTTATTATTATAGAACGGAGATGTAATACACCTGATAATCGAACATGGGCAAACTATCCACACAATCAGGGTCACACATTGGGGCCACCCAATACCCTTCTTTTCATCAGCTCTTCCGACAAATATGGTACCAGCTCCTTCCCAGAAATAACCAGAGGATGTGAAGGCATCATGACATTCAAGCTCAGTGTATACGACGCCTGGATATTTTACCTAAATCTTCTGGCGTGATGATGTCAACGTGATATAACCCCTTCGTCAGTACTAGAGCTCTAGGCAGACTCAGAGCAGCCATGACATCAGGTGCACCTCCTGAGTTTTACCATGCCATCACCAGATGGCGCTCATAACTATTCACTCCATTCACACTGACTCCTACACTTGCATACATCATGCACATCTGCAGCAGTTGTAAACGGCTCAACAGTCCCGTGAACAACTCCAGATGTCGGACCTGAGACTGTTGCCTGATTTAGGTGCATTTACCATCTCCATCAATCCTTTGAACAATGTACAGACCTCTGACCTGAGACTGCTGGCTGTATGATGCAAGATGCCTGTACACAATTTACAGACCTCTGGACCTGAGATGGCTGGCTGTATGATGCAAGATGCCTGTACACAATTTACAGACCTCTGACCTGAGACTGCTGGCTGTATGATGCAAGATGCCTGTACACAATTTACAGACCTCTGACCTGAGACTGCTGGCTGTATGATGCAAGATGCCTGTACACAATTTACAGACCTCTGACCTGAGACTGCTGGCTGTATGATGCAAGATGCCTGTACACAATTTACAGATCTCTCACCTGAGATGGCTGGCTGTATGATGTAAGATGCCTGTACACAATTTACAGATCTCTGACCTGAGACTGCTGGCTGTATGATGCAAGATGCCTGTACACAATTTACAGACCTCTGACCTGAGACTGCTGGCTGTATGATGCGAGATGCATGTACACAATCTACATATCTCTGAACTGAGACGGCTGGCTGTATGATGCAAGATGCATGTACACAATCTACAGATCTCTGAACTGAGACGGCTGGCTGTATGATGCAAGATGCATGTACACAATCTACAGATCTCATACCTGAGACTGCTGGCTGTATGATGCAAGATGCATTTCCACAATCTACAGATCTCTGACCGGAGACTGCTGGCTGTATGATGCAAGATACATTTGCCATCTCGACCAGCAAACTGAACAATCTACAGATCTCTGATTTGCTGTTTTCGATGCCCATGTTTCTATCTTCAGTAGTCTTACAGACGTCTCCCCCTGCACTAAATATTTCACATGCACCCTACATTGCCTGCCAATCCTTAGACTAACTCTTGGTCTCTGAAAAACATAATTTTGATAAAGAAAAGTAACTACATTTACATTGAAAAGGAGCCCCTGGGGAGTGAGATGGTGGTTAAGAACCTGTGAGAAATCTAGACTTGCTTTACTTAGAGCTATTGGGAGTAAGGCCACCAAAAAAATTAACAGTATTCAAGGTATGTCAGTTTAATGTGGGAAGAAAACCGAAAGTGATTCAGATCTGAGATGTTTACCACTTTCGTGACACCCTCAAGCATGGGTTTGGTGCTAACCAGGATTCTAACCCATGCTCATAGGTTTCTGGCATGCCCAAGGGATGAAACTCTTACCAATGTCCCTCTCGTCAACATGGTTTGGTTGTTTGTTTGTTAGTTGCTTAACACCGCACTCAGCATTATTCCAGCTATGTGATGGCAGTCTGTAAATAATCGAGTTTGGACCAGACAATCCAGTGATTGATATCATGAGCATCGATCTACGCAATTGGGATACGATGACATGCATCAACCAAGTCAGCAAGTCTTACGACAAGCACAGTCTCCTGTTACGGCAAGCATGGGTTGCTGAAGACCTATTCTACCCCAGTCTTCAGGGGTTTGTCAACATGTACTCCACAAGGTGACAATCGGGTACAGGCCATCTCTACTGATGGTAAGCGTGGGGTTGTTTTTATTCCGAATCTGTCATCATCAGCGTAGGCAAACAGTTACACTTAATTGCTGGTAATTTGCCACACTTAACTTCAGGTTAATTCAACATATCCATTTCAAAGATGCTCAAAAGAACCAAATGTAATCGGCACTCTTCCAAGCCGGGCTGCATCATCAAGGGCAGAACATGGACAACTCAATGACAACATCAAGGACAACCTGATCTCTTTGAAACATAGTTTTTATATAATTGTATTTCTTTGAAATATAGTTTAATATGACAAAATATCAAATAGTAGCTACTAGCCTGTATTATATGAATTCTTTAGCATTAAGATCGTACTATTTCTATTGTCATATGTTACAGATTTTCATAGTCAAATATCTCAAATATACAATACAATATTATTTATAATTTTAAGTTTTTGACATCTTCTAAGCTCAAAACCTGTATCCGTATATCTAGCAATGTGTTGTGTATGACAGACTTCAGTTCTCTATAACATAAATCAATCATATGTCTTTCTTTTCATAAGTTATGAATTTTTTTTTTTTGACGTTCGTCATCCATCTTTCTCATTGAGTATACATGTGGACATCCATCCTTCCACACTGGCCCCCAGTTCATGTCACCATTAGTTCATTAAGCTTCATATTGTAATGTCATCTGATATCAACACAAACACATCCAGAAAACAAGCTTCCCTCGTATCTGTAACATGACAACACATTTGATATTATTCCAACAACCAGTCCATCAACTGATTCAATGTCTTGGCAACGTGAGGTCATGACCTGACCTTCACCTTGAACACACTGAACAAAGGTGTTGGTTTCTGGTTACAAACGTCAGCGTGTGCTTCCTCCCCTGCATGTGCGTCACAAGATCGAGAACATTCCACAAGCTTGGCTAATTAGCGTAACGAGGGCTGTCCTAATTTTCTAAGCTGGAGGGATGAAAAAGATGAGGAGAGAGAGACACAAGAGCAGCTTGCCAGTGTGGAAGCACATGCATGAAACACTGTCTATAATTGCAGTAATTACCAACTGCACTTAATCACTACAATAAGTTTCCCTGTTGTATTCGTATAGGTCTGGGCCTGTATCATATTTCTATATCATACACAGCTCATGGTACTTTAAAACACATATTCAACAACACAAAACACTCTTTTCATTTACATACATTTCTATATTACTTTCTAAAAGGCTATAAAATCAATTGCTAGCATCAATATCAAAGCATTGAATAATTCATGTTTGCAGCTATATGTGTCTACTCATACCTTACAGATTACATAACAAATGTTGCTCAACCTTAATGGGGCAGGGTGATAGCACAGTGGTACAAGAGTTCATTCATTATGCCTGAAACCCAGGTTTACCTCCATATAGGACCATTTCTCTATGAAGCCCATTCTTGACCTCCCCTGTTGTGATGTGCTAGCATATTGCAAACAGTGATATTAAATTCTTCCTGTTCACACACTCTTCTCATATCACGCATACCTTGACTTGGTGTTAATATTGAATTTATCACCTTCATAACAAAGTCTTGTAGTAGTCAATAGCAACTACACTAACATGCATCCCTTCAAGAGCGGCAGTTACTTCCTCAAAATATCTGTTTCGTCCTGATATAATTGTCCTACATTTGAACACCTTGACCCTAAACCTCTCAAAGAACTGTACTAGAAACAAATCTTGATGATACTTCTAATAAAAAAGCTTGACAAAACTGTGACCAGAAATTATCTGAAATTACAATTTCATCAAGAAAATTCTTAAACCCAAATGACACGTGGTTAGATTTCCATTTTAAAAATCCCCCCAACACAGACAGAAGAACAGAATTTTTTGGGCTATCCAAAATCAAGTCAAACATCTTGAAAAGCTGCTTCAGCAAATTGAAAAGGCGCAAGTCAGTTATCAAACAGACACTTGGAACACATCCGATGGTTCAGAATGTAAGGCTGGATGAAGCCCAATATTAGCCTCGGTCCTTGTGTTGTGGCTCAACTATGGCAGCTGAGGAGGTTTGTCATTAGAAATATGATTGCTCTCCGGTAACACAATATTCTACCTACAGTAATTCTGCTTTGACGGGATCGCTACAATAACCATGAAGAGACAAAACACGGTGGACAAGGATCAACTTTGATGTTGTTGTTCCTGGCATAATAGGCGGTCGAGTCTCTTTAAGCAAGATATATTAGAGACGTAATCTTCAATGCGGAGATTGTGGTGTTTGGTCGAATAAAGATTGACATTCCAAATAATTCGGTTCCTCACAAGGATATTTCCGAAGCATTTGGCAGCATTATCTTGTACATGTCACTTCACTGGCATCTCAACAATGGAGGCTACGACAAACAATTACTCATATTGTTCCACGGATCCAGGACGGATTGTACCTCTGTCAGCGGCAGTGCCAGTTTCTTCATAGTCATTAGCCTGGAATCTTTCACGTTGCTCTACACACTAGCAATGACAAGCGTTTATCTCTCATCAAGACACCTACTGAGGCCCAATTGCCAAAACAGAGTACACACTTCTCAGCTGCTGTAAACCGACTTCTAGACTAACGCTTAAAATTAGAAAACAATGCTGCTTACATGGACCTATTTAAAAAATATTATTATTTCTTATTGTTTTTTCTGCATAATAATGGATCATTTATAGTTTCAAGTTTACATGCAAAAGGCTCAGACCCTAGAGCATTTATCATTTGAGTCATATGTCATACAATTATATCATGATATCGTGCTCCAACTGATACAATTTCTAAAACAGTGCTGCTGAAACTGCATGTACTTCCAGATTTAAGCAGATCCATGGGCCATGGAGACTAGTATGGGAACTGGGCATCTATTCTGGCCCGAGACCCCCAGAGAGAGACCAGCATGGGGAACTGGGCATCTATTCAGGCCCAAGAACCCCAGAGAGAGACCAGCATGGGGAACTGGGCATCTATTCAGGCCCGAGAACCCCAGAGAGAGACCAGCATTGGGAACAGGGCATCTATTCAGGTCCGAGAACCCCAGAGAGAGACCAGTATGGGGAACTGGGCATCTATTCAGGCCCGAGAACCCCAGAGAGAGACCAGCATGGGGAACTGGGCATCTATTCAGGCCCAGGGCATCTATTCAGGCCCGAGAACCCCAGAGAGAGACCAGCATGGGGAACAGGGCATCTATTCAGGCCCGAGAACCCCAGAGAGAGACCAGTATGGGGAACTGGGCATCTATTCAGGCCCGAGAACCCCAGAGAGAGACCAGTATGGGGAACTGGGCATCTATTCAGGCCCGAGAACCCCAGAGAGAGACCAGCATTGGGAACAGGGCATCTATTCAGGCCCGAGACCCCCAGAGAGAGACCAGCATGGGGAACAGGGCATCTATTCAGGCCCGAGAACCCCAGAGAGAGACCAGCATGGGGAACAGGGCATCTATTCAGGCCCGAGACCCCCAGAGAGAGACCAGCATGGGGAACAGGGCATCTATTCAGGTCCGAGAACCCCAGAGAGAGACCAGTATGGGGAACTGGGCATCTATTCAGGCCCAAGAACCCCAGAGAGAGACCAGTATGGGGAACTGGGCATCTATTCAGGCCCGAGAACCCCAGAGAGAGACCAGCATGGGGAACAGGGCATCTATTCAGGCCCGAGACCCCCAGAGAGAGACCAGCATGGGGAACAGGGCATCTATTCAGGCCCGAGACCCCCAGAGAGAGACCAGCATGGGGAACTGGGCATCTATTCAGGCCCGAGAACCCCAGAGAGAGACCAGCATGGGGAACAGGGCATCTATTCAGGCCCGAGACCCCCAGAGAGAGACCAGCATGGGGAACAGGGCATCTATTCAGGCCCGAGAACCCCAGAGAGAGACCAGCATGGGGAACAGGGCATCTATTCAGGCCCGAGACCCCCAGAGAGAGACCAGCATGGGGAACTGGGCATCTATTCAGGCCCGAGAACCCCAGAGAGAGACCAGCATGGGGAACAGGGCATCTATTCAGGCCCGAGACCCCCAGAGAGAGACCAGCATGGGGAACAGGGCATCTATTCAGGCCCGAGAACCCCAGAGAGAGACCAGCATGGGGAACAGGGCATCTATTCAGGCCCGAGACCCCCAGAAAGAGACCAGCATGGGGAACTGGGCATCTATTCAGGCCCGAGAACCCCAGAGAGAGACCAGCATGGGGAACAGGGCATCTATTCAGGCCCGAGACCCCCAGAGAGAGACCAGCATGGGGAACAGGGCATCTATTCAGGCCCGAGAACCCCAGAGAGAGACCAGCATGGGGAACAGGGCATCTATTCTGGCCCGAGACCCCCAGAAAGAGACCAGCATGGGGAACTGGGCATCTATTCAGGCCCGAGAACCCCAGAGAGAGACCAGCATGGGGAACTGGGCATCTATTCAGGCTCGAGAACCCCAGAGAGAGACCAGCATGGGGAACAGGGCATCTATTCAGGCCCGAGACCCCCAGAGAGAGACCAGCATGGGGAACTGGGCATCTATTCAGGCTCGAGACCCCCAGAGAGAGACGAGCATGGGGAACTGGGCATCTATTCAGGCCCGAGACCCCCAGAGAGAGACCAGCATGGGGAACTGGGCATCTATTCAGGCCCAAGAACCCCAGAGGGAGACCAGCATGGGGAACTGGGCATCTATTCAGGCCCGAGAACCCCAGAGAGAGACCAGCATGGGGAACAGGGCATCTATTCAGGTCCGAGAACCCCAGAGAGAGACCAGCATGGGGAACTGGGCATCTATTCAGGCCCAGGGCATCTATTCAGGCCCGAGAACCCCAGAGAGAGACCAGTATGGGGAACTGGGCATCTATTCAGGCCCGAGACCCCCAGAGAAAGACCAGCATGGGGAACTGTGAACAGTCCCGAGAACCCCAGAGAGAAAATAGCCTGCAAACCTAGTTAGGGATCTATTGAGTCTCAAGAGACCTTGAATACCCGGTTAGAATAGGTCTTCAGTAACCCATGCTAGCCGTAAGAGGTGACTATGCTTGTCATAAGAGATGACTAACAGGATCGGGCGGTCAGACTCACTGACTTGGTTGATGCATGTCATAGAATCCCACTTGCTTAGATCTATGCTCATGATGTCAATCACTGGATTGTCTGGTCCAGATTCAATTATTTACAGACCGCCATCATATAGCTAAATTATAACTGACAGCTGTGTTAAACAACAAACAAACAATCTCAAGAACGTCATAGAGTATTAGAGTTCATGGGGAATTGGGGACCTATATATAACTGGAAATCTATTCGGCCCTGAAAACCACACAGAGAAACTTCGTTGGGGAATTCGGAATCTATTCAGTTTGGAGAACCCAACACAGAGATGAGCATGGGGTAGTGGGGATCTATTCTGCCCTGGAAACCCCCATATGGTCATAAGGTCAAGGTATCGGGGTGTGGGATGTGTGGGGGGGACCTATTCTGTATTCGGAGATACATAGCAGTTGAGATATTTACTGTTACTTGCATGTTACTTCCAGCAAGAAATATCATGTCTATTTTTACAAACACATTACATCTATTCACACACAACCAAAGACGCTGACACAACCCATCACAAAGACATCAACCGGAAGTTCCCACTCTCTAGTGCTCAGATGACAAAAACTAGAAGCAGACTCTTACTGCTCAAGTCTCCACAAAGAAGGGAAGTTTGATCTCAATTCATCTTCAAACCTCAACCACCAGCAAGCATGGACAATCAAGTGCTGGGATTTTACTTGAAAAGACGCAGCACCTGCTCAAGTGATGCCATGACACACAAGACCTCCAACAACTCCCTGATTTCTACAATCCTCTTCAAACATCTATTTTAATTTCTCAAGAGCAACCAGTCGCCTCATCAGGTCAATGCATTCTCCGTGGAATGATGGTCATAAGTACTGGTATCCTGCTGTATCACGACAGTTACTACTGAATCTCGTCACTCATCTTGACCTGAGCCTAGTCCCTGCCTCTTGTCTTGGAATCAGCTTGGTGGATAGACAAAACATCCCGCAGAGCACCATATTGTCAAAGGATTACTTTAATCATATCACAATTTCAATTATTTTGTAATAATTTCAGACTTGAATAAAATGAAAAGCATAACTTTTGTTTACTTTTCGACAAAATTCATCTGATCTTGAAACTGAACCTAAGGGGTGGGTGCTGTTATATCAGCAAGATTGGCCCTGACACATGTGGGGCAATGAGGCCACTATCATGCTACAGGTAGGATAGCAAGATTAGGAGTTAATTAGCAGATAAACCTGCTGTATTTTCCATGTAGAGCTAGGTTACCTGTTGATTTCCCATGATAAATTGAACCATGCAGCTAGAGCAGGTGTTGAATTTCAAGCTTGATGTGGACCTTAAAACTTGAAATTCACACTTTGTTGATTTCTAATGCGTTGTCTGCACATAATATATTGCCATGCATACTTTGAATATTCAGTAGTAGCCGCAAATCTGCATTTGTAACTCATGACTGCGCATAATAGTATCTAAAATTGTCTATCGTCAATGACGATGAGAAGTACTATAAACATTGCTTCCATAGTGATGCAGCCATCAACTCGGCTGTTTCAATCAGAGGTGATTATTGCGACCAGGTACCTCTGATTGACCAAACAGAATTGATTCATTTCCAAATTCATGGTAGAATTTTGATGGAATTTTGAACTGTTTTCCAAATGTCAAGCAGAGTACAAGGATGATCAGCTAAAAAAATCCTGCTTCAAACACATATACCAACTTACTCATTATGTTGAACATTTACAAAGACTTGACAAAGACTTGTGGGTAAGAATTAGATCAATCTTGTGACCATCATCTGACTTCTAGGCTACCATGATACAGGTTGTAACAGTATCACGAGGGGTGTATGTGCTGGCGAGTGGTATAGAACCTACCGAGGGTGCATGAAACCACATATACCCAGAATGATACTGCTACAGCGAATTATCTTGCCGACATGTTCCAATCTGCCATTGTAAAAGAATCAAAACAAATTGACAATTGACAGACAACAGCTGTTCGACTGAGCTCAGGTCAACTTGTGCTCTGTCAGCTTTTTGCTCGTAGTGGGGTGGAAGAGATTTATTTTCCAGCTCTGAAATCCACATACATCCTGTCTTCTTCATGGCAGGGAAAAAGGGATTTATTCTCCTGCTCAGAAATTTATTTCCCTCCCAGGCAGGATACATAGTATTTTATCAAGATGACATGAGCCAATCTGATCTCTTCCTTCTGGAGGAAAGATAAAGGCCCATATAGCAGTCAAAGATTACCATCATTAAACCATGAAACTGTCTCGATTTCACAAAAGGCACTAATGAGAATGTCTTACATCAGTATCAATTGTAAAGTCCATTTTTATCATCTCCTGCTGTGGAGAGACTGGAACAAAACCTGAACTGATTCTGTACCAAGACATCACAGTCCCAAGAAGTCATCCTGTACACAGAGAATATCTCAACTCATGAGTATGTCTGACGTCCTCCCACGAACAAAAAACTACATTCATGCAATAGTACACTGCCAGAACATTCAGGGCAAAGTACAACATTGCCTCCAGTGCAGAAAGAGCAACACACATTTCCTCATTGCAGAAAGAGCAAAAAGTAGACTTTCAATCACTGATATTACCACTGTCTGTAAAGGCAGGG
The DNA here is from genome assembly GCF_022045235.1 of Haliotis cracherodii. NCBI lineage: Eukaryota > Metazoa > Mollusca > Gastropoda > Lepetellida > Haliotidae > Haliotis > Haliotis cracherodii. The sequence goes on from NW_027266286.1 coordinate 72,627,924, forward strand.
GATCTGTAAAGCATTAGTGATCTATTCACATGCAAGCATTAAAACCTGTCAGAAAAAAATCAAGTCTTGCGATTCTAATTTCTTTCTTTAATGAAACAATTCTAAAATTTCAGAAACAGACACCCGTCTGGTGTGCAGGTTGTTAGTCAGAAATGATGCGAATTTTGGAGTCCATTTATCAAATCAGAAAATGCTTCTTCTTTAAGTAGGCCATATTACTATACAGTACCTCAGGTACAATATTTTCCTTCTACTCATCGATGTATACATAGTTTTGTATGTCTACCAATCTTTATTTTTCTTTCTACAATTCAATACATGTTCCTATCCATGAATATCCATAATATCTCGTTTTTCTGTCTACCAGTCAATATACCTTTCTATCTCTCTTCCTCTCTATCAATAACTAATGGACAACAAATTCTTGTATATGACTGCCAAGTGACACATATTAGCCTTAGGTTTGCCTATCCTGTGACATAGGTCTAAGATCACATCATAAATAGTGGGACTTATTACACGCAAATTCAAATGAAGTAAAACATTTCCACACTCGACCAGGATCATGTCAAATGTAAAATGAAACACATTTACAAGTCTACACCCATCGTTACACAAAACAAAATCGATGGCAGCAAGCATTTTTATCAAATGATTTAAAAGGTAATTTGAGTGACAGCTTGGATGCAAATCAAACTCATTTCCTTTCCACCATGTTATAATCCTGTGTTCCAACCTCATCCTGTAAATGCAGTTTACCATGCAGCAGCAGCAGCAGCAGCAGCAGCAAACTGCTTTCCCCTGTAATCTCTGTACCGCTGCAGTGTCGCTTTTGTTCAAGCAAAATCTTATTCCAGGAATCTTCCGATTCCCTTTGTCCTCTCCGACAACTCGCACCTTGTGTTCCACTCACCAAGCCTCAACTAACTCTCCTCAGCATCAATATTCCCCTGTGACAAAATCCATCTAAAACAATTTCGCCTCCCACTCTCACCTTTCCTTTACGTCATCCACAATTTTTTAACAACAGAATTAATTCTCCTTAGTGGCACATACCGAAGTAAGGTAAAGTATTTTCCCGGATTTAACAGCTATGATGGAAGGTGCTTGCAGGGGACTGAGAGGCGTTTTTACGGATTACCTCCTTGACGTACGATTCTGTGCTCCCCTTCTTATCCCACTTTTTACCCACTTCACCATTTAAGCAGATGTTGTGGTACAATGTTCAACAAAACAAACTCAAAGCATGTGGAAAATGTTCAAATATTTGCGTAGAAGACAGAAAATGTTTCTTAAAGCTCTGATCAGGTGGTGATGATTAAACTTTGACTTTAAACTCTCTCATGAAAGCGAAGCAAACAGGGCACAATCTGGATTCAAATTTGCTTTCATACTGCGAAAATACTTTTTTCACAGATTCAACAAAGATTCAAATATTCCATATTCATCTTTGCTTGATATTATGCATGACACAGATCTGTTGAAACAATTGGATGTTTTTGGGGGTTCTTCCTGAACACAATACAACTAACTGCAAACCATCAACAGAGATGAATCCGACCTGGGTGTTCAGCTCCTGCTTTGTGAGGCAGATAACATGTTTTTGGCCACCGCCACTGCTTCCAACCATTAATCAAAGACAGCATTTACCCCGGTTCTTACATTTGTGGCAAACATTTTTTATTACTTGTAAATCAAGAATCTGCAAATCGTCCAAAAAAACAGTGACAAATAAAATAGAAGAAATTCAGCTTTTTTTTCATTGCTGCTTACTCAACAAAATACTTTTTACTGCTCTGCTCTTACATCAGTATAGAGAAGCAACCTGATACAAATGGCACCAACAGTGGAGGAAAAAGTGACACAATTTCTAACCTGTAATGGCCACATGGCAAAAAGAACAGGTAAGAACTTTAGAAATCTATTAAATCTTTTTCTCCAGAAACCTAAAAAAATACTCTTGGTGTCATGATAATGTCGCATCAGAAACATATATCCATATGGTACTCTGACCAGATACACATGCATATGGTACCTTCATCAGAGACACACATCCATATGGTACCTTCATCAGGCACACACATCCATATGGTACCTTCATCAGACACACATCCATATGGTACCTTCATCAGACACACATCCATATGGTACCTTCATCAGACACACATCCATATGGTACCTTCATCAGACACACATCCATATGGTACCTTCATCAGACACACATCCATATGGTACCTTCATCAGACACACATCCATATGGTACCTTCATCAGGCACACATCCATATGGTACCTTCATCAGGCACACATCCATATGGTACATTCATCAGACACACATCCATATGGTACCTTCACCAGACACACATCCATACGGTACCTTCATCAGGCACACATCCATATGGTACCTTCATCAGACACACATCCATATGGTACCTTCATCAGGCACACATCCATATGGTACCTTCATCAGACACACATCCATATGGTACCTTCATCAGACACACATCCATATGGTACCTTCACCAGACACACATCCATATGGTACCTTCATCAGGCACACATCCATATGGTACCTTCATCAGACACACATCCATATGGTACCTTCATCAGGCACACATCCATATGGTACCTTCATCAGACACACATCCATATGGTACCTTCATCAGACACACATCCATATGGTACCTTCATCAGACACACATCCATATGGTACCTTCATCAGACACACATCCATATGATATCTTCACCAGACACACATCCATATGGTACCTTCATCAGACACACATCCATATGGTACCTTCATCAGACACACATCCATATGGTACCTTCATCAGACACACATCCATATGGTACCTTCACCAGACACACATCCATATGGTACCTTCATCAGGCACACGCTTACAGTACTTCCACTCCAGAGAACAATGAAACAGAGATCATCCACTTCCAGTTATGTTGCTGATGACCTTAAACTAAAAGAACCTATTCCCAAGAAGTGCATGGTCAAATATGAATCTTTATGGCATGGTTTCAGAGTGGACGGTTCCCGCCTCCAGAGACAATGAACAGTTATCAATAACCACATTTCCATCAAACAATGCCATGTGATTCCCCAAAGGTTCTGCTCATGCCTACTAATCACTCCTGAACCCCTCGGTCCTGAGGTAGTTTATGGAAAGTAGTATTTCGAGCTAATTTACCATTGCTGCTTCTGCCCACATAATGGTAAGCGTTTGTGATGAATAGGCGTTGGTGCGGCAGCTACAAGTTCTGAAAGGCTGACCTCTCTACATGGTCAGACAGGGCTCAGTGACAAGAATGCAGGCTATGTGATCACTGACCACTGACAAGCACACTAGTTGGTAGGGAAACACAACACGTCCATCAGCACTTCCTTATTACCTGAAGACAGGTCAACACACCAACGTGATGGTATCTCTCTGGTAGAACAACTTGGACCAAAACTAGGCACATTCCCCAATAATACAGTACCAGAAAAATTCTGCAATTCCACGATTGCAGAAAGATTTACAGAAAATGTAACTTCCCACTTAATTTCAGACAAAAAGTGGAAATTTGCTTCTTCTTTTTATCAGTCAATGTCCTAATTTTCATTATTGTGAAGCCTTTCCATCAAATGTCCAACTAGAATGATGCATAAACATTTAACATGCGATTCAAACATACAAAACAACGTTAGAAATTGGCACTAGTCCTATAGTACTTGCCAAACTGCCCAATAGTTAAAGTTTTAGAAGGACTAGTAGAAATTTGCCATTTCAAAAGGTTTTGCTATTTGTTATCATTATAAAGGCTAGTGGATTAAAAATGTTAGTTTCTACTGCTGCAAAACATGAATCATACAATAAAACAAAATTTGAAACAAATAATAAAGTTTTTGTGGTATTCTGACTACATAATCTTGGTTTACATCTCATAATCAATAAATATCAGTGACACTATGCATATTTATTTCCAAATCTTTATATTTTTACCGCAGAATTCATCAAGGACTGATGATAAATCTAGGGAACTCACTCAACTAAACCTAGATAAAACACACTTTACTGTACAAATTATAACTATCTAAAGTCAAAGTCAGTATGCTGTGTCTGAGTGGGGTATCCATGTTATACTGCAGCATGGTGCATCAGATGGCTTGCAATATAAAACTGGCATTAGTCTTTGTTTTGTTTTGTTTGTTTGTTGTTTAATGCCACACTCGCCAATATTCCAGCTGTAAATAATCGAGTCTGGACCAGAGAATCCAGTGATTGACACCATAATCATCGATTGGGATACAATGACATGTATCAACCATGTCAGCGAGCCTGACCACCCGATCCTGTTAGTCTCCTCTAACGGCAAGCATGGATTGCTGAAGACCTATACCCTACCCAGATCTTCAGGGGTCGGCATTCGTCACACAGATGCACACGTTGCCATATAAGTTCAATAACCTTGAACGCAATGTTAAACCCAATTTCACCCCACAACTCCCACAACAAACCTAGACCTGATCTTCATGGATACACTAGACTTACACTAAGTCTCTGAAAATATATAATTTTGATAGAAACAAATAATTCCATTTAAATTCAAAAGGAGCCCCAGTGAGATAGGAGCCTGAACCTGGGGAAAATCTAGACTTGCCTTAGTTAGGGCTACAGCATTACACTAAGGGCTGTGCAAAGGCTGAAATATTAACATGGTTCACGGACTGTGAGACAGACTTACGGTACACGTGAAACAGTAAAGGTCTTCTGATTTAAATAGCCATACAATAAAAAAAATTCCAACATGAAATTTGACTTTTCTGTCTAGCCAGCTTCAACATTTCCTCAAGCAGCTGAACAATGCCAGAATTTTATCAATTTCAGTAAACAAGTGAGACTACCTTGCCAGCCTTTGAACACCTGGTGTCATCACAGCTGATGAATGATTTACATCAGTTTGTAATTCAATATTTGTCTGGAGTTTTTTCTCAGATGACCCAGATGCAAAAACATCAGAAGCATTGACATTTTAAATGTTTGTACATTCTAATATCTTCTATAATAAAGTAAACAACGCATTTACAATGTCCTACATCTACACTGAATAATCAATACTTTTCTATGTCCCAATCGCTGAACAACATCCAAAGAACAAGGCCAAGAGACTGGACAACTGAACTTACATTTATCATGCAAAACTGGCGGATAAACTAGACTAGTTGTTTTCTTGGATTGACAAATTATGTTTGTTTGTTTGTTTGTTTGTTTGTTTGTTGTATGCCGCACTCAGCATTATTCCAGCTATATGATGGCTGTCTGTAAATAATCGAGTCTGGCCCAGACAATCCAGTGATTGATATCATGAGCATCGAAACGATGCAATTGGGATACGATGACATGCATCAACCAAGCCATTGAACCTGACCACCCGATCCTGTTAGTCGCCTCTTACGACAAGCATAGTCACCTTTTACGGCAAACATGGGTTGTTGAAGACTAATTCTACCCTGGATCTTTACGGGTCGACAATTTATACATCCACAGGAGATATTTCTTGGGAGAGACAAGTAATATTGCTACAATGAAATTGCACAATTAAGACCTGGACCCACTTGCACAAAGCGATCTTAGCGCTACAACAATTGTAAGCTTATGTTAAAGCATGGGGGCTACGATCATCTGAGCACTAAGATCGCTTTGTGCAAGTGGGCCCATAAGACCATTGTGATGTCATCAGTTAGCATCATGTCAGAATGAAATGACATCACTAATGTCTCTACTACTGAAGCTGGTCAGCTGTACTGTTACACTAAAGACATTGATTAAACATGTTCACAAACTGTAAAATTTGGAAAACGACTTGGATGATAAACAGAATCTCCCCCTCATTTTGTTAACGGGGGCAAGGGTGGCCCAGTCGTCTAAGGCGCTGCGTTTCGCTATGCAGAGTTGCGTCCCTTGGGCACGCCAGAAATCTATGATTGTGGGTTCGAATCCCAATTCGCCCCAATTATGTTTCTAGGTTTGTCAGCACCATACCCGTGCTCGTGGGTTTCACCGAAGTGGTAAACGTCTGAGACCTGCATCACTTCGGGCTTTCCTCCCACATTAAGCTGACACGGCGTGATATAACTGGAATAATGTTAAAAGTGGCATTAAACCCAACTCCCTCACTCACTCATTTTGATAACAATCCTAAAAACAATAATGACAACTCCTTGGCAAACCTCGGGGTTACAAACTGTTGTCAACTCAGTTTAATATCTGTGATAGTAAAGAAACTGGGGCGAGGTATACAAAGTACATAGTGTCTCCATCTACACTACAGAATCAATAACAGGCAATGTTTCAATCAACAGTCCGTCCCACTAATGATCAGACAGCAAGGACAGGGGAAGGAACATCTCACATTACATCTCCTGTATACAGAACAGTTCAATAGGAAGGATTCAGTACATATATACAACCAATATTCTATCAACACCACCTGGAAGTACATTTAAGGCTGCACAGGTATTGTACAGTTACATCTAACTCCCCTATGTCTGATTACTGGGGACGGAATTCCATATGACACTCAATATCTGACGCAAAATAGAACATCTGAAGTATTGATATTTCAATTGTTTGAACATCCCAGAATGCCCCGTGTTAAACAGGTTTTAAGAAGAATCATGGATCTTGCATATTTAAGGCAAGTTTCATGTCAAATACTCCTAATAATCTTTTGATGAGTCATATTTGATGCAACATTTATCAGACAGAACTAGATCCAACAACACCCAGGGAGCTGTAACAGTAAATTGTTGTATTTTTCATTGTGATGTGAACCAATCAACCTCATTTTGCTGTTTCTTTTTCTCAACTATGCTTGTCGTAAGAGGCGACTAACAGTAATTGCGTGGTCAGGCACGCTGACTTGGCTATCATCGTATCCCAATTGCTTGGATTGATGCTCATGGTGTCCATCACTGGACTGTCTGGTCCAGACTTGATAATTTACAGGCCGCTGTCATATAGCTGGAATATTGCTGAGTGCGGCGTTAAACAAACAAAAAAACAAACAAATCTTATCAATATCATGAGGACTATAAGTACAGCTCATGCATGACTCTCAGAACTGTACTCATGACTCTAAAAAACGTACGCATTGAGTCATGACTCAAAGTTTTCATAAACGAGAAGAAAACCCTTGATAATGTATACAAAGTCTTCCATCTACACTAAATAAAAAATAAAAAATAATAATCAATGTCTGAATCAACTATATAAAGGAAGGTTTAGAAAATAATATCTGTTGACCAAGTTTAACATAGAGATATATAGCCAACAGCCCCAAAACAGGGCGATGGGAGAGGGGCGGTCAAGTAGCCTAGTGGTTAAAGCGTTCGTTCATCACGCCAAAGACCCAGGTTCGATTCCCGACATGGGCACAATGTGTGAAGCCCATTTCTGGTGTCCACCGCCGTGATATTGCTGGAATATTGCTAATATAGCAGGGTAAAACCAAACTCACTCACTCACACTCGTGGAGTATGATGACACACAAGCACAGCCAGGGCAGTTTGAATGCAGAATATCAGTGATATCAGCTTTAACGTAGGGGCAGGTTATAGAGGCTCATCACTATAATAGCACAGCCTGATTCTTTTGGATTAATTACAATCATCGGAGCGGGACTGCTGTTTGAAACTGATTGTCTTACAAACAATATTTCTTAGTGCCCACAACCTTACATTTCAAGAGATTCAATGAACAATTTCATTTTTGGGAAACACCTGTGGCAAAATAATTTAATTAATATTTTCAGAAACAAATTATGTTTTGGGTAAAACCTGTGGCAATAATATATTTATTAGTATTTTCAGGAACAAAAAAATCTTCTTCAGAAACAAAGCTTTTGATACCACTGGTTTTTCCAGTGTGTCAAAAACAAACCTTACAATAAATCAAGCCTGCGGGTGAATAATACCATGCAACATATTAAACTTCCTTTCTCTACACAAAGGTCACCCCAAGATGAAAATGGCATAACTGCGCTACGGAAATGAAGAAACCAAATCTTTACCACCGACCAATCATCAGATTTTAATGGCGCCTTGAACAGCAATATTATCCAGCTTCTTATTCCACGTATTCCTAGTCACAACGCTGCTCCAGCCAATAGGTTCCATAGTTTACGAGGACCAACGCGTTCCACAGCTTACCTCATCACAGGGGGCACCTTGTTGGCCAATTACAATAGCTACCTCGTCTATTATTGTATCAGAACTCATTTCGGTGAGCACAAAAGGAGTAGCGGTCATTGAGTCCCGGTGGACCAACACAGTCGGAGGTTGATCTGGTCAATATGAATGTAGCATGGGGCAAAGCAGTGAGGTCTGCCTCCTGGAACATGAATTAACCCAGACTAGTGCCGCCGCACAATATGTTAAGAGAAACAGGTGATGCTTACCAAGAACAGAATAGAACTTATCATGTATATACACCACCAGGTCTGCTTACGGATTGTATTTTGTATAACATATAAGTGAATAATTATATGATTGAACTATTCATTACATTGGCACATTTCATTCTGGCTTCATATTGCAAGGACAACTGGCATAATAATTGTTAAAATAAGAAATCATAAAAGCATAAATCTGCTTTAGCATACATGGACTAGAATACATTCTCATGGGTGGCCCAGTGGTGTATGCATTGAGTTGTGTCCCTTAGCCATACCAGGATCTGCGGGTTGTAGGTTCTAATCCCACTCTGGTCTCACAATACCTATGCTTGAGTTTTTTGTTTGATACTTAATACTGCACTATTCCAGCAATATGCCTGTAAATAATCAAGTCTAGGCCAAACAAACCAGTGACTGATATTGTGAGCAACGATCCACACAATCAGGGTGGATGGCACACAATCAACTAAGTCACATAGTTTACTTCCTGGGCCATGCTACAATGAGGCTGCCCTGCTGAGACATCACTGAAAACAAACTCATCACCTAGCCCTGAGGCTGTCCTTGGTAAGGAGGCAGTTGGTAGCCTTGTGGATAAAGCGTTCGCTTGTCACGCCAAAGACCCGGTTTCGATTCCCAACACAATTACAATGTGTGAAGCCCATTTCTGGTGTCCCCTACTGTGACATTGCTGGAATATTGCTAAATGCAGGGTAAAATGATACTCACTCACTCACTCACTGTCCTTGGTTAGGTTTTGCAGATGAGTAATAGCTCGTGCCTTCATTGGCAAGGTACAAACAAGTGATAATTGAATCAAGGACATCTATTGATTGTTTTAAACATCTCGGAAATGGCCTGTTAATAAAATTGTAAGCTCTAGCTGAAACAAATCCTGTTTACACAGCCCACATCAAACAAATATAAATCAGCTGTCAGCACCTGGGGAAGCAGGGGGTTAATTCTATTTTAATGTTTGTAAATTAGGCGGAGACCTTTATCAATGCTGAGGCAAAATCTCAATAGAGCTGACAAAAAAGGGCATAAAGAGTTTTACAACTTACTGCATGGCATAACCTTAAATCTATGAATCTAAAACATTTCAATTCTCATGTTTCAAAGTCTAGAGAAATCTTAAATATTGTCCCCAGGATAAATGTTAATAAATGCCTGTAAGGATGTGAGCATTGCTAAACAAACAATATTACCAGATAACCACATGACAGAAATGTCCTACAAGATCAAAGCCCTGATTAGAATTCTTGGCAGAAACTCGCTTATTAAACTACAAGGCAGAATGTCATGACTGATGAAATTTGACATGATTCAAACCAGATTAAATCTATTTCCACCAAGAATAACCTCTCACCAGCTGCCTGTGAGAATGGAGGTGAATGTATGACAGGTAATTCAATTTGCAGAGCGGAGACCACATTGTACTATGATGTAATATCTCAGTGGGTTTCCAACATGCACACAACTTACTGCTGAGACAGCACTTTTCTCATATAATTAACACACCCTGGAACTACATACAATTCATTCACTCAGCTCTCCTTCCATAAATCAAGCAGGTTTTGGTTTCTCTCAGTTAGCATTAAGTCCACTCTCTCCTACAGTCTCAGACCCGTGAAGATCTGGGATAGAATAGGTCTTCAGCAACTCATGCTTGCTGTAAAAGGCGACTATGCTTGTCGTAAAACGGGATCGGATGGTCAGGCTCGCTGACTTGGTTGATGCATGTCATCAGTCCCAATTGTGTGGATCGATGCTCATGATATTAATCACTGGATTGTCTGATCCAGACTTGATTATTTACAGACAGCCGTCACATAGCTGGAATATTGCTGAGTGCGGCGTAAAACAACAAACCAACAACAACCTACAGTCTCAGTCTACACTAAGTCCACTCTCTCCTACAGTCTCAGTCTACACTAAGTCCACTCTCTCCTGCAGTCTCAGTCTACACTAAGTCCACTCTCTCCTACAGTCTCAGTCTACACTAAGTCCACTCTCTCCTGCAGTCTCAGTCTACACTAAGTCCACTCTCTCCTACAGTCTCAGTCTACACTAAGTCCACTCTCTCCTACAGTCTCAGTCTACATGAAGTCCACTCTCTCCTACAGTCTCAAGTCTACACTAAGTCCACTCTCTCCTACAGTCTCAGTCTACATGAAGTCCACTCTCTCCTACAGTCTCAGTCTACACTAAGTCCACTCTCTCCTACAGTCTCAGTCTACACTAAGTCCACTCTCTCCTGCAGTCTCAGTCTACACTAAGTCCACTCTCTCCTACAGTCTCAGTCTACACTAAGTCCACTCTCTCCTGCAGTCTCAGTCTACACTAAGTCCACTCTCTCCTACAGTCTCAGTCTACACTAAGTCCACTCTCTCCTGCAGTCTCAGTCTACAAGAAGTCCACTCTCTCCTACAGGCTCAGTCTACACTAAGTCCACTCTCTCCTACAGTCTCAGTATACACTAAGTCCACTCTCTCCTGCAGTCTCAGTCTACATGAAGTCCACTCTCTCCTACAGTCTCAGTCTACACTAAGTCCACTCTCTCCTGCAGTCTCAGTCTACATGAAGTCCACTCTCTCCTGCAGTCTTATCACAAGCTCATTCAGTCTCTCCAGGGCCCTCTTAAGTCTACAAAATATAAACAAACGCAATTCATTTCCAAACTCAGTGTGAATTTAGGAAAGGCAGATGTGAATTCAGGCCACAATAATGTTTAAGAAGTCTCAGAATAGATACTTTATAGGTTATGGGAGTTAGAGAGAGCCTGGAATATCAATCTGGCCCAGACAAGATAGACCCGAACTGTTGGCTGTTACCCCGAGCAGTGCACGAGGTCATCTGTAACAGTCATAGAGGGCATATTCTAAGCCATTCAGGTTTGCAAACTCATCTCAACGAGCTCCCCACTCTGCCCTCCCACTACGAAGCTAACGCAAATTAGTAGTAATTACCCATAATGCTCCTCCCCTGTGGTAGCATGGCGATGGTAGATTCTTCAACCATATGCAGAACGGCACAACTTAGAGGACCGAACCCTCCAAGGTCACGGCAAGGAAAAGGGTCATAACACCCAATGTCCCTTGTGATAACCTGGTAATGTCAGCTTGAGCAGTGCTAGTTGTTGTTGAAGTTTATGTCCTAAGGCTTTTTCCATTACAAATGTGAAATTTTGGGTCTCATTTTCAACTTGTTTGCAAGGGGAATTTTTCATCTTTTTCATTGAGCAAATTCATGTATTTTCCTTGAAGTAAGAGCAGTTCACAGGGGTCTGAGTTGGCTTTAACGCCTTTGTTTGGTTCGTTTGTATGTTGTTCATATTCCAGCCATATACTTCAGTCAGTAAATGATAGAGTCTGGAACACATAATCCACTGACTAACATCATGAGCATCAGTCTATGTAATTGGGACACTATGACATGCATCAACCAAGTCACTGGACTGTGTGGTCCAGACTCGATTATTTACAGAACCCTATCATATAGCTGGAATATTGCCAAGCGCGGCGTTAAGCAACAAACAAAAAAACACAAACTGAACCTGACCACCCAATCTCGACAAGCATGGGTTGCTGAAGACCAATTCTAACCCAGATCTTCATGTGGAAGCATAACATGGGGTGTCAGCTTTGGGGGAAGCCCAAAAGGACACTGGCGGAAGAAAGTTTTCACTTCTGAGTAAAACCCTCAAGCATGAGCATGGAGCTGGCAGATCAAAGGTCAGGACCTTCAACCAGAAGGTCATGACATTTAACTAAGGGAAAGCAACTTTGCACAGAGAATGTCATATGGTCAACCCTCTGTCAACCAAGGCATCCAAATCACAATCTTTGGAATAGAGTATTGCACGAAAAAAATGCAACAAGAATGTTACTTAACCGAACAGTGCCTTTTTCTGTCTAAAGTCTAGTGAAAGTCTGGTAACGGTAATGCGTTGTAAAATTAATATCCATCCCAGGAAAAACAACACTGAAAGGCGATGAGAAACCCTCAGACTTCACACTGATTTCACTGATACAGTCCTGACAAAGTTGCTTCTCTGAAACGCCACACAGGTTAATCAAGTGCCATAAAATCCATTAAGTTCTAAAAAATAATAATACAAAGACAAGAAAATCCTTAAAGTAAACTCAATAGAATCCTTAAATTCTATTCTTACTTTTTATAATGGAATCTCTGACATATCACCTAATGGCTTCTGTCCAATCCCCTGGTGGAGGCCTTGGGAGGGTACGGGTTAAATTAATCACAGTATTACCCATAAGCCAAACATTCATCATTCAATATCATGGAAACCATACTGTCAAGGAAGGGCAGGGATCTTCTACAAAGTCTTGTTTAAACAGTCAAGTTGGCCAGGGAACATTGCTTGAACCTAACTACATTTTTAAATTAGGTTCCTGGAAATTGCCTTTGGCCAAACTATGTTCTTCAACAAGTGCCTCCATTACGATCAAGTTGCAACTTCTCTTCTGTAATTTCTTAGGGTGTTCGATGATATTAATAAAACACAACCACTTGGCATTAAAAGATGAGTGCCACAGTTAAATTAAAATATATATTAAATTAAAATATATATTAAAGTAAAATATATATTAAAGTAAAATATTGCCTCAAGTTTTGCAGCATAACACTAGTGAAGCCTTGTTAATACTAGCAATGTTATCTCTGAAACTAGTTACATTGAACAGTCCTTGTTCCAGGGGACAGAAAGAAGTGCCCCTTTAAACTATCACTGAAATCCCTTTCTCATTTTATTTCTATTTTGAAACACACATATCACAGGTGTAAAATTGCATTCATTTCTACAGTTCGGCTTACGATCATCAGTACACATTGAGTCCACGATAATAACATAGGTATTAATGGACATCAAATAGGTCGAATTAATGACACAGTAATATATTATACAGGGTTCCATCCTAGTCAGATATTAATACATAAATAATCAATCATTGTATGATGGAGCAGAATTAAGCTGTTACGACCCAGACTTATCCCAGCATGCCAATGCCTGATGTGCTTCTTCATAACCCAACAAATAGGCTGTAATTACCAACAGCGAGAATTTAGCACAACTGGTGTAATGCCAGGGAGTTGTCTCCCCTTATGGCTACAGCCAAGTATTGGGGTGTCACTGTGAATTTGCCAGCTTTAATTTAATGGAATGTGAGCTGTTGAGGCTGCCAATGAGGGAAGACCCAGGGTAAAGCTGCATGGTAGCCACTGCTCTTATCCTATCATCAACAGATGCCACTTCCCTACAGACAACTTGTATCTCAACACAATTGTCAGAACCAATTAGCCTGAACACAGGTTCAGTTAGGACATACTATTGGTAGGAGGACTAATATTCAGTCCCAGGAGCTGCAACTAGACAGTCAGCTTGAGTTGTTTATAATGACTTTTCATCATGTAAGCTTAGCTTATGACAGCCCTTAATGTTTGGAGTCAAATCTACTGAAAAGAGGTAAAAGGACAGTTTACAAGACTCAAAACCTTTTGGCAAAGAGTGTGGTTAATCTCCACACATAAACTCCCATGTACATCCCAGCAAGGCGGCTTGGCCAATGTTCAAATAAATACACTGTGTAGATTCATTTATTTATCAAGGATAAGAAAGCAAAAAAAGTCTATGAACTGTGCCTCAATTTACTTTTAATCAATTCAGATAAAAATATTTCATGTAGATCCATAGAGACTATATGTTTTGCACTCTATATCAGTCTGCTGCAGCATCTATCTCTGCCTCCTATATCATCGTTATCAAATTAGAACGCCTGAGAAGAAGTCCTATTTTAGCATGTGCTGTCTGCAGCCTGTTGACGGCCCATAGACAAGGAGCGCTGTAGGTAAGTGTGTCGCCCTACCAGCGCTTCCCACACCTTCGTACGTGGCTATTTCTGGCCATTTGGAGCCAGCAATGTTAGACGTAAGCTGTTTGAGAATCCTTTAATCTTCCACGAGGTAATGCAATTATTTCAGCTATCGACAACAACGGTCAACTGGTTTGCTCCGTCCTCAGTTTGAACTGGGCAGGAGGCGGCCTTAGACCCATTTCTCTCATACACAGACAGTTGTCACACATCCAGTTCCTCAATGAAGGAGAAATGACACAGTGGAAGAGAGTAGTATATAGGGTTTAACACTCTTTTGAAACGTTTCAGTAACATCATGGTCTGTCGGCTGAATATAGGAGGAGGGCCCAAAGATCTATCACTTTGGTGAGTCCCACAGGCACTTGTGTGGGGCAGACAAACCAAGCACTATGATCATGGCAAATTCAGGATTGAAACTCAGGATCATGGCACTACCAAGGGAAGCAACTCTGCACAAAGGACAGTTCCATAATACCACTGGGTCTCTTGTCCTCCTTGAAGAAGAGGAAATTGGAACATGCTTTCCAAATTAATTTTGTACTTCATGGAAATGAAAGGATCAATGGTGGTGACAGGTGGTTGTCATGGAAATGGAAGGATCAAATGATGGTGACAGGTGGTTGTCATAGAAATGGAAGGATCAAATGATGGTGACAGGTGGTTGTCATGGAAATGGAAGGATCAAATGATGGTGACAGGTTGTTGTCATAGAAATGGAAGGATCAAATGATGGTGACAGGTGGTTGTCTAGGAAACGGATGGATGAAATGATGATGACAAGTGGTCATCATCAAAATGGACAGAATGAGTGACTGATGGCTGACAAGTGGTTGTCTTGGTTCCAAATGGACAGATGAAATTTTGGCAACAGACAAACATGTGGAAATAGATTGATCTATAGTGATTGATGTTGACAGGTCGTTGCCATGGAGATTGATCAATATAGTGGTGGTGAGATGTGGTTGCCATGGTAATTATGTTTCAGTTTTTTTAGACTGGCCATGGTGCTATGGAAGGTTTCATTGGCATTGTTGGATTGATGAGAAATGCTTTGAAATGGGTAGCAGTCTGACTTAGAAGTATGGTCCGCCATGGAAAGGTATTTAAGGCTTCCATTATACAACATCAAACAAGGAATCATCACTGAAAACCACTGTGTTCCATTAGAAGACATCAAACGAACCCAGTCAACCTTGAGATAGATTAGTACCTGTGACAAAACAGTCTTGGTCACCCACAATGGAAATGCAATACATGATTGTTCAGGCTACCCAAAGGACTAACATAGGCATGGATTATTGTGGGACGCTGTGCGGCTATGAACAATGGCTTTACTTAATTAAGGTGTCTCTGGTGTATGAAACGTATTTCCGGAGGACATCCTCAATAACACTACAACCTTGACCACCACCACCACTATCACCCTGACACCACCACCACCACTATCACCCTGACACCACCACCACCACTATCACCCTGACACCACCACCACCACCGACACCACCACCACCGACACCATTACCACCACCACTATCACCCTGACACCACCACCACCACTATCACCCTGACACCACCACCACCACTATCACCCTGACACCACCACCACCACTATCACCCTGACACCACCACCACCACCACCACTACCACCACCACTATCACCCTGACACCACCACCACCACTATCACCCTGACACCACCACCACCACCACCACCACCACCACCACCACTACCACCACCATCACCCTGACACCACCACCACCACTATCACCCTGACACCACCACCACCACCGACACCACTATCACCCTGACACCACCACCACCACTATCACCCTGACACCACCACCACCACCGACACCAGCAACACCACCACCACCACTACCACCACCACTATCACCACCACCACTATCACCCTGACACCATCACCACCACCCTGACACCACCAACACCACTATCACCCTGACACCACCACCACCACCGACACCACCAACACCACCACCACCACTACCACCCCCACCATCACCCTGACACCATCATCATCATTTCCAGCTGCGTCATCACATCACATTCAACAGCAACATCAACCTAATTAGGCAAGCCAGAAACCTATGACCATGGTGTTGAACCCAAGCTCACCCTGATTATGTTTCTAGGTTCGTCAGCACTATACCCATGATAACATACCTTTTCCTCCCATATCAAGCCGACACAACATCATATTACTGAAATGCTATTCAAAGTGGTATTAAAACCAAACTCGCTCCATCACCACTAACAAATTAATGCTGAAACACATCTCTAATATAATTGATGACAGAGTTTCAATCGTAATACTGTATTTGACATAATAAGCGCCATGCTCTAATAAGGGCCCACGGTGATATTTTCCAGTATATTAGATAGTGAACAATAGTGAACAATCGCAAATAGCACCCCTTCTGATAGATCAATGTACACAAGACTTAGTTATTCGTGTATAATATGCACTCAGGTGTTATATGAACCCTTAATTATTGGCAATTAAATTCTGGAAAAATATATGTCCTGTATAATACGCACAGATTTTTCTTTTGTATCATTTCAGGCTGTCAGAATACACGACAAAATTTACGATCTTTCAACTGTTTTTTTTCCACCAAAATTATATTCCAATAAGAGCCCATTATTTCTAATTTTGAGAGTGCCCTGGCCGCTTACGTCGAAATAGGGTAGGTGAGACTTCCCAAATTATTCCACAATAGAGCTCACAAATAATAATCTTTTCTTTCAAATGCAATTACATTCATTAGATGGATAAAAAAACTGCTTGCTTACAACTATTCATAGAGGACAACTTCATTAAATTGAACTAAAGATCCATACCTTTCATTCTAAACTAAATTGAACATGATTTGTTCACTAACTGCTTTTGAAGATCAATAAAACCTGTGGCAACATCCCATTTATCAACATAAAATGTTTAAAAGAATAGCAATTCTTTTCTACTACAGATGAAGCAAGCCTTATTTCAAGAGCAAAGTCTAATTAATCACTGTGAAAAAACATGATAATCCTGCAGCCTGCAATAAACATTCCCCTCCCCAAGGCCTTCCTCTCCGTCCACAAACTTGTGTCCTACTAATAGCATCAAGTGTGACGTCGTTTCTGCAAATTGCTTTTCTAATCTTACCAATAACTAAATCACTCCTAAAGCAAACATCCGAATTATGCAAATAAGATCTGGCACTGCAATCAAAGCGTGTAGGTCCAGCAAAATGATGGCACAGAAGAGTGTGGTTTATGTCCTTTAGATGGCGAGGGCGCCATCATCCCAGTCCGGTGAACGTCATCAAGGCCGTTCTACAGCCTCACTACCAATCGGGGAGATCATTAACGCAATCAATTTCAGCCAATAACGAGATTCGATCAGACATTAAAAGGATCCAATCAATGACAATTAGTAACGACTACTATCATGGCCCCGTGCTGGCCGCCTTGTTCAGAGTCCTCCAGCTGTGTGAAATGTGTCGGTGTTTCTCGGACAGCTGAAACATGTCATACACTGCTGAGTGCATCTGCAAATTTCGCCAAATGTCACAAACAGCAAATAATCCATTCCAAAAAACCTAAAACTAAGATTAAAGCTGCTGGGAGCTTAGTCTTTAGCTTGTCTAGATGTTTTCCTTCTGAAGCCCCGTAACAAAACATGTTTACCATTAG
Source organism: Haliotis cracherodii (assembly GCF_022045235.1). Classification (NCBI taxonomy): domain Eukaryota; kingdom Metazoa; phylum Mollusca; class Gastropoda; order Lepetellida; family Haliotidae; genus Haliotis; species Haliotis cracherodii. The sequence goes on from NW_027266286.1 coordinate 72,645,959, forward strand.
CCAGAACATGATTCTGTTTGTTAAAGAAACGTCAAATAACACCTATCCATAGCCATGAAGTGTATAAATCCTATTGATTCGTCCGATTGATAATATTAACAATTTGAACATATTCCAGCAATCATAACCTGTCCAATGCACTAATGCAATATACTAGTATGTAATGGCAAAGCATGCAATATTAACATCCTTGCTTATACTAACCAGTGATGGAACAAACAGCCTCGACCAAACTTTTGTCTGAAAAATAACGCCATCTAAAACACGTTATTTAAAAATTCATATAAAGAAAATAGATAGTATCCAAAAATTACAGCAATCTAAACTTGCCATTATATTCTAGACTTGAGTAGGTATCCTTTTCTAAATTAATCTCTGGGGTCTAGGAGGCAGACAACAAACAGCCCTGACCTATACAATATGAAATGTATACCACCCATGGAATACTAGACACATGGACCCTGGATGCTACTGACGGCTACTGATGACTACTGACGACTACATGTCAATCATCTCTGACAAATGACACGCAAGACAATAGTCTGGATATGTTGTCAGACTGTCAATACTGTCTCAAGCACATGTCATAGCCGGTATCACTGACGATCTTGGCTCCTCACCAGAGGCTTGTTCTGATAACGCCATCATTATCCTGTTATCAACCTTGAAAATACTCGTAACTTATAATGTACTAATTATGTTACAACTGTCAGTACTTTATACTGATAATTATCAGCCCTGTTAGGACACAACTGATACATAAACATAGTCAATGAAATTTCAGTCCTGAAAAATAGAATGTACAGTAGATGTCTATAACGAACACGCTTATACCGAATTGATGAACATAACAAACTGTTTTCGGGTCCCATCCATTTGTTGTACATAAGCTGTTTAAGTGCCTACAACGAACTACGGTTATAACAAGCTAAATTTAATGGTCCTAGTTTACTGTATATGCATAAATTAATCTGCATTAGTCTAGAAAACACTGTGAGTGAGTGAGTGAGTGTGTAGGGTCTAACCGTTTGAAAAGTATTCCACTAAGATCAGGGCATGTCAGCTTGAAGTGGAAGGAAAGCCCTAAGCGATGCAGGTCTCATGTGTTTATCAATTTCACGAAATTGAAACCCACGAGCATGGTTATAGTGCCGACAAACCTAGAAACATGATCGGGGTGAACCAAGATTCAAACCCATGACCACAGTTTTCTGGCATGCCTAAAGGACACAACCCTGCACATTGAATTGCAGGACTTTAGACTGGGCCACCCATTCCCCCTACAAACTCACTGCAAGAAATACAAATCAGATATTGTTAAAGTGAATGAATGTTTCAGAAGTACCAAATCAAAAATAATTTCCATATCTTTACAAATGATTTCTCTAACTCAGTACTGTATACAAGAAAGGACTTCAGTCAGTCAGTGAGAACGGCATAATTAGCAATATTTCAGCAATGTAGTGCCTGGAGACACCAAGACATGACTTCACACCTTGCACCCCATTTGCAAAAAAAATATGTTTCCTACTTCAGCCAATCCAAAAAACAGGTTCGATAGGTCTTGTTTTATTGTGTTCTTTCATATATCCTTGTCTTTAAAAAACACACATTAAGTTGGATTATGTCACTATAACCGAGCCTGTCTCACAGTCTCTGAACCACATTATTTTCCATTCTGTCCAGCCCTTACTGTTATGCTATAGTCCTAAATGAAGCAAGTCTAGATGTTCCACAGGATCAGGCTCTGTTTTCATGTGCAGACTCTATGTCAGACTCCACGGAGAGAGGACAGAGCTTGGCACAAGGACCAGTAAATATTCTTGTTACATGAACCTTCAACTGATGGTCCTAGAATGTGATTTCTAATCAAAAATGACCCCAGCACATAGCCTAAAAACAGATGTTATTAGTCTTTGAATCTCCCATCTCTATGACTGGGGGCCCTTTTTAATTTAAATGTAGTTGCTTGTTTCTATAAAACATATATATTTTCAGAGACAAAAAAGTCTGCTTTTAAAAGATGACAAGGCCTGGCTTATTTATAACAAAGTAAGACAATTATGCCCTAGAGACATACAATACGGACAATACCATGATAAAAGCTTCTGTGCTACTCAATAAAAATGATGAAAAAAAGGTTCATAGTTAGGAGGCTCCAGATATGGGTCAGGGCCCCATTCCACAAAACCATCTTAGCCCTAAGGTGATCGTAACTCCCATACTTTAATAATGGCTTACGATAGTCGTAACGTTAAGAACGCTTTGTGGAACTGTGCCCTGAACAGGCAACCAGTACAACTCAACTGTTATTTTGGCCTCAGCAGTAAACAGCCCCACCCTCACCGCCGATTAGGACATAACAATTAAAACCTCCAGTGGGGAGTCAGTGAGTGAGTATGGTTTTACGTCGCTTTCTAAGCAATATTCCTACCTTCGGTGTGACGAGCGAATGCTTAAACCACTAGGCTACCAGCGGGGATATTGATGATGCAATGTTTAACATTATTCCGTAACTCACACACTGATAAGCATGTCTATTGTAAATACCACTGTATGTCTTTACATACTGAGTGAGTGAGTAAGTTTTGTCCAACACTGCTTTTAACAGTATTTCACTTTTATCACAGAATGACAGCTTAATGTGGAGGGTTTAAGGCCAAGTTATGGGTCTTTGATGTTTACCATCTTGGTGAAACCCACAAGCATGGACATGGTGCTGATAAACCTAGAAAGTTAATCAGCCTGAACTGGGATTTAAACCACGATGATAGGTTTCTGGAACACCCAAGGGACACTACTCTGCAGAGGGAATTGCAGCACCACAGACCACTGGGCCACTTGTGGACTTATCTCAAGGTTAGTCATGGCCACTAGTCCAAGACCAGTGAAACTGTAAAGGGACAAGTCGTTTCTACAAAACAAATGTAATTGTTTTACAAAAGATGTGTGGAAAATGAGGAATGGACTATCTGGATATGACCAAGTGTCTCCCTGGTTCTTATTAGTCTAGTGATATAGCTTGTGACATTGTACCACAAGGAATGAAACATTGTCTATGATATCTGACATGGGAGATACGTCTGATATACACCAGTGCTGGCTACAATATCTAGTGTAAAGTAAGTGTGGCCAAGTGTAAAATAACTGTGGTGACTAGGTGTAAATTGACACCTCTTGTCTGATGTTCAGGTTGAACGGGTTTGTTATCAAGGACGAACAACTTGAGTTTATCTGTAGGGAAACTATTTCAAGTGCAACAACCTTAAGAGTTGTTTATCAAGTGACCAAGTTTATCATCAAGGTGTTTATCTTTATCTGAACATATCAACTGTTCAATGAGTGAGTGATTTGCAGGTCATGCTACAGTCAGCAAAAATATATACACAACTCTAAAGAAGTAAATAATACCCAATTCATTCATATTTACAGTACACCTACACTCAGAACATGTGAAGTAAGACATAGAAAGCAATATTCTAAACATATTCAGAATTAGCCAAGTATGTCAATCAGCAATAATCTATGTCCACATATATTCAGGATATGACAAATATGACACAGCAGTATTCCACATATATTCAGGATATGACAAATATAACACAGCAGTATTCCACATATATTCAGGATATGATAAATATGACACAGCAGTATTCCACATATATTCAGGATATGACAAATATAACACAGCAGTATTCCACATATATTCAGGATACGATAAATATGACACAGCAGTATTCCACATATATTCAGGATACGATAAATATGACACAGCAGTATTCCACATATATTCAGGATATGACAAATATGACAACATTGTTCCATATATATTCAGGATACGATAAATATGACACAGCAGTATTCCACATATATTCAGGATATGACAAATATGACAACATTGTTCCATATATATTCAGGATACGATAAATATGACTTAGTTAGGTCTATTCCACATAGTCAGAGTATACTGTGTGCGACATTACCTATGTGTGAGCATACCAGTAGAGTCACTAAAGCTGAAAGTCTCTGTCCAACAACCAGCCATTTTCTTTCACCAATGTGAGCACCACATCTCCACATATACAGGTGAACATTCCACCAGCAGTGACTCTGGTATAAGATGTCAGATGTAAGAATATCCTTCAATCCAGGGGAACTCATAAAGTACAGGCTACACATACCTCTCAGGTATTTCCAGTAGCTCATTGCCAGTGTGAATCTTTGATACAAGCACATGCGATAAACATGGTATACCGTTGACATAGTGTAACGTCAGTGTGGACAGAGAGTAACATCAGCGTGGGCAGTGTGTAACATCAGTGTGGGCAGTGTGGGGACAGAGTGTAACGTCAGTGTGGACAGAGAGTAACATCAGCGTGGGCAGTGTGTAACATCAGTGTGGGCAGTGTGGGGACAGAGTGTAACATGAGTGTGGACAGAGAGTAACATCAGCGTGGGCAGAGTGTAACATCAGTGTGGGCAGTGTGGGGACAGAGTGTAACGTCAGTGTGGGAAGTGTGTGAACAGAGTGTAACATGAGTGTGGACAGAGTGTAACATGAGTGTGGACAGAGTGTAACATCAGTGTGGACAGGGCTTAACATCAGTGAGAACAGAGTGTAACGTCAGTGTGGAAAGTGTGTGGACAGAGCGTACTGTCAGTGTATACAGAGTGTAACATCAGTGAGAACAGAGTGTAACGTCAGTGAGAACAGAGTGTAACATCAGTGAGTGTGAACTGGGTGTGAACTGAGATTGGTGTCAGTGTGACCTAAGTGTGAACTTGGTGTGAACTGAGATTGGTGTCAGTGTGAACTGGGTGTGAACTGAGATTTATGTCAGTGTGAACTGGGTGTGAACTGAGATTGGTGTCAGTGTGAATTGGGTGTGAACTGAGATTGGTGTCAGTGTGAATTGGGTGTGAACTGAGTGTGAACTGAGATTGGTGTCAGTGTGAACTGGGTGTGTACTGAGATTGGTGTCAGTGTGAACTTGGTGTGAACTGAGATTTATGTCAGTGTGAACTGGGTGTGAACTGAGATTGGTGTCAGTGTGACCTAAGTGTGAACTTGGTGTGAACTGAGATTGGTGTCAGTGTGAACTGGGTGTGAACTGAGATTTATGTCAGTGTGAACTGGGTGTGAACTGAGATTGGTGTCAGTGTGAATTGGGTGTGAACTGAGATTGGTGTCAGTGTGAATTGGGTGTGAACTGAGTGTGAACTGAGATTGGTGTCAGTGTGAACTGGGTGTGTACTGAGATTGGTGTCAGTGTGAACTTGGTGTGAACTGAGATTTATGTCAGTGTGAACTGGGTGTGAACTGAGATTGGTGTCAGTGTGAATTGGGTGTGAACTGGGTGTGAACTGAGATTGGTGTCAGTGTGAACCGGGTGTGAACTGAGATTGGTGTCAGTGTGAACTGGGTGTGAACTGAGATTGGTCTCAGTGTGAACTTGGTGTGAACTGAGATTTATGTCAGTGTGAACTGGGTGTGAACTGAGATTGGTGTCAGTGTGAATTGGGTGTGAACTGGGTGTGAAGTGAGAATGGTGTCAGTGTGAACCGGGTGTGAAATGAGATTGGTGTCAGTGTGAACTTGGTGTGAACTGAGATTGGTGTCAGTGTGAACTGAGTGAGAACTGAGATTGGTGTCAGTGTGGCCTGAGTGTGAATGGGTGGGAAGTGAGTGTCAGTGTGAATGGGTGGGAAGTGAGTGTCAGTGTGAATGGGTGTGAACTAGGTGTGAACTGAGTGTGAACTTAGTGTGAACTAGGTGTGGCCTGAGTGTGAACAGGTGTGAAGTGAGCGTCAGTGTGAATGGGTGTGAAGTGAGTGTCAGTGTGAATGGGTGTGAACTAGGTGTGGCCTGAGTGTGAACTAGGTGTGAACTAGGTGTGAACTAGGTGTGGCCTGAGTGTGAACGGGTGTGAAGTGAGTGTCAGTGTGAATGGGTGTGAAGTGAGTGTCAGTGTGAATGGGTGTGAAGTGAGTGTCAGTGTGAATGGGTGTGAACTAGGTGTGAACTAGGTGTGAACTAGGTGTGGCCTGAGCGTTAATGGGTGTGAAGTAGTGTCAATGTGAATGGGTGTGAACTTCTTGTGAACTGGGTGCAACTCAAGTGCAGCATAGTGCAGGTATAGCAAGAGTGACATGAGGCGAGATGATGAAACAGGCTTACCTTTCTCCATATACCGTACGAGTCCATCCACTTCAAGATAAAAAGAAAGGGGCAAAATCAATTGATGAACATAAATGGAAAACAAACATTATGCCGGTGAAACAAACATGTGCATTAATTGTTAAAAAGCTGAAATCATGTGTGTAATGAAGTTAGCCAAATTAAAACAAACAGGACATGCAAAAGCAAAAAGAGAACTCTGAAAGATGAATGTATGTGCTCTTGTTTAACATTGGGAATCTCAGAGTTGATTCACATGCTCTTGTTTAACATCTGAGAATCTAGGAGTTGATTTACATGCTCTCATTTCACAGGACAGAATCTAGGAGTTGATTAACATGCTCTCATTTCACAGGACAGAATCTAGGAGTTGATAAAAAATGCTCTCATTACACAGGACAGAATCTAGGAGTTGATTTACATGCTCTCATTTCAGAGGACAGAATCTAGGAGTTGATTCACATGCTCTCATTTCACAGGACATAATCCAGGAGTTGATTTACATGCTCTCATTTCACAGGACATAATCCAGGAGTTGATTTACATGCTCTCATTTCACAGGACATAATCCATGAGTAGAATTACATGCTCTCATTTCACAGGACAGAATCTAGGGAGTAGATTTACATGCTCTCATTTCACAGTTGGGAATCTTGGGAGTTGATTTACATGCTCTCATTTCACAGTTGGGAATCTTGGGAGTTGATTTACATGCTCTCATTTCACAGTTGGGAATCTCGGGAGTAGATTTACATGCTCTCATTTCACAGGACAGAATCTTGGGAGTAGATTTACATGCTCTCATTTCACAGTTGGGAATCTTGGGAGTTGATTTACATGCTCTCATTTTCCACAACAGAATCTAGAAGTTGATCAACATGCTGTTGTCGCACAGGGAAGAATCTAGGAGCTGATTTACATTTCACATGATACATCCTATGAGGTGAACAATATATGCCCATGTTTGCCAAGACAGAGCAGAGCCTACAGGATGATTTAATATGCTTAGTTTCGCATGACAGATCTATGAGGTGAATGTATATGCTCTTGTTCAACATGATATGAGGAGAAATATGATCATGGTTTCTCATGGTGAATGTATACGTTCAGTTTCACATGATATGATTCTGCCCCATACAAAAGGTCCCCAGTACACCCTGCTTGTTATGAGAGTGGATTATTGAGGATTCGGAGGACACAATGCATCACTGAGCTGTCAACGGTTGGTCAGTCTGGCCCAGATTTGATTACTGAAAGGACTATTGATGACGCAGCCTAAAACAATGTAAATGTACCAACTCTCATTACAACAAGCAGAATTCTAAAGTGTTGTTTTGCTAAACTATTCAGAAAAGTTTTTTTTAAATTATTATTTGTTATCAATAATGCATAAACCATGACAGATCAAAGACTGGCAGCTTTGTAATCTCAACATAAGGTTGTATGGACCTTTAAATGCATCCCATAACATCACACAATACTGTCAATGTCACATCAACCAACACAAAATTCTCCTCTTATAAGACACAAAATCTATATTGAAGCCAATCATTACCTAAGATGTGCAACATTTTTCTTTAACATCAAAAAGATTAACAACAGCAAATGTTTCCCCCTTCTGTTCAATCAGGAGCCTAGTTGGCATGTTGAATCCATCAATACATTAATCCCCAGAAACATCTTCTTGCACTACGCAACATTTTCGTCTCTCAGGAGACACGCGAATCACTGGCATTGATTATTTTCCATTTTGTATGCCTATCACAGCTGGAGTGGCAGTACATGGCTCCAAGCTACTGTTCTTATATTAGATAGGAGACAGAAATTTAATTCCAACTTAACAAAATACTGAATAATAATGGCGCAATAACCATTAAACACGAAAATGTTCACACCTCTCTTGCACGGACACATATCAGAACACGTAATAACACTTTGTCACTTCCGACACCCTACAAAACAAGCAATCTTGAACACAGTTGGCATCAGCCTGGGGCTGAAGCACCATACCCACGCTGCTCTCATCCCTGGCTGTCTTAATGAACTGATACAAGCCTCAAACGTAGAAGAATTCAACCAGACTCAAATATCTTTGAAGATGAAGCAGTGAAAATTTGTATTGGATTGTCCCAGTTGATGGTATAAACGAAAACAGTTCTGTCATTTCTGAATTCAGATTGTGTAAGAATTAAGAATTCAGATAATGCCAGATTTATTTATTTATATTTTTAATTTATTGATTTTTGTTGTCAGTTCAATGCTTAATGCCACACTGTATTCCACCAATATGACGTCATTCTGTAAATAATCAAGTCGGGACCTTCCAATCCAAAGATTAATTTTAGGAGCAACGATCTGTGCCACAGTAAATAGTTCACCAACCCTGACCACCCGATCCATTTGGTACCCTCTTACAATCATCCAAGGTTGCTTGGGATCAATTCTAACCCCACAGGGTACAATTATTTTGGGGAACAATCCTGGTCAGTCAATAGAAGGAAAATAATCTTTTAGAAACTTTCAGGTCTTCTTAAGGTTCTTCAAAATGATGTCATGTGAGGAGTGAGTGTTAGCTTGTCTTGTTTGTCAGTCAGTTTAACCTCCTGAGTCTGAGTCTGAGACTACTGGCCCACCCATGACCCCTTCTATGAACTGTGACAAATAACGTTGAGAGCTTTAAAGATAATGGTCTCCTTTAATAATTTGTTTGTTTGATTGTTGTTTACACTGCACTCAGCAATAATCCAGTCTGTAAATAATTGAGTCTTGACCAGACAATCCGGTGATATCATGAGCATCAACACACATAACTGGGATGAAATGACATGCATCAACCAAGTCAAACCGCCTCTTACAACAAGCATAATCGCCTTTTACAGCAAGCATGGGTTGCTACAGACCTATTCTACCTCAGATCTTCACGGGTCTCCTTTAATTATTTCAGGGTTGTGGGGTAGGTGAACAAATTATTTTTTGAAGTCTCATCTAAGATCACTGCTGCAAAAACAGATCATCATGGACAACAAGAAGGCACATCCAGGAAAGTTTGAAAAGATGGTCAGAACAAACAAAATAAAACAACAAATTGAGAAATCAATGTCAGAATTAGAAAATTAACTGAACGTTTCCAATCCGTTTTCTTTCCTATTAATATCATGTAGCAATGGCCTTACATGCGCTCTTTATAAAACTGCATAAAGGTCATGCTGACCTGAGACTGTAAACTTGTAAACCTTTACTTAGAGGTGCGCGGTATTACTGGTATACCAGTATACCAAGATTTGAAATGCTAATAAATACATATCACAATTCGTTTGGAAAAAATCGATATACTGTGTTTTTCAAAATCTTGCATATTTTCATCTTGTTGGCAAAGTTTACACTGGTTACAAGTCGAATTCAAATTATGACATTCAGAAATAAGCAACTTGATTCATGTGATAGAAAAAAGCAAACAAATTTGCAACCACCTACATACAATGTGTCTATTATTCAGGTTTACCACAAATCACAGGACAGTGAGTAAGTGAGTTGGGTTTAACGCCGCTTTTAACAGTATTCCAGTTATATCGCGGGGTGTCAGCTTAATGTTGGAGAAAAGCCCGAAGTGATGCAGGTTTTAGACGTTTACCACTTCGGTGAAACTCATGAGCACGGGTATGGTGCTAACAAACCTAGAAACATAATCGGGGCAAACCGAGATTCGAAACCACAATCAGAGGTTTCTGGTGTGCCCAAGGGACGCAACTCTGCACAGCGAATTGCGGCGCTTTAGAAAACTGGGCCACCCGTGCCCCCCAAATTACAGGAGAAAGAATGCACGCAATATGTTGTGATACATGTTGCAATACATGTATCATAATTGCAATAGATTGCAATACGAAAGTCAGGTCAATGACAATCACTACCTTTACTGAAGTTTACCAGTTCCATTTGGCATTTAAGTCAGTATTGGTTAAAAAAAAAAGACAATCACTTGTTTGATTTTTAAACCAGGTTGTCCGAAAACACCTTGAACAATAAATAATGTGAAATTCACAGCTTAAGAGAAACTATGCAGCAATGAAAAGAAATTAGATGGCTTCTGAGGAAGACACTCCACTCAGATCAGCAGGAACACTCAGCATAATGGACAAAGTTGGAAGCCTGACAATCACAAACACTTCCGATATGATTTTGAGGAAAACATTGCTTACACAGCATAAGGAAGTACCTTTCAAGATGAGATCACCATCAATGACATGCCAAGTGACCTGGCACTGACCTGAGGGGACAGGTGATCATATCCCGGTATGTTTAATATATTCTCAGTCACCACAACTAAGGGGGAAATATAAGCCAATACTGCCTGGGTCAGTGAAGGGGCAACAGCTTTGATGTCCAGCTGGTCAACATATGTGGTGCAGCCTTCATACTACTGCAGTCAACATCTGCATGGTGTTGTCATGTGGACAATAACGCACAAAGCCATGTATTTGTTATTAAGTCCCTGGAAGAAAAGACTGCATTACAAACTCATTTACCTCTGAGAAGAATGATTACGAACTGGTAGCTGATAAAAAAATATCTTATTGTACAAAGGCATCATTTAATGAGGAATATGGACAACAGTTTTGTGATCAGCATCCAAATGGGGTGTTTTTTCAGTCTAAATGTCAGTTAGACAGCTACTGATATCAATCGTTCCTGAGCGACAGATCTTCACAAGACAAATGGCATTCTGTCACATTTTCTTGATCTTATCATCTTTGGTTTCATCTTTGGACAGGACTTCTCATATAATGATTATTGCCAAATGTCCATCAACCCTAACCCGTTAGTTTGCATCCATGTTTGTTGAAAGAGTCGAAGTGTGTGTGTGTGTGTGTGTGTGTGTGTGTGTGTGTGTGTATGTGTGTGTGCCTGCATCTGTGTTGTCTCTGTCTGTGAATATGTGTCTGTGTCTGTGTTGTCTGTGACCAGGTCGCCATGATATACAATGAATAGTGCACTTCTTCTTGAACCACTAGTTGACCAGGTCGCCATGATATACAATGAATAGTGCACTTCTTCTTAAACCACTAGTTGACCAGGTCGCCATGATATACAATGAATAGTGCACTTCTTCTTAAACCACTAGTTGACCAGGTCGCCATGATATACATTAAATAGTGCTGAATGTCGAGTGAAACGACATTCACTCACTCCCTCCATTAAAGACAGGAAATAACAAATTGCAATCAATCCAATGAAATTCTTCCAGCAAGATGGTCGCATATGGTTTGTGGAAACAACATGACAACAAACAGCAAGACAACCAATATGGCCAAATGTCACTGCAATGTTGGCTATATTCAAATAATTAAACAAGTCCATTTCTCAGCATGATTACTCAAATCAATTTCATCGCTTCACTTCAAAGTAGAGTCAAACGTTACACCACACATGCTGCTCACATAGTTTCATGCAATACTATTTCCAGTGTTCATTATCTGTGAGACTCTTCTCTGACTCCATACTATTCCAGCATATACAATTCAGTACAACCCAGCGTCAGCATCCATATTTCAACAGCATTACCTGTGGTTTTGCATTTTCGGAGCTGATTTTTCATGCAGAGTTTGATTTTGACAGCTGCAGAATTGCGGTGTGGGTGGCTGGCTGTGGCTGACACATTTACACCACACGATACATTCACTCTGATAGACACACCACCAACAAACAGATGGTTCATAACAAATTTAACTTATCGCCTGACTGGTGTTTTGTATGAAATTAATAAACAGCAAAGCATTCTTTCAATATTTAGTTTCCTTTCAAAGAATCCATGGCACTTGTTGGATAAATCAAAGAATCATTTTTGTATAACTGCAGATGTTTTATCATGCTCTTGTTAACATAGCAAAGGTGGCTCGGAGAAGGAAGAATCACTTGCTTGCTTTACAGATTGCCTGTGTCTGAATCTCTTCATTATCTGCATTTTTTAACTTTATGGAATTACAAACAGTGATTTAAACTAACATTTGGTAGAGAGGATTAATGATAAAAGCAATAGTTTTCTGGACCAGTAGCCTGTGCTTGAAGATCACATTGTGAAACTCAATCATCTGAAAGTACAGACATTAACAATAATGAACCAGTCACGAAACAGATGTAGAAAACATCACAATTGTCACATAAATACAGACCAGTGAAGATCCGGGTTAGAACAGGTCTTTAGCATCCCATGCTTGTCTTAAGAGGTGCCTCACAGGATTGAGTGGTCAGAGTTGCTGACTTGGTTGATGCATGTCATCGTGTGGACCGATGCTTATAGTGTCAATCACTGGATTGTCTGGTCCAGACTCAATTAATTGCACACTGACATCATATAGCTGAATGCAAAGTTAACAACAAAGAAACAAAGAGTTAGTGAGTGAGTATGGTATTACGCCGCTTTTAGCAATATTCCAGCAATATCACAGCGGGGGACACCAGAAATGGGCTTCACACATTGTACCCATGTCGGGAATCGAAACCGGGTCTTCGGCGTGATGAGCAAACGTTTTAACGACTAGGCTACCCGACCACCCCAAAGAAACAAAGAAACAAACAAGCACATAAATATGATCTCATAGTAACTGAATGATTTATTTCTTTGGTTGAAACAAATCGAACGGGTAAATCCCTGACACAAAATTAAATCTAGAGCCAGTTAACCCTGTGGCCCTCACACAATGCATTGGGAAGTACCTCCATCCCACGACTTCATTCTTTAACATTTCCCATGCTGCGGGAGTACAATGACCTGGTTAAGATTTGATAAATTCGGTGACTTTATTTCTGTCTTGGAGTCATACGTTCAAGGACCTGCTATGCAGGATGGATTCCACATTGGCACACTGCACTGGATGACCTTGGCCAGACAATGGCAGGGAAACTGCTAACAGGGGCATACCCTTCACAGGCGTTAATCCCTGAGATCCACAGTAAATACTGCTCTCTGAGGTATTCATGTCAAATATCCACTGCCTCAAAGGCATCACCATGGCCACAAAGACATCACACTGCCACAAAGACATCACACTGCCACAAACACATCCCTAAGGCCACAAAGACATCCCTATGGCCACAAGGACATCCCCATGGCCACAAAGACATCCCTATGGCCACAAAGACATCCCTATGGCCACAAAGACATCCCTATGGCCACAAGGACATCCCCATGGCCACAAGGACATCCCCATGGCCTCAAAGACATCCCTATGGCCGCAAACACATCACACTGCCTCAAAGACATCCCTACAGCCACAAAGACATCCCTATGGCCACAAGGACATCACACTGCCACAAAGACATCCCCATGGCCACAAAGACATCCCTATGGCCACAAAGATATCCCCATGGCCACAAAGACATCACACTGCCAGAAAGATATCCCTATGGCCACAAAGACATCACACTGCCACAAAGATATCCCTATGGCCACAAAGACATCCCTATAGCCACAAAGACATCAAACTGCCACAAAGACATCCCTATGGCCACAAAGACATCCCTATGGCCACAAAGACATCGCTATGGCCACAAAGATATCCCCATGGCCACAAAGACATCACACTGCCAGAAAGATATCCCCATGGCCACAAAGACATCACCATGGCTACAAAGGCATCACCACAAACACAAAGACATCATCACCACCACGACCACAAAGATATCACCATGACAACAAAGACACGTAAACAGTTTCAGCTCAACATGTCCATCCCAGTGGCACTACATCAAGCGAGGATATCCAGTAGAACCTGTCAGTAACAACCTAATGCTCACATCATCTTACCATAAGACAGTGAGCTAAATTCTAAGTGCTACAGGTATCTGATTGAGTACCCAAAGTCAACATGAAACCTTGAGCTGTGCATTACAGCTTAAAGCTTAAAGGTGAAACATAAAACTATTTTTAGCCAGCAAACCAAAAATACTCAAGTTTTATGTCTTAAATTCTAAAAGGCATTTGAATGATCATTGAATTCCCAAAGCATTGACTTGACACAAAAGAGTTTTCAGATTTTTGTTAACATTCTATTTCAACTTCTGGCCTCAAGATCAAAGGAGTGAATATTGTGTCTGGTCACAGTGAGCAACATTGTAACAGAAGTGATCAAGGCAGCACAAGACAAACATTTGTGACCCATTCCCCCATAGTTGGCTCACTGACAATAGCTACACAGGTAGGAACGCATTGTCAAACATAAGTAGAGAATCCCTCAGTGTACTTGTTCACAAGCTCAACCATCAACTATCATTAACATTGGTAATCATGAAAGCTTGCTCCTATTGATTCCTCAGCAACCTTCACTTGCAAATCAAGGAACAATTTATCAACCCTCACAACAGGCACATTAGACAAATCTGATAACAGACTACACGGAAAGCAAGCAAGCGTATGTGAGTCAGACTACTAAAATGAACCATGCCTAATGGAGGGAACTATCATCCATGTGCCATGGTCGGAAGCAGGCCTGAAGACTTGAGGAAGAACTATAAGAATGGAGTGATGGCCTCTGGGGTCATGATACTCTATAATCATTACAGACACTTGCAGGGAAGGTATCATCCTAATGCAGTAAAAGCTGAGTTGACTAGTCTTGTCTACACTACTTCCTTAGTACTAAAGCATCCTCAGCATGACTGGCTGTCGCAGACTCTCTGATGGCTATCTGCGACAATCCTGCTGGTAATGGACCTTGCTGATAGGTCATCTGTGGTCATTTCAAGAGGGCAGCTTCAGGTTCTGGTTTGCATGGTCTAATACAGGTCTTCCAACTGTGACGCCAGCAGCACTAGGGTACAGTCTATGGTGTAGTCCTGCTGAGGCAGTTATTGGGTCTGTACCGCAGAGGTTCTGTCACAAGTTTGTCCTTAGGCTATCCTTGGCTCTGTCGTGGTTGTCTTTGGCTCTGTCTGCTATGGTTATCCTTGGCTCTGTCTGCTGTGGTAGTCCTTGGTCTGTCTGCTGTGGTTGTCTGGCTCTGTCTGCTGTGGTTATCCTTGGTTCTGTCTGCTGTGGTAGTTCTTGGTCTGTTTGCTGTGGTAGTCCTTGGTCTGTTTGCTGTGATTGTCCTTGGTTCTGTCTTCTGTGGTTGTCCTTGGTTTTGTCTGCTGTGGTAGTCCTTGGCTTTGTCTGCTGTGGTTGTCCTTGGCTCTGGCTGCTGTGGTTGTCCTTATTTCTGTTGCATTGGTAGACCTTGTCTGCTGTGGTCCCCATGCCTACGGCATATTCTTTGACATTGTGTCTGTATCGAATATTCCTTCACACTGTACAGTCCTTGAAATATTATAGGTACATATTGTGGCATACTGAGTGAGTCAGTGATCAGTGTTTGCCACCACTTTTAGCAACATTCCACCCATATCACAGCAGGAACACCGCCAAATGTATTGCTTCACACAATGTACCTTCTATGATTGTTGGGCATGACAAATATTGAGTAATAAGGCCTGATCCTACTGCCCTAGTTATGCTGAGGTACACACAGGGCACTGCAATCTGTTACTCCACAATTCCTGTCTGGCACCAGCACAACCCTACTAACAAGTCACGCTCATTAACAATAAAACCAAAAACCTGAAGTACCATATTTCTAATTCAGTCTGTCAACGCACCAATAATCAGTCTCAATTATCAGCCGAAACAGATTCCAAAGGTCGTAAAAGGCAAAACAGTCATGAAAAATATATGAATGGATCACTGAAAATCAGTGATAACATCAAGTGTTAGTGCCTCTGTGTTGATGTTAGCTGCCAAACGCTGCAACCAGTAATACTCCTGCGTACGATGACGGCATTCAATAACAATGTATGTTTGTTATTGTTTAACGCCTCACAGAGCACTATTCCACCAATATGATGGCGGCCTGTAAATAATCAGAACCAGACAATCCAGTGATTAATATTGTGAGCAATGATCCACACTGTTTAAAGGAACGATGACATGCAATCAACGAAGTCACCAAGCCTGACCTTATCCATGAGGTGAGGTGAGGTGAAATGGGATTAACGTCGCATTCAACATCATGCAACTGATATAGCATGTGTGTGTGTGTCTGTGTCTGTAAATGCGGTGGCGTGTGTGTGTGCGGGTGTGTAGTATAGTGACTCTGAGCCGGACAGTCCTTGCTTTAGGTCTTAAATGCAGAGTGCCAGACAGGGAAACAACAAGTATCATCTAATAACGTCTTTTGGTATGACTTGCACTAGGATGAAACCCCCGATCTTCCACTCTGTTAGTTTGTTCGTTTGTTGTTTAACGCTGCTCTCAGCAATATTCAAGCTATATGACGGCTGTCTGTAAAAAGTTTAAGTCTAGTCAAGACAATCCTGTGATCGACCTCATAAGCATCTTTCAAAAAAAAATAGTCACCTTTTACAGCAAGTATGGGTTGCTGGAGACCTATTCTACCCCAGATCTTCACGGGTATCAGAGCAGACGCTCTACCACTAGACCATGGAGGCAATCCCTTTTTCATTAAATCGCCCCATATGACCAGCATAGATTGCTTAGGAAGGGCCCGGAATCCCCACGGGGCTCTATAAACACTGAAGCCCACAACCATTCAAACCACATTGTATTCCCTAGGGCCATATGAAGCATCCCTTCCTACAAGGTGTTGGTGACTATCCCTGTTTCTATATCTCAACCATTCCAAAGCTTGCAAGAAGTCAGTCTTCATTACATCAAATGCATTTTTTCTTTTCATTTGTATTATCTTGCCTACTACTTGAAAGGGAAGCACCAGCCTGTGTGCCAGATACTCTCACGGCAGTTTATTCTCACATGTATCTGTAGAGTAGTAATAGCATTCGCAGCCAGTCGGATTCATCCATATTCACACACATGATGAGATCAGAGTAATGAGTGAGTGAGTTGGGTGTAACGCCGCTTTTAACAGTATTCCAGTTATATCGCGGCGTGTCAGCTTAATGTGGGAGGAAAGCCCGAAGTGATGCAGGTCTCAGACATTTACTACTTCGGTGAAACCCACGACCACAGGTATGGTGCTGACAAACCTAGAAACATAATCGGGGCGAATCGGGATTCGAACCCACAATCTTAGGTTTCTAGCAACTCTGCACAGCGAATCGCGGCGCCTTAGACGACTGGGCCACCCTTGCTCCAATGAGATCAGAGTAACGTAAACTTACTTTTCAGTTTCATGTTATATGTGTTCTTCCCTTATGCAGGAGACCACTGTCATGGTCAAGTGAGTAGAGTGTCTGCCCGGAGAGCGTAAAGTTGTCAGTTTGATGGCCAGCAGTGTCATAACAAGACATTGAAAGATGCTATTTGTTGTTACCCTGTCTGGCTTTCAGGATTACTCTTTGTTTGTTAATTTGTTGTTATAGCTGCACTCAGCAATATTTCAGCTATATGGTGGCGGTCGGTAAATAATCGAGTCTGGACCAGACAATCCAGTGATTGACATCATGAGCATCGATCCACACAATTGGGATATGATGACATGCATCAACCAAGTCAGTGAGCCTGACCACCTGATCCTGTTAGTAGCCTCTTACGAAAGCATAGTTGCCTGTTTCAGCAAGCATGGGTTGGTGAAGACCTTTTCTACCCTGGATCTTCACAGGAGACAAGCATAGGATGCTGAAGACCTATTCTACCCCGGATCTTCACGGGAGACAAGCATTGGTTGCTGAAGACCTATTCTACCCCGGATCTTCACAGGTTTCGGAATTACTGAGCAAGGAGTCAGTACACTGTGTTTAAGTGAAGTATTCATATAAAACTGCAGCATGGTATCTCAGTGGGCTGGCACTATAAAACATGACACTGGTCCAGACTAGTACAAGTAGACACGTACATGCATGCATGTCGCTACATATGTGTAATAGTCTTCAGCCCCATTACATTTCACCACCTTAGCCAAGTGAGTGAGTATGGTTTTAAGTTGCTTTTAGCAATATTCCAGCAATATCACGTCAGGGGACACCAGAAATGGGCTTCACACATTGTACCATTGTGGGGAATTGAACCCGGATCTTCAGTGTGACGAGCGAGCACTTGAACCACTAGACTATCCCACCATCCCTCTTAGGCGAGTGATTATGACAAGATGAAAATGTGACTGTAAGATCAGTATGGGGGGTTAAGACGTGAATGTATTTCCCTGAAAAGCAAACAAGAGGCAGGAATAGAAGGAAAACATTAATGAGGAACTTGTAAAGGTGTGTTGGTGCAAAAAAGAACAAACTTGATTCCATGAAAAAATAATCCAACCCTTCAACTTCATCTAGACAGACATCAAAAGAAACCATATTGTTTATAATCTTAATTCTCCAAAAGAGCTCATATAAATAAACCCTAATCAATGTTTTGAAACACGCTATGCTAACAATAACACACACCATAGCAATTATCTTCTAACCAAACACAAGGCTAAGGTGCATGTTCTCAAGCTCATGTGATCTAACCTATTTGCTAATGGACGACCAAAATCTATACAGTATTCATTAGGCCACTCCAAAATGGAGCCAGATATGGCAAACCTTTGCTTGCTAGAAGACAAAGACAGGCATTTTGCTGTAAGACAATACAACCGACAGAGCAGCTGGGCCTAAAATCAATTATCGACAGAGTGGACATCCACAATTATCGGTCAGAAAACAAGCTGGTGGAAGCTGAAACCTTGGAATATGTCCATCAGTTTGTTCGGCCAGAACTCTGTGTTTGAGTCAAACAGAAACTATACATGGCCAGTCCTAAAAGTTAAGACTCTGCTGAGTTGAGACCAGCGTATATTGATTTTCATATGAAACAAAAAAGAGTGTTGTACATAATGTCTGGGAGATGTTGTCAAACATTTGACAGGGAACTGTAATCCATAATTTATAGCAAATGCCAGAAGACAGACATACTGGTCAGTCACTGAGTCATTATAACAAGGACTGGATCAGGGTGCCAGAGACTGGATCAGGATGCCAGAGACTGGATCAGGATGCCAGAGACTGGATCAGGGTGCCAGAGACTGGATCAGGATGCCAGAGACTGGATCAGGGAGCCAGAAACTGGATCAGGGAGCCAGAGACTGAATCAGGGTGCCAGAGACTGGATCAGGGTGCCAGAGACTGAATCAGGGTGCCAGAGACTGGATCAGGGAGCCAGAGACTGGATCAGGATGCCAGAGACTGGATCAGGGTGCCAGAGACTTGATCAGGATGCCAGAGACTGAATCAGGGTGCCAGAGACTGGATCAGGGTGCCAGAGACTGAATCAGGGTGCCAGAGACTGGATCAGGATGCCAGAGACTGAATCAGGATGCCAGAGACTGGATCAGGGTGCCAGGGACTGAATCAGGGTGCCAGAGACTGGATCATGGAGCCAGAGACTGGATCAGGGTGCCAGACTAAATCAGGATGCCAGAGACTGGATCAGGGTGCCAGAGACTGGATCAGGATGCCAGAGACTGGATCAGGATGCCAGAGATTGGATCAGGGAGCCAGAGACTGAATTAGGGAGCCAGAGACTGGATCAGGGTGCCAGAGCCTGAATCAGGGTGCCAGACTGAATCAGGATGCCAAAGACTGAATCAGGGTGCCAGAGACTGAATCAGGATGCCAGAGACTAGATCAGGGTGCCAGAGACTGGATCAGGGTGCCAGAGACTGGATCAGGATGCCAGAGACTGGATCAGGATACCAGAGACTGGATCAGGATGCCAGAGACTGGATCAGGGTGCCAGAGACTGGATCAGGATGCCGGAGACTGAATCAGGATGCCAGAGACTGGATCAGGATGCCAGAGACTGGATCAGGATGCCAGAGACTGGATCAGGGAGCCAGAGACTGGATCAGGGTGCCAGAGACTGGATCAGGATGCCAGAGACTGGATTAGGGTGCCAGAGACTGGATCAGGGTGCCAGAGACTGGATCAGGATGCCAGAGACTGGATCAGGATGCCAGAGACTTCATCAGGATGCCAGAGACTGGATCAGGGAGCCAGAGACTGGATCAGGGTGCCAGAGACTGGATCAGGATGCCAGAGACTGGATCAGGGAGCCAGAAACTGGATCAGGGAGCCAGAGACTGGATTAGGGTGCCAGAGGCAAAAACTGAAGTATACTATGATATTGAGAAGCATATTGATACCACTAGAAGCATTTCAGGTAGAAACTGAAGTATACCATGGCTGCTTTTGTAGAAAAGATTTAAGTATGCAATGGTGTTGCGTACCACCAGAACAATACCAGACAGGAAATGAAAGAGTGAGTTAAAAGTTAAAAGCCACATGGGCATTATCTCAGCCATAAAGTGATGAAGACTAATAAGATATTTTAAGGGCAAATGAAGTACAGTGTTGGTGACCACAGCTAAGGCAATGAGACTGCAAATGAAGTATACCGTAA
Source organism: Haliotis cracherodii (assembly GCF_022045235.1). Classification (NCBI taxonomy): domain Eukaryota; kingdom Metazoa; phylum Mollusca; class Gastropoda; order Lepetellida; family Haliotidae; genus Haliotis; species Haliotis cracherodii. Next base: position 72,666,517 of record NW_027266286.1, read on the forward strand.
TATTGACACCCTAACCAAGGCAAGGTAAGGTGAAATGGGGCTTAATCCTGTGTTCAAGATTATTGAACTTGTCTTATAGTGACGTGCATGCACAATGTGCTTGTGCTTGTACTAGTCCAGTGCCAGGCAGGGTAGCAACAAGTACCATGTATTTTGGTGAGACACCACTGGGGATCAAATCACCGACCCTTGCTCTCCAGGCAGACACTTAAGCCATGTGACCACAGAGGTCTCCCCAACCAAGGACACCAGACAGTTAATGAATGAAGTATACCATGTTAGTGACAAAAGCTTCAGGATCGTCCAACCCTAACTAATACTTCATTGTACAACAGCCATTCCATCAGTTAATGCTCAGGCCAGAGAGGGCATTAGCCCCACCAAATTGAAACTCCATCTACATACACCCTTACATATTGATGTAGCAGAGGTGTGTTGAGTGGTGATCTCACAGCGATCAATGACGGACGGACATGCATTACACTCTGTTTAGGCCTAAGTGCAGGATTTCATCAACGAGACTGTGTCCCCACACTGATGCCTGTCATCACCCACAAGGAACACATTGGAGTCAGAAAATAGCAAGCCTATTTATCAAAGTTGAGAAAGATTACCCCTTTCTGTCACAATGGGAACTGAAAAATAGCCATGTATACAAATCTAAAAAAAATAAATCAAGATTACCGTATTTGACGTAATAAGCGCCTAGGGCGCTCTCAAAATTAAAAATAGCCCCCTCTTATTAGAATATTATTTTGGTGAAAAATTGAAAGATAAATTTCGTGGTTTCTGATAACAGCCTGAAATGTTTATGTACGACAGACATATTATTCCAGAATTTAATTGCTCATAATTAAGGGTGTATATAACACACAAGTGGGTATTATACACAAATAAATAAGTCTTGTGTACATTGATCAATTGTAAGGGGTGCTAATTGGGATTGTTCACTAGCAAATATATTAGGAAATGTCGCCGTGGGGCTTATTAGAGTGGGGTGCTTATACGGTATGCTCGAATATGGTATGTTATAATAAAATAGTCTACTTCAGTGAAGCAAGTGCAAGTTGGAAATATCTGAGTCTTTACAACACACAAAAATTATAATAAATTAATTTGTCACAAAAAATAACTTACTTCAGTGAAGCGAATGAAGAGTCAGAAATATCAAAATCTTTCAACACACAAGAATTATGATAAAATATTTTGTCACAAAAAATTAATTTACTTCAGTGAAGCGAGTGAAAGTTGTTGCAGCCAGTAATATTTGTGTTTTTTAACACACAAAAATTACGATAAATCAATTCCTGTCATTAAAAAATTAGCTCGCCTAAATGAAGCAAGTGAGGCTGTTGCAGACAGTAACATTTATGTTACATCACACACACGTTTCAGTACCGGCGTTGTGCTTCAAAATAGGAAACACTACAAATGTTCAAAACATAATCCAATAACAAAAGAATTTCAACATTCTACATCGATGAATAAACATGGAAACAAATCCTGTTTTAAAGTATGATTGATCACACAGAGCATTGACTGTAAAATGCTCGATGTGATGCACGTCGGGCAGACTACTGGTGATGGTTTTATATGCAGCCGCAGAGTAGATGAAGAAATGGCAGGTCCTCTATCAATGTCCATACTGTGTGTTCAGACGACTGCAAATTGCCTCCATATTGTTGAAGATAGCAACCCATTTTGATCCCATAATCATCTGTCAGAAGTACAATCTTATCAGCATGAAGAGGAACTATTCATCAATGCCTTTGTACTTTTTACTTTGACCTAGGTGTTGGATTCAAATAACAGGAACATAGATCTCTATAACTGAATGCTAATTTCCCTGTAATGGGGGGCACAGGTGGCCTTGTCGTCTAAGGCAGCACAATTTGCTGTGCAGAGTTGCGTCCCTTGGACACACCAGAAACCTATGATTGTGGGTTCGAATCCAGTTTCGCCCCGACTATGTTTCTAGGTTTGTCAGCACCATACCGTGCTCGTGGGTTTCATCAAAGTGGTAAACATCTGAGACCTGCATCAGTTCAGGCTTTCCACCCACACTGTGACATAACTGGAATAATGTTAAAAGCGGTGTTAAACCCAACTCACTCATTCCCCTGTATGATTGATTTTACCATACACTGTTCTTGAATTATAGTGTAGAAATATACATCTTCAATCCACCCACCAAATCACTCTCTCTCCTACACTAAATCAATTACCTACCCACTCATTTACATAATCACTTACTTGCCCACCAACCCACTCACTCACTCACCCACCCAATCACTCCTCCATCGACCCACCCAATCACTCCTCCACCGACCCACCCAATCACTCCTCCACCGACCCACCCAATCACTCCTCCATCGACCCACCCAATCACTCCTCCATCGATCGACCTACCCAATCACTCATCCGCCCGTCCACCCAATCACTCATCCACCCACTCAATCACCACAACCAGCTGAATCACACATTTTGCACATTTTGCTTACCCTGTACTCTCTTCACCCTTTTGTGCCCTGCACCAATACCGGTCTCCTACTCTATACAGTTTACAATACATGAAAACTCTTAAATCTCAAGCTCAACAAATCTGTATCAGGATTCCTTCCCTTAATGTTCCAGAAATGCAATCCTTCTATCTTACAGCACTTCATGAAAGTCCCCTTTCAAAATATTGCATCCTTTACAAACACCAACACACGGAAATAATTCACATTGCAAGTCCTAGTAGATCCAAGGCTAACCGGCATCTTGGCTAATTGGTCTCCACATCTCTAGCCCTCCTCCTATGTTTTTACGATGACCCCTTTTAATGATTAATGAGTTTCCACATTCAACTTCTCAATAATACTTTTTGAAACTTGAATATCTGCCCATCATTCCTCACAGCCACATACAAACCTCAGAAATAGTTCTGACCTCTTTTTCATATTGGACAAATTATAAATACATTCCTGCAACCCTTTCAAACTTCAAAAAGAGTGACAATGTTTTCTACCATCCACAGTCTTATCAAACATCTTGACAAATGTTATAACAATATTCAAATTCCTGTCAAATGAAATGAAAATAATGCTCAAAAGATACAAAAATGTTACATAACAATTATGTTTAGAGGAAAACATTAAAATGCAATGCGTTTGTTCGTTGCTAATCTGACAGATCTCCCTCTTGTCACTACGCCTTCAAACTACTGCTGAAAGTCTGGTTACTGCACTCTATCAGTCTCATTAATATGTATGTCCTCCATATCTGATCGGGACTTGTTCACAGATCAACCACAGAGCCCAGCAGGCTATCATCAAGGAAGTATTGAGGGAGACTGACAGGACGCCTTTATCATAGGCTACAGGGCCACAGACCCTTAACCCCTGAATCTCCTTGGTATTAAACTGCTGTCAGAGGGGCCACTGACAGCAACGATGTGTACGTAAGTCAGAGGGGCCACTGACAGCAACATTGTGTACGTAAGTCAGAGCGGCCACTGATAGCAACGATGTGTATGTAAGTCAGAGCGGCCACTGACAACAACATTGTGTATGTAAGTCAGAGCGGACACTGACAGCAATGTTCTGTACGTAAGTCAGAGGGGGCAATGACAGCAACGATGTGTACGTAAGTCACAGGCGCCACTGATAGCAACATTGTGTACGTAAGTCAGAGCGGCCACTGATAGCAACATTGTGTACGTAAGTCAGAGCGGCCACTGATAGCAATGTTCTGTAGGTAAGTCAGAGCGGACACTGACAGCAATGTTCTGTAGGTAAGTCAGAGGGGCCACTGATAGCAACATTCTGTACGTAATTCAGAGGAGCCACTGGCAGCAATATTCTGTACGTAATTCAGAGGAGCCACTGGCAGCAATATTCTGTACGTAATTCAGAGGGGCCACTGACAGCAACATTGTGTATGTAATTCAGAGGGGCCACTGACAGCAATATTCTGTACGTAATTCAGAGGGGCCACTGACAGCAACATTGTGTATGTAATTCAGAGGGGCCACTGACAGCAATATTCTGTACGTAATTCAGAGGGGCCACTGACAGCAACATTGTGTATGTAATTCAGAGGGGCCACTGACAGCAACATTGTGTACGTAATTCAGAGGGGCCACTGACAGCAACATTGTGTATGTAATTCAGAGGGGCCACTGACAGCAATATTCTGTACGTAATTCAGAGGGGCCACTGACAGCAACATTGTGTATGTAATTCAGAGGGGCCACTGACAGCAACATTGTGTATGTAATTCAGAGGGGCCACTGATAGCAACATTGTGTATGTAATTCAGAGGGGCCACTGACAGCAATATTCTGTACGTAATTCAGAGGGGCCACTGACAGCAACATTGTGTATGTAATTCAGAGGGGCCACTGACAGCAACATTGTGTACGTAATTCAGAGGGGCCACTGACAGCAACATTGTGTATGTAATTCAGAGGGGCCACTGACAGCAACATTGTGTACGTAATTCAGAGGGGCCACTGACAGCAACATTGTGTATGTAATTCAGAGGGGCCACTGGCAGCAATATTCTGTACGTAAGTCAGAGGGGCCACTGATAGCAACGCTGTGTATGTAATTCAGAGGGGCCACTGACAGCAATATTCTGTACGTAAGTCAGAGGGGCCACTGATAGCAACGTTGTGTATGTAATTCAGAGGAGCCACTGGCAGCAATATTCTGTACGTAAGTCAGAGGGGCCACTGATAGCAACGCTGTGTATGTAATTCAGAGGAGCCACTGGCAGCAATATTCTGTACGTAAGTCAGAGGGGCCACTGATAGCAACGCTGTGTATGTAATTCAGAGGGGCCACTGGCAGCAATATTCTGTACGTAATTCAGAGGGGCCACTGACAGCAACGCTGTGTATGTAATTCAGAGGGGCCACTGACAGCAACATTGTGTATGTAAGTCAGAGGGTTAAATGACAGCAACGTTCTGTACATGAGTCAGAGGGGCCACTGACAGCTTCGTTCTGTACTTGAGTCAGTGGGGCAAATGACAGCAACATTCTGTATGTAAGTACAGCCAGAGCGGCCACTGACAGCACCATCTTGACAGCAATATACTGCATAGAGGGATATCAGCACATATAGCTTTCAGAGGGGCTACCAGTAGACTAACATTTAGTCCTAGAAATAAAATTATCTTATTTAAAAATATATATCTACAAAATAAAATATATATCAAATCAAATCAATCCAGAACAATCCAAATCATTCTAGTCTTGAGTTGGGCTCATTTTTTTCTCTCGGGTCTGGGAGAGTTGTCTCTATTTACCATGTGTGAGTGTAGAGGGGGCCCCTGACAGCAGAGGGTCTATATGATGGGTTGGCTAGGTTACCTACCCAAGGATCACCCGATTAAACTGAAATCAGGCAGGTCCTGCCCGTAGCTGCCCTTGTCAAACACCGAGACAAGGATGCCTTCAGATGGTATCATTAAGCCGCGACTTGAATAAGCATGTGTTTGATGCAGTCGTGGGATCATTGTAGTTGCAAGGATGTATATCTTATTAATTCCTGCTTCTCAGACCTACTTATCTCAAATATTGCCGACATTAAGATGCGTGGCAAGTTTATTCCATCTTTTATCATCATATTTGCCTCGTCTGGTACATGGAGCAGATGTACTGAGACATGATTCACTGTCCCATCTCTTCCTTGTCTCAATGAGTCGGATGAATACCAAATACAATTTGTTCCGTAATGAGACAGTTTTATAAAGGCGTTGTCATCAGTGGCTTTGATGAGAAGCAGTATGCCATTAGACTTTTCCATGGCCACATGACGTCATGCGAGGAGGTCATGTATTATTATAGCATGATACATCAACTGGCACATATACTGGAATTATACCAGACGGTGGAGTATTCATATCTCGCAGTGTCACAATGACATAATATTCACAGGATAATATTCCCAGGCATGTGTACAAAGAACAACAGGGACAGATAAGAATACTTATCTGTGAGTGAGTGAGTGAGTGAGTGAGTGAGTGAGTGAAAGAGTGAGTGAGTGAGTGAGTGAGTGAGTGAGGTGGATCTAACACTAAGCCTTTTATATTTTTATTAGTTGGTTTAGGGACCAACATTCAATGTAGGTGGGTTTTTTTAATTTATGATTTTTAGCCTTTCAACAAATTCCAGTACTCCTAGGTTTTCTCCACGGAGCAGGGTTTTGTATGTTTCTCGTTGATTCATGAAACTGACAGACTAACAAACCTGAATCAGCTGTTTGTAAGAAATGGTGTATAAAACGTATAAAAAAAATTATTCTTACAAAGAAAGCAATCAGTTATCTTTTGGTATTGTTTTGCTATCATACTTCTGTAACTGTGTGACCTATGAGTTTGTTTTTCATTCATCAAAACTTGGATGGAAACACAACCAGCTATCCTTGCACAGCAAAGGGAGGCAATTATGCATGGTGAATTGCAGGGCTATGTCCCCATGTACTAATGAATCTCAGATCAAAGTCTTAGTTAAACATTTTGGGCTCATCTACAAATGCTTACCGTTGGAGAATGATTTATAATATAACACAGTACACTTAAAAAAGTGTCGATTTTTACTCGATACTACAGTTGGGGTATGATGAGGACTTTCACCCAAATTTCAAACACTGTAATTCAAATAAACAAGATATGCAGTTTTGTAGACACAGTCTGACATCGACAAGAACTCTCACTCTTAGGTAACTACCGCCTTTGATGACCTGTGAAGGTCCGGGGTAGAATTGGTCTTCAGCAACCCACGCTTGCCATGACAGGCGACTATGCTTGTCATAAAGAGGTGACCAGCAGGATTGGGTGGTCAGGCTCGTTGACAAATCTAGAATTATAACCTACAACCAGCAGATCCTGGGGATCAACGAGGAGATGTGCTGGGCTGAGCGTACCCCTGAATATGTTCTGTAAACACAAGGTACTACTGTAGCATCTACAGGCGTTATCAGTGTTTGAAAAACACGACCTTTCTGTTAGCCACTGTTATCATGTTTGAGAGCACCACCTGTCATCAACCGCCATACAAATACTACACTGTCACAACATCGTCATTGTTGTCCGCCAACATTACATTCAACAAATACACAAAGGCATCCAACTTGTCACTCACAATGATTCTTTTACTACTCTCCAGCATCGAAAAAAAAATACCCACACCTTCATTTTACAGATAATTTGTGCCAAATCAAAAACGATACTCAATGCTGCCTTATCTAAACTAGCAGTGACCATATTCAAACTAGATCCTCTCACATTCAGATGATATTTTCTAATATTAAGACTAAATTCAGATCGGCACATTATATCCAATTCAGTCTGAGGACAAGGCCCTATTTGACCAAAAGGATGAGCATAATAAAAGATGGGAGCAAACATTTGAGAAACTGTTGGGAGTTTTCAGAAGCGTTCTTGTGAGAATATACATGCCCTTTGAATGTTTTTGTATGAATAACACTAAATGAATAGTTCTTGTTTATGTGTGTCCAAAGTCTCATATGGGGTTTTCAGGAAGCGGTTTCTTCCATTTGAAGCTGATTTCCTGTGGAGTTCCATCACACACATGGTAATTTGACCTCATGCCACTGTCTTCTTCCGGGACTTCCCCTTGGCAGTTCAAATATTCAGCCTTTTTTTCTCTCAAATAAGCAATACTTACCTGATCATGTCGAACATTCACAACATGCAAGTGTAAGAATGAGTGAGCGAGTGAGTGAGTATGGTTTTATGCCACATTTAGCAATACTCCAGTAATATCATGGTGGCAGACACCAGAAATGGACTTCACACATTGTACCCATGATGGGAATTGAACCTGGGTCTTGGGCATGACAAGTGAACACTTTAACCACTAGGCTACCCCACCGACCTTGTAAGAACGAAAGAAGTCCCTTATTATACCTCGTCCTTATATTTACTCATGTTTACATATCCAAGCTTGTGTTTACCAAATTTTTTATAGGGCCAGGGATTTTTGTTGGAAATAATATTTTTTGGGCCGCTGCTTCAAGACACACATCTCTGAAAGGAACCAAACAATTCATTTTTTTACACAATACATTATATTTTTCAAAAATTACTTCATAAAACCAGAGGAATATTAATAGTTTTTAAAATCACAGCTTCCCGTCTGCCTGCCTCCATAAAAGCAAATGGTAAGACCCTCAACAGAGAATACTGAGAAAACACAACTTGATAGCCTTGCTCCAAGGCTGTATGTACTGAAAGATAAGTCCATGGAGGTGTCGTAATTCTATCCTTATAATAGGCCAGTCTAGACAAGTGGACAGTACAACCAACTGAGGATGCCAGTCTTTTACGGGGACAACTTGGTCTTAATTGTTCAATAATCTAGAAATTATTATCTAAACGACAGTAAACTATGTTTATGATGAACACGCTTATAACAAACTGACGGATATAACAAACATATTTTTGGTTCAGGCCATTTGTGGTATATATGCTGTATATAAGCTTATAACCACCTACGGTTATCAGGAAATAAAATTTGTGGTCCCTTTGAGTTCATTATAACCATAGTTTACTGTAATAATTATTGCCTTAGAAACTTGTGCAAGTCTAACAACTTGACTATTATGTTAATTATCGGTAATCCTTAGTCATCATCAAGGTTCCTATAAAAGGTTCCGTAGTACTAAACAGTCCCCCGTGAGGACCCTTATACAAATGCCTCATACAAATGCTTCCCTCCATGAAGATCCAGGGTAGAATAGGTCTTCAGCCACCCATACTGGCCGTAAAAGGCGACTATGCTTGATGTAAGAGGTGACTAACGGAATCGGGTGGTCAGACTCGCTGACTTTATTGACGCATGTCCTCTTATCACAAATGCGTGGATCGAATCTCATGTCAATCACTGAAATTGTCTAGTCCAGACTTGATTATTTACGGACCACTGTCAAATAGCTGGAATATTGCTGAGTGCGGCGTTAAACAACAAATAAACAAACAAACAAACAAATGCTTCCCTTCAAATCTGTCCCTTTAGTTGTTTGCCTCAGTATATCTCCATGCCAATAAACTGACATCACATCCACTGGGACTGATATTTCCCTATGTAATTAGTAACAGGGTGGGGAGAAGCCAGGAGCATCTTCCAACAGCTCTAAATATTGCAAAGGATGACATTTGATAGGCTGTTTGAAAACAAGCAATTCTGGTTGAAAATAATTAGCTTGACTATTTTGTTACATCCAAACAATTTCCGGTACCCAGATTGAGACTATGCAATGTTAGTTGTCATCATGCACAAAATGAGAGCAGAAAATGATATCTGTCATTGGTAACTAATAGTGACTCCACTGAACCTTGAGCGATGAAGTTTCCTGACGCAGGCGGGAGACGGCCCCCCACGTGGTTGACGACAACGACACATGAACTCATGCTTTCTGTAGGCCTGAGCTCCTACAAATGATGTTGCTGTCGACGTCTGTGTATAAGTAGACACCGACTTTGAACAGGCTTGGAATCAATGTTATCAAAAGCATGGGTTCCATCTGGAGCTGCACTCAGCTCTAACGACTGGAGATGTCCTTCTCTATTTGGTGGGTAAGTCTATTGACCAACTATTCTCATGCTTCTGGCACAGTCTTCAAATCCGTGGGAGGGGGCATATGGTAGTGCCTCACGCTGACAAGAATGCTTGACAACAATGGTAGTACTAGCCTTACATTGACAAGAATGCTTGACAACAATAGTAGTGCCTTACATTGACAAGAATGCTTGACAACAATGGTAGTACTAGCCTCACGCTCACAAGAATGCTTGACAACAATGGTAGTACTAGCCTTACATTGACAAGAATGCTTGACAACAATGGTAGTACTAGCCTCACATTGACAAGAATGCTTGACAACAATGGTAGTGCCTCACATTGACAAGAATGCTTGACAACAATGGTAGTACTAGCCTTACATTGACAAGAATGCTTGACAACAATGGTAGTACTAGCCTTACATTGACAAGAATGCTTGACAACAATGGTAGTGCCTCACATTGACAAGAATGCTTGACAACAATGGTAGTACTAGCCTTACATTGACAAGAATGCTTGACAACAAAGGCAGTGCCTTACATTGACAAGAATGCTTGACAACAATGGTAGTGCCTTACATTGACAAGAATGCTTGACAACAATGGGAGTGCCTCACAACAGCAAGAGTGTCTGACATCAGAAAGGGCCCCTGATTTTGACAAGAATGCCATACGTCAACAAGGGACACTGACAACGATGGGAGAGCCTTTACGTCAACAAAGGACACTGACAACGATGGGAGAGCCTTGCGTCAACAAGGGACACTGACAACGATGGGAGAGCCTTACGTCAACAAGGGACACTGACAATGATGGGAGAGCCTTACATCAACAACGGACACTGACAACGATGGGAGAGCCTTACATCAACAACGGACACTGACAACGATGGGAGAGCCTTACATCAACAAAGGACACTGACAACGATGGGAGAGCCTTACATCGACAACGGACACTGACAACGATGGGAGAGCCTTACATCAACAAGGGACACTGACAACGATGGGAGAGCCTTACATCGACAAGGGACACTGACAACGATGGGAGAGCCTTACATCGACAACGGACACTGACAACGATGGGAGAGCCTTACATCGACAACGGACACTGACAACGATGGGAGAGCCTTACATCAACAAGGGACACTGACAACGATGGGAGAGCCTTACATCAACAAGGGACAATGACAACGATGGGAGAGCCTTACGTCAACAAGGGACACTGACAACGATGGGAGAGCCTTACGTCAACAAGGGACACTGACAACAATGGGAGAGCCTTACGTCAACAAGGGACACTGACAACGATGGGAGAGCCTTACGTCAACAAGGGACACTGACAACAATGGGAGAGCCTTAAGTCAACAAGGGACACTGACAACGATGGGAGAGCCTTACATCGACAACGGACACTGACAACGATGGGAGAGCCTTACATCGACAACGGACACTGACAACGATGGGAGAGCCTTACATCAACAAGGGACACTGACAACGATGGGAGAGCCTTACATCAACAAGGGACAATGACAACGATGGGAGAGCCTTACGTCAACAAGGGACACTGACAACGATGGGAGAGCCTTACGTCAACAAGGGACACTGACAACAATGGGAGAGCCTTACGTCAACAAGGGACACTGACAACGATGGGAGAGCCTTACGTCAACAAGGGACACTGACAACAATGGGAGAGCCTTAAGTCAACAAGGGACACTGACAACGATGGGAGAGCCTTACGTCAACAAGGGACACTGACAACAATGGGAGAGCCTTACGTCAACAAGGGACACTGACAACAATGGGAGAGCCTTACGTCAACAAGGGACACTGACAACGATGGGAGAGCCTTACGTCAACAAGGGACACTGACAACAATGGGAGAGCCTTACGTCAACAAGGGACACTGACAACGATGGGAGAGCCTTACGTCAACAAGGGACACTGACAACAATGGGAGAGCCTTAAGTCAACAAGGGACACTGACAACGATGGGAGAGCCTTACGTCAACAAGGGACACTGACAACAATGGGAGAGCCTTACGTCAACAAGGGACACTGACAACAATGGGAGAGCCTTACGTCAACAAGGGACACTGACAACGATGGGAGAGCCTTACGTCAACAACGGACACTGACAACGATGGGAGAGCCTTACGTCAACAACGGACACTGACAACGATGGGAGAGCCTTACGTCAACAACGGACCGACACTAATCAGAGTGCCACACAACAATGAGAAAACTTCATTATGACAAAAAACAACCTCATCCGACAAAGTGATTCAGCAAAAAAAACAAGACCAACTACCTCAGGATTCTCATGGGGGCACATTTGAGGCTGAAATCATTAGCAACTTGACTCCACCAAACTACAGTGAATGTGGTCCACAAGTTCGCAACACAATAGACTCACAGGGACATGGGACGGTAAAGATGGCGGCCTAAACTATAGTAATCCCACAAATCAATCCTGTACAAATGCACTCCAATTACAACTCCTTCTTAACAGCATTGACAAAGATCACACACTTCCTCTGTATTGGCAAATCAATCCAGGGCAGTGTGATACCACGATCAGAGGGACTCAGGTGTATGTTCAGTTTCCCGAGGTTAATTCTTCAAGACTTTCCAATTAGCGGAGGCTGTATACAGATTCGGAGTGTATCAGTCCCTCACAGCCGAACACCCCTCACCAGAACACAGTATTTTACACTCATAAGCAGAAAGAAATCCAGTTTAGAGCAGAAATCAATACCCAAATATTCAAAATCAATGAGGTTCCATCTCTGCCAGGTTTGTGGCCTGTGCTGGATGGAATGTGTCTGTCAGAGATGTTGAAAACATGACAGGAGAGATAATGCAGAGAGATAAGAGTTGCTGGTACACCCACAGACTCTGTGGTTCATGGTTTTTATAGGCCTAGTGCTGAACCAGCTCAGGTAGACATGTTGGAATTCTCTCAGAGAACAGCTGCTGCTGTTCTTTTTGACAAATCCTTGATGATAGGACTGCATTGATAAGGTGAACATGCATCTAATCCCCCTTCTGTGGGATTACATACGAGTTTGGTTTGGAGTGATTCAGGTCTATGATGCTGACAAACCTAAAATAATCGGGGCGAACCGGGATTCGAACCCACAATCAAAGGTTTCTGGCGTGCCCAAGGGACGCAAATCTGCATAGCGAATCGCGGCACCTTAGACAACTGAGCCACCTGTGACCCCTCTCTGGAATAAGTCTGATCATAGACCATCACCAAATAAATGTTGAAGATGGTATACATAACACAGAGTATTGGGGAGCATAAGTATGGAGACACACAGCTATATATGGGGAGCGAAAGTATGGAGATGCACTGCTATATATGCTCAGCATTATTTGAGCGATATAGTGGCTGTCTGTAAATAATCAAGTCTGGACCACACAATCCAGTGATTGACATCATAAGCATTAATCCACACAAACTGGGATATGATGACATGCATCAACCAAGTCAGCGAGCCAGACCAATCCATCCTGTTAGTCGCCTCTTACAACAAGCATAGTAACCTCCTAAGGCAAGCATGGGTTGTTGAAGGGGTGGGGGGGGAAGAGAGCATTTGTATGAGGGTCCTTCACGGGTTAGTGCAAATGTGGGAACACACTAAGTGCTATAGGAAAAGCAAGTGTGGGGATCCCGGTAGTCAGACACTGAAACTAATATATCCAATACAGCCCAAACAAGTCTATAATATTTGGCAAGTCTAGATTATTGCAGTAGAGAGTCTCAGGGCTCCTTTTTATTATATTTCATAGATATAATTAACAACTGTTTTTATCTGTGAAATATGCTCATTCTGAGGACACATTGCTATATATGTGGAGTGTAAGCATGGGGGACACAGTGATGTGTTATCCGTGTGGGGACACAGAGACAGGTATCAGATTGCTCTCCCCTTCTGCTCGACCCATAAATCACCAGGAAAGGAAGAGCATGCAGTGTGAGTATAAAGACCACTAGACAAGCAACATCCGACAGTAGTTCTGATCTTCACATTAATGTCTGCCAGTGATGTAAAGACCTTCTGTTGAGCAGAGAGGAGGCCAAAGTGAGTAGGTTCTATGGGCTCCAAGTTCCACTTGCACAACAGCTCCTTGGCCTACAGGGGGAGCTGCCTATCTCAAGGTCATCGCAAGGTCGAATGGACTCGTAGATTTACAGGTTTATACCTTGCTTGAAGTCACCATAAATCAACCTCATGATTGTGTAATGACACTTGATGACACTTGATGACACTTGTGTTTATCTATGAGGTGTGTACATCAAAATAATTATAAGTTACTGGGTGTCTTCTTCCCTTCTGAACACATAGGAGAAAATTTGTCATACAAACAGTATTTGATATTGCCATCAAGCATACACATTAACTTCCTTAAAGTTAAAAAATATATAATTAGGAGACACATTTCAATAATTGTAAACTCTCGTAGTATGTGTTTTTTTCCAGTCCCCTGTCTACAGACCTGTGGTACCATTCTGACAAACATTGGTTTCTTTATAATCATTTGGGTAGCACATACTGTTGATGGACACTATTTAATTGCAAATAAAACAATGGATATACATAAATTTAAATGGCCCATATTCTACATAAAAAAACAAATATATTATAGCAGTATTTCAGAGATCACACAATAAAGGCTGACACTTCAGCTGACAATGCAATACGCTCCTGGTCATACATTGAATAAAATCTTCTCCTTTAAAATGTTTTCTGTTTTGACACAGAGTTAATGTCAAATGACGTCAATTAAATCCTTGCTAACATGATTTCATGAATTGCCACCTTTGTGTCTTTGCGTGGCTTGTCAACCACTGATGCCCACACAAATAATCTAATTTGTCATGTTTGCTGTGCATAGATTTCACCAGGTGACATAATTGATAACAAAATGTAGCAGTGAGTCTTCGTCGGCCCTGTCGTGTGAAGTGGCGGCAGCATTGAGTCCATTGAGTCAACAGCAGTGAACTACAGCTGGGCACAAGGGACAAACAATCAACTTCACATTCACATGAAAACATAGCATCTACACGTCTACTGTAAAGCAACAAATTACATTAACCATAACCACTTTTCTAACCTTAACACAATGTGTCTCTGTTGTACATTGTCTGAACCCTGTGAAGATTAAGGTAAGAATTAGTCCCCCACAAGCCATCCTTGTCATAAGACACAACTAACAGGATCGCTCTGTGTGTGAGTGAGTGAGTGAGTGAGTGAGTGAGTGTGTGTGAGTGTTTGTGAGTGTGTGTGTGTGTGTGTGTGTGTGTGTGTGTGTGTGTGTGTGTGTGTGTGTGTGTGTGTGTGTGTGTGTGTGTGTGTGTCGCTGATATGGTTCAAGCATGTCATCGTCTCCCAATTGAGCAGATTGAAGCTCATCATGTCAATCACTGGTTGTTTTGTCCAAACTCAGTTATTAAGAGATCACTGTCATATAGCTGTGGCGTAAGTGAGTGCAGTGTTTTATGGTACATCAGTAATATCCAGAAACCACATTAACACGCCAAGCCTTGCAAGGAGAGTGAGTGAGTGAGTGAGTGAGTGAGGTTTTAAGCCGTTTCTTTTTCAATAGTCCAGCAATATCACAGTGGGGGACACTAAAAATGGGCTTCACATGTGGAGAATCAAACCAGGTCTTAAGTGTGACGAGCGAAGGCTGTAACCACAAGGCTACCCCACCATCCCTGCAAGGAATGAGTCTTTAGACCAAATGTTTTTAGATGACATTCCCAAAATGAAGGATACCTAGTGATGTGTTGTTTTTGATCACATCTTGTTCCTCTACAAACCACCTCTGTGGTCTAGTGGATAGAGTGTCTGCCCCGAGCACAGCTCTTGGGTTCAAAAAAACGTTAAAAGAAGGCACTTCATGTTACCCTGCCTGGCGCTCGACAGGGGACAAAACACGGGCTGGTTGGCTCGGAGTCTTATACTGTCTGAATGGGTCAAACTGCAGCATGGTATTGGTACAAGCAGTCAAGCACATGCATGTACACACAAAAGCACATGCATGGGCATGTACATTGCTATATAAGTACAATAATCTTGACCTTGCCATTATCCCCCATTTCACAACTGAAAATATCTGTGGACTTGGACATCAATGGGAAACAAAAGCATCTTAGGTTTCATTCTGAGACACACAATAAATCATTCATCATTCCTTCAGGGGCTCTTCAACAAGATACAAAACAGTCATCACCACAGAAAAAGAATACATATGCATAAAAACAGATCAAGGTCCATTAAGATCAAAAGAGAGTGCATGATTAATGAATTATCAATTTACATGCTACCACAAAGTGTAAAACATGCACAGAATCAATAATTTGTAGAAAATCAATCACCCATCAGAATGCCCCCTCCTATTGAAAGGTTTCACTTCACTGTCACATGATACTTCAGAGAAGGTTCCTTCCTGGTCCTTGAGGACATTTTTTGTTTTGAAACATGAACAGCTGTCTTAATTTTAATGTCTCAGAAATGAAAAACAATTTCAGAGCTTGTGCCTTGGAGGTTCTGAAATTACTGAAATCTCCCCCAAATCACCATAATATGGACCACAAATATGGAGCCTTAGTGTATCAATATTCCATATGCTAAATCAGTCATAAATTCCGTCAAAGTTCAAAATCTTATCAAGCTATTATCTGTTCTATTTCACACCTTTAAAACAGGTCAGTATAATCACTTGGGGTTCAACAGCTACAACTGGTGTTAAGTAAACAAGGCTTTTTATAGCAACAATAGTTCTAATATCGTATTTCATGTTCACAAATATCTTCTTTATCAGTAACCTTGATCCCTGCTGCAAGGAAGACAAGCTAGACTGCTCTAGGATATGAAGCCACACAGCTCTCTGCTTCATTACACCTCCCTATGATTGCTGGCTATGTAAGATATGTGGCTACCCAATACCCACACTATTCTTCAAGGTGAGGTGAGGTTAAGTGAGGTTTAACATCGTCTTCAAGATTTTGCCCTCATAAAGTAATGTGCATGCATGTGCAGGTGTTTGTGTGTGTGGCTGCTTGTACCTATCTGGAATTATGCCAGTTTAAAAGTGCTAGCTCACTGAGATACCATGCTTTAGTTTAACATGGATACCCCACACTGACACAGTATACTAAACTCCCAGCCTACCAGTCCTTGTTTTATCCCCTTAATGCTGAGCACCAGGCAAGGTAACAACAAGCACAAAGTCTTTGGCATGTCACGTCCAGGGATCGAACCCAGACCTTCCACTCTCTGGGCAGACACTCTATACCACAGAAGCTGTCCATGTAATTATGGACATTTCTGACTGATACACATAATAAAGTTGAGCTTGCAGACAAACAGAGTGGAACTTAAATGACTAACATGGATGAAACTTGCCATGACAGACAGTTGGCCCAAGCCAAGTCAGACAGTTTTGTTTGTTTGTTTGTTTGTTGCTTGTCACTGCACTCAGCAATATTCCAGCTATATGACTGCAGTCTGTAAATATTGGGATACGATGACATGCATCAACCAAGTCAGCAAGCCTGACCACCTGATCTTGTTAGTCGCCTCTAACGACAAGCATACATGCCTTTTAATGCAAGCATGCGTTGCTGAAGACCTATTCTACCCCGGATCAATCATGGGTCAAGTAGTCCAGTACTTGTTCATGTTTTGCTACTGTTTTGTTACTGTTGTGCTATTGTTGCGTTACCATTGTGTTACTATTGTGTTACTATTGTGCTACTAATGTGAATATGCTGTAAAACTGTTGTTGCAGTTTTTATTATTGACAAACAATATTTTCATGCTCTTCTGGATTACATCAGTTTCATCAAAACATTTCCCCATAGGAATTCCTGGTTAGTGAGTGAGTGAGTTTGTTTTACACCGCTTTTAGCAATATTCCAGCAATATCACAGTGGGGGACACCAGAAATGGGCTTCACGCATTGTACCCATTTTGGGAATTGAACCTGGATTTTCGGCATGACGAGCGAACGCTTTTACCACTCGGTCTACCCGAACACCCCAACTCCTGGTTAGAATTGGTCCCCAATAATACCTAACTTACTGAGTAAATTGCTCATAATATCAATCACTGGTTTGTCTAGTACATATTCAATTACTACAGACTGCTTAACTTGCTGGAGTATTTAAGTTGCAGCCATAAACAAGAACAAAACCCTCAAGAACAGACAAGTCTTTACAATCATAAAAACAAACTCTGCACTTATTCAAACATCACAAATGCTAGACTAAAGCATTAGACTCTGAAAATATATTATTTTGACAGAAAGAAGCAACTACATTTAAATTGAGAATGAGCCCCGGCTCTAATTCTAGACTTGCTTCATTTAGAGCAATAACATTATGGAAAGAGCTGGGCAGAAGTCTTTGAATGGCATCTAGAAGTGATACATATAAGAGAGAAAATTGATTGATGTCAACTTTTTGAGAAGCACAATGTTTCAAAGTATATGCTCTTATAAAAATAATATGGTTCAGGGAGTGTGAGACAGACTACCAAAATGCCAATATATTCTGCAATGAATTTTATCATGATCCATCCATGACCTTTGACCGGTCAGTAGGTCACTGTAGGTAGGTAAGGTATCTTTGGTTGGCATGGTTAGCTATGACTTCCCATTGTGGCCGATATGATGCATAACCTCCCTTGGGGTACACCTACCTACCAGACCTGCTTTGGGTTCTGTCAAGGCCCTGTATGCCTCAGCAATACACCCTGGAGCCTATCTGGAGCCTTTCACTGTGACATATCAAAGTTAATCACCCCATTACAATGTGGAAAAGGTGGACTTATGTTGAATAATGTTGTAATATACATAAAACGTCTGCCACAGGTTATAAGGGAATGACCTCTTGATATTCTGAGAATACTGGAAAGTACTAAGTCTACACACACAAATGTTTGGCTGGAGTGAGTGAGTATGGTTTTAAGCCGCTTTTAGCAATATTCCAGCAATATCACGGCGGGGACACCAGAAATGGGCTTTACACATTGTACCCATGTCGGGAAACGCATCTTGGTCTTTGGCATGACGAGCGAACACTTTAACCACTAGGCTACCCGACCGCTCCTGTTTGGCTGGATGTCTTGGAAGTAGAATGTTGGGCCCTGACTAGTACCCATATTTAATATTCGACATTTTAGGACTGTTGAACTACGAACAATTTCATTCACCCTCATGAGAACATGCCAGCAAAGTTCCTTTTCGGAGTCAGGTCAGATTTTCAGAAAATCTCATTTCAAAGTAGTAACCCTTATGTTGATACGAATGCATAACGAAACAAGAAAGTAGAAGTGAAGTCACCATATTAAATTAATAAAAAATGAACTAAAACAAAAACAATTCTACATGCTTTAGAAGATAGTATGATGTCCCTTCAGGACTTGGCAAGAATGTCCTAAGGCTGTATACAAATGGATGCTACAGTTCAGCCTTCACAGCACCAAGCCCTGACAGTTACACTGGCTTGACTGGCCCGCTTTTTTGTAAGCCCACACAGAGGGTTAATCTTGTATAAATATTGCAGCAACAACTCAGGGTATGAGGGGTTAATCTGATGGCACGTTTTTCTACAACATAAGCCAGGATGTTAATCTGGAAGCATAATTTACCCATTCTTCTAAAGCCCTCTTCAAAGCAGGAGGAGTTGTACAATGTCGTCACCGACCTGAGTTCGCACATTCCCAACAACCAATCAAGACATGGCTAGACACACATGTCCTTCCCTCACAGCTGGGAGTATGTAGGTTCATATCACGTTCTAGTTGAGAGAGTTGGAGCATTTGTCGGGAATTATCTTGTAGTCTGCATGAAGGTGCTGCATCATTTGTCTCAGACACATCACGCTGGAGGATAGGAACCATGGCTGACTGCCCACCCTCCCAGTGCTGCACTCCTCACACTTGCTGCCACATACATCTTAGCCGCCACTTTAATTATACACAGTGTTGCTGCATTCCCTCTTATAAACAGAGTTGCTGCATTCCGTAACAACAGTGTTGCTGCATTCCGTAACAACAGTGTTGCTGCATTACCTCTTATAAACAGTGTTGCTACATTCCCTGACAAGTGTTGCTGCATTCCGTAACAACAGTGTTGCTGCATTCCCTCTTATAAACAGTGTTGCTACATTCCCTGACAAGTGTTGCTGCATTCCGTAACAACAGTGTTGCTGCATTCCCTCTTATAAACAGTGTTGCTGCATTCTGTAACAACAGTGTTGCTGCATTCCCTGACAAGTGTTCCAGTATTCCATGACAACAGTGTTGCTACATTCCTTCCCCCAAAACAATGTTGCTGACTATATTGTGGAGACAAGTCAATCTCAAAGCAATATTATACAAACTTCCTCTTTCACCAAACCAAACTACGAAATAATTTCTTTTATGTCTTAAAACAGAAGATTACTATCATTATTTATTATTCCACGTTTGATCATCTTTCGTCTATCTTTTTCTTCATAAACACAAGACTGGGACAATCAAAGTCTTTGGCATCAAACATTCACTTCATAGCAGTGATCCCTCTATTTGATGTCATATTGATTATGACTAAAGGAACATTTCACCCTAGCCAGGATGAATGTCCTGAGACCTATAAATTCTGCAATTTGAACTAATCTGTCAGAGGAAGATCACATAGTCATCAGTCATTTGAATCAATTTCATTTCCTGTCATACATATTAAGCATGGCATATCCCCACTGGGCACCTGCAGTAGGTAGGCCGCCTCTCCCTGACATACCACTGACAACACCACTGCACCACACAAGCCTACTGAAGAAGCATACAGGCCGTATCTCCTCCCAGACAGGCAGGAGTTGCTACAACATGTAAACCCTGATGCTGTCCATGTGCCTACTGCTACATGCTATCTAGATGATGTAACTAAGCAGCTCTGTTACCATGGTATACTTGTACATAACTCCCAGCAGTGGAAGGTGAGGTGAGGAGAAATAGTGTTATTGCAACTTTATTACACTCATATAGCGATGTGCATGCACGTCTGTGTGTCTGGCTGCCTGTACTTTTAGTGCTAGCCACTGAGATACCATGCTGAAGTTTTAACATGGATACTCCACTCAGATACAGCATACTGTCTCTGAGCCAGCCAAACCCTGTTTTATCTCCTTAATACCGAGCACCAGGCATGGTAACAACAAGTACCATATCTTAATGTCTTTTAGCAAGACACGTCTGGGAATCAATCCCAGACCTTCTGCAGTCAGGGCAAACACTCCATCAACTACACCACAGGCACAGAATGTGTGTCAAATATAAACAGTTCTGCCTGATACACATAATTAAAGTTGAGTTTGAAGACAAACAGAGGAGAATTTGAATGACTTGAATTCAACTTGCTATGACACACAATCCTGTGGTTGACAGCATGAGCATCAATCTAAGCCATTCGGTTACTATGATATGCATCAACCAAGTCAGCGAGCCGGACCACCCAATCCTGTTAGTCACATCTTACAATGGTTGCTGACGACCAATTCTTTACTGGATCTTCACAAGGTTGTAAGTCTTTGTTATCATGTAAATAACACCAAGTCCTCCGCATTTTCAGTAAAGTATAGTTTGTTATACGCCACACTCAGCAGCATTCCAGTAGTATGTAAATAATCAAATCTAGACCAAACAATCCAGTAATTGATGTGCACACTGACCCATTATGTCTGGGTACGATGACACACAATCAGCACGACCTGGTCATGGAGTCGGAACCCTCATCCATTAAGTCACCTCTTACAATAAGCATGTGTGTCTGGGGACCAGTTCTAACCCAGCATGCCAATGGGGAAAGGTATAGTTTTGCAATATTGATTATACCTAATGCAGTAGTTCTAAGGTCCTGAAATTACACACAGCCACATGCAACATCCAGTAAAGCTAACAGGGGGCACTGCTGAAATGCCCATGATTCTCAAATTTGATATCTAAGAAGAATCATTTCTTTTCTTACATTGAAATAATGATCTATCAAACTGGTATGACACTACACAATCACCCAAAAGAGTGGGTGAGTGAATGAAATCTACTTTACAGTCAGTAGTATTGGACCAGATTCAAGTGATGGATCTCTATATGACCCATGAAGATCCGGGGTAGAATATACCCTACGCTTGTCGTAAGGGGTGACTTACAGGATCGGGTGGTCAGACTAACTGCCTTGGTTGATGCATGTCATCGTATCCCAATTGCTTGGATCGATGCTCATGATGTCAGTCACTGGATTGTCTAGTCCAGACTCGATTATTTACAGACCACCGTCATTAAGCTGGAATATTGCATTCTGTGGTGTTAAACAACAAACAATCAATTAATCAATCAATGATCTCTATACATACCAGCCATCCTTTGGCCATTTTCACCATTTCTTATGAACAGAATTGATAAAATCCAATGGTGTTTCATTTCACCTTACTGTTAAACATAGTTGGCCAGTTTCTTTTGGTCAGTCAGTCAGTCAGTCAAAATTTATAAAATCTATGATGAATTAGTCAGCTGGAACCACCATATATAAAGACAGCAATTATGACAAACAGGACTGTTGCTTAAAGAAAAAACACTTGACACAGTAAATGGGCTTCTAAAACTGTAGCCATTGTTGAAGAAGGAACCAGGACTTACTGTAGGACGAGTGGATGAGCAAAACACTCAGCCATCCCACCGCCCTTAACGTACCACACTTGACTCAGTGTTCTGCAGAAAAAAGGCAGATAAGCTAAACTTACGTCAGTCTCAAAATAGATCATTTACAGAGCAGATGATATCCTACTTGAAAATGAAACTGCGATCTCCTTTACGTAACAGAGTCATATTTAGCAGCTTGCTTATCACACTATAGATGATAACGTCACCATCTGACTGATCAAGTGTGCATCAGAGATGAGCATGGCACTATGTCCTCCTTGACTACAGCTTGCACAGAGATACAAGCTCAACATGTGAATCAGGTAGCAGGCATCGCTCCTTGACTACAGCTTGCACAGAGATACAAGATCAACATGTGAATCAGGTAACAGGCATCGCTCCTTGACTAAAGCTTGCACAGAGATACAAGATCAACATGTGAATCAGGTAGCAGGCATTGCTCCTTGACTACAGCTTGCACAGAGATACAAGCTCAACATGTGAATCAGGTAACAGGCATCGCTCCTTGACTACAGCTTGCACAGAGATACAAGCTCAACATGTGAATCAGGTAGCAGGCATTGCTCCTTGACTACAGCTTGCACAGAGATACAAGCTCAACATGTGAATCAGGTAGCAGGCATTGCTCCTTGACTACAGCTTGCACAGAGATACAAGCTCAACATGTGAATCAGGTAGCAGGCATTGCTCCTTGACTACAGCTTGCACAGAGATACAAGCTCAACATGTGAATCAGGTAGCAGGCATTGCTCCTTGACTACAGCTTGCACAGAGATACAAGCTCAACATGTGAATCAGGTAGCAGGCATTGCTCCTTGACTACAGCTTGCACAGAGATACAAGATCAACATGTGAATCAGGTAACAGGCATCGCTCCTTGACTAAAGCTTGCACAGAGATACAAGATCAACATGTGAATCAGGTAACAGGCATCGCTCCTTGACTACAGCTTGCACAGAGATACAAGCTCAACATGTGTAGCAGGTAGCAGGCATCGCTCCTAGACGACAGCTTGCACAGAGATACAAGCTCAACATGTGTAGCAGGTAGCAGGCATCGCTCCTAGACGACAGCTTGCACAGAGATATAAACTCTATCCACAGTGTCTCCAGTAAGGTCTTTTGCTAACAGTTAATCAGATTAATATTGAAATAAACTAACCATTTTTTACATCTATCAGCATTTTTGTACTTGCATGACCTTCAGAGTCACAGTGATAGAGATTAACAGGCCATAAATTGTGCATGAATTAAGTATGTATCTATGTTTAGCATGTTTAGTACAGAAGCCTTGTTGAAGTCCAGGTATAATTTATTGCCCATGGACACACTATGTTTAACATGAAGGGGGCTAGCCTACTTTCCTGGTACTACAGAACGATATATATCAGTTAAAAGTACACAAGGACCTATTATTGCTTTTTTGTGATGCTGATTAATGTCCCAGCCTCTGACAAAATCTTTTGATTCTATAAGTACAAACTTGTCTCCTGCTAACAGTTTTAGTAGAATTTAATGTTTATTAATGTGGTTATAATAAATGTTAACTAGTGGGTTATAATGAGCTGAGCTTACCAGACAGGAAGACGTGTTACAAGACTAGTGGTTATGTCATGTCCACTGTGTATAGTAGGGTTATTTGTGACTTAAAATTTTTACTTTATGCCTCATGCTTCATGGTTCACTAATCAGTCAGTTTGTTGTTTAACGCCACACTCAGCAATATTCCAGCTATATGACGGTGGACTGTAAATAATTGAGTCTGGACCACACAATCCAGTGATTGACATCATGAGCATCAATCCATGCAATTGGGATACGATGACAAGCATCAACCGAGTCAGCGAGCCTGACCACCCAATCCCATTAGTCACAAGCATAGTCGCCTTTTACGACAAGCATGGGTTGCCAGTCATAGCAGTGTAGTTATGCCAACACCCCGTGGCAACACACTGAAGATGACAATATCTAGTGCTGAAGACATCACCACAGTTTTAATGTGACATTGATAGATTGACTGCCCTGCTTAGTCCGCAAGCGATAGAAGAGACTCACATTTTTCTACAGTTGCTCAGAAAATAGGCTTCGGATGTCACTACTCAAAAGAATTAAGGCCAGTCCAATTCTTTCATATTACTTTTGTTAATCGGTCATCCCAAAATATGCACTAGCTAAAAGATGCAAGGACCACATGATACTTTCATATTACTATAGTTAATCAATCATGGCATACTATACTCACAACCAAAAGAAACGCGAACCATAGAAACATTTAGAAAAGTATGTACGTTAAGAAGAGATGTTCCAATTCTCATCACAAAATACTGCACATAATTTCCAAACTTTACACATTTATTCTGCATGAGACAAATGGTGCATCTTGAGTCATGGATCTATGACGTCACATGTGATATGTTCACGAGCATCACTTCACACAGCATACCAGTATGTTCTTTTGTGCATCGAACCAATCTAATATCTTTTGTAT
Organism: Haliotis cracherodii; assembly: GCF_022045235.1. Lineage (NCBI taxonomy): Eukaryota > Metazoa > Mollusca > Gastropoda > Lepetellida > Haliotidae > Haliotis > Haliotis cracherodii. The sequence goes on from NW_027266286.1 coordinate 72,691,292, forward strand.
ATGAGTAAATCTTCACATATTAACCAACATGCATGGTTTTCACGTTTCTGTTGGCAGCGCTGATATATACTAATCAAAAGAGGTAGGGACCACACAATTATTTCATATCAGTATGTTAAGTCATGCCTTGATAACATGAAAGAATCAGGCAGTCCGTAACTTTTTTTGAGTAGTATAAAACCTACTTAGCGCATGGAATCAGACCATCTGTAACTAAACTCTATGCGTATATCATCAATTCGACCGACCACAATTCCTCCAAGCCTGCAGGCTATTCAGGAAATGTTCCCTGCTGATAACCGGAGAACATCGGACAATGGAGTGCACACATCAGACACAAAAGATTTAATCTGTTACTTTTTTATGGGATCATTTCCATTCAGTACAACAGGGCCCATTAATCTGCAGTAATGCTGTGTTTGTTTATTTTCTCCCATCACCAGAAACGAGTCTGGCTCCCAGTTCATGCATACCTCAATGTTTCAATCATCTGGAACTATCATGGCTGGCACTGCATTTTGTTCTGTAGTGATTGGGTTGAACCACAATCGGCATCTCAATGAATGAGTGAGTGAGTGGCTTCTACTGCAATAATATGGCTAGGGAACATGAGGAACTACCTAACACATTGTACTAGTCTGTCACACAGACCCTGAACCATGTCTTTTTTTCTTCCGCCCTTCCTTCCCCTTACTGTAATGCTATAGCCTAAATGAAGCAAGTCTAGATTTCCCAAAGTTTCAGGTTCTGAATCTCCATCTTACTGGGGCTCCTTTTCAATTTTAACATAGTTGCTTGTTTCTATCAAAATTTTATATTTTCAGAGACTTATAAGCATTAGTATAACATTGTACCCATGTCAAGAATCAAACATGGGTCTTCTAACGAGCCCACACGAGAGACAGTGACTTCAATAGGGTGGGGTTTTACATGTCATTGAGAGAAAGTGACTTCAATGGGGTGGGGTTTTACATGTTACTGAGAGACAGTGACTTCAATGGGGTGGGGTTTTACATGTTATTGAGAGACAGTGACTTTAATGGGGTGGGGTTTTACATGTCATTGAGAGACAGTGACTTCAATGGGGTGGGGTTTTACATGTCATTGAGAGACAGTGACTTCAATGGGGTGGGGTTTTACATGTCATTGAGAGACAGTGACTTCAATGGGGTGGGGTTTTACATGTCATTGAGAGACAGTGACTTCAATGGGGTGGGGTTTTACATGTTACTGAGAGACAGTGACTTCAATGGGGTGGGGTTTTACATGTCATTGAGAGACAGTGACTTTAATGGGGTGGGGTTTTACATGTTATTGAGGGACAGTGACTTCAATTGGGTGGGGTTTTACATGTCATTGAGAGACAGTGACTTCAATGGGGTGGGGTTTTACATGTTATTGAGAGACAGTGACTTCAATGGGGTGGGGTTTTACATGTCATTGAGAGACAGTGACTTTAATGGGGTGGGGTTTTACATGTTACTGAGAGACAGTGACTTCAATGGGGTGGGGTTTTACATGTCATTGAGAGACAGTGACTTCAATGGGGTGGGGTTTTACATGTCATTGAGAGACAGTGACTTCAATGGGGTGGGGTTTTACATGTCATTGAGAGACAGTGACTTCAATGGGCTGGGGTTTTACATGTCATTGAGAGACAGTGACTTCAATGGGCTGGGGTTTTACATGTTATTGAGAGACAGTGACTTCAATGGGGTGGGGTTTTACATGTCATTGAGAGACAGTGACCTCAATGGGGTGGGGTTTTACATGTCATTGAGAGACAGTGACTTCAATGGGGTGGGGTTTTACATGTTATTGAGAGACAGTGACTTTAAAAGGGGGATTTTACAAGTCATTAAGGCAGTAACTTTGGATTGATGAATTTTCACATATCATTGAGAGACAGTGACTTTAATAGGTGGGGTTTTACATGTTACTGAGAGACAGTGACTTTAATAGGTGGGGTTTTACATGTCATTAAGACAGTGACTTTGGATTGATTTATTTTCACATGTCATTGAGAGACAGTGACTTTAATGGATTGGGGATTACATGTTATTGAGAGACAGTGACTTCAATGGTGTGGGGTTTTACATATCATTGAGAGACAGTGACTTTGAGGTTGGTTTTAAACAATAACTATTACACCACTGTAATGGCACACCTTCAGATGCAGCTGCCAACTATGCAACCTTCAGACCCCATACCTCACATAAACTAGTAATCATTGCTGGGTGAAACATTTGTTCAAAAGACCACTGAAGACAAGAAATTCAATCCCAACCATGGCAACAGAACCGCTTTATACTAAATCTGCTACAGACACAGTGACGTCAGAACGAGCAGATCATGAGCCACAAAAGAAGAAGTCTCAATGGGGTAAATGGTACTTCCCAACTTGTGAATATGGTAATATAGAACCGGAGAGACATTCCATCTATCAGATACGCTGGCAAACATATTTGTTGTCTATTGCAAGCCGGAGCTCCGACACTGATCCTTGTCACAAAAACTCAACCAAGAATAAAAACTAGTATCAAAGTTCACTTTTTTGAAGCTATGTGTGCAGAAATAAACCCTGGGCCAGGTTTCCCTTCCAAAATCCTTTTCTAATGTTTAACAGCATATGGAGCAGAAAATTCAATGAATTCATGCTCATCAGTTGGTGTGATGGGTTCGGTGATGGAATCCTGAAATCCTGCCGTAGGCGCTGGAGAAACTGGAGAAAATGTTTTTGAGTGCCAAAAAACACATTTCAGTCAAATACCTGGAAACTGTAATTAGTGACTTTCAGAAAGCATGATGAGATCTGCCAAAAAAATAAAATTAACAACTACAACCGATGCGAATTTGATACAGTGAGACTGCTTTGAAATTGAAATCTTTAAACTTTCCTTGTCGAAATAGCTGCAATAGGGACAATACTTCCAGAGCCCCTTCAGGATCTAGAAAATGTCAACTAATTATTGACAATGGCGGAGGCTTCAAAACAGTTCTGAATCGCCAATATGAGCAAAGAAACTTGAAAAGCATTTCTAACATCAACCATGGATCCACTCGAAAACAAGTGTTTCCACAAATATACAAACGTCTTTTTCCCAATTGTAGTCAAACAAAAGAGTGTCAACAAGCACTTAAGGTTTACAGTGATTTATAAAACACTCTCTACTATGGGCACCGTGTAAATATGTTAACTGAGATTCAAACTCGAACATAGGTAAAAACATCCTTGCAGTGATGTGCATGGCATCTCTGCTTGCCCTCACCATACAAAGTGACTCTTTACCAAAGGGTTGTGTTCAAATGTGCAAAGTTTGTTTTGATGTGCAGTTTTCAATAGGAACTTGTGTTCAGCGGAAGTCAACACATTTCTTTTTGACACAATCCAGAATGTAGAAAATGGAATACGACATTCTCAAACCAATTTTCTCAGTAAACAAGATGGCTGCTCCTCCCTACGGTTGCCCATTCAGCCACAGCCATGCATGGTTCTACATCATGCAAATTAGGAAGAATATTGTAAGAATTTTGTTAATTTCCCTGTAAATTTGTCTTCAATTTGGCAGCAATTTCTTGCCCATTATGGTGTGTAGCGTAAAGAGTGTTAAACAATAGGGCTCCTGTGGGCGACATCTCTCCATTCATCTGCTGATCAACACACAAGGCGACGTCAATGTGACCCATGTAGGAAATGTGAATAGTAAATACAGTTTGGTTTGTATTTAGTTAGTGCATGGCAGGCATGAAGACAAGGATGTAGATATTACACTGGCTTAATTGCATGGAACATTGTGTCACCTCAACCATCCTGTGCAAATCACACGTCTCAAGGACCTTACTATGTGAAAAAAGAATCTAAAAAATAACACTGTCAAAATCAAACACTCCACCATCTTGAAACAAAACTATTCATGTATTTGAGGCTGCTGATGAGCATGCAAATTGTACAAAAGCTTCACATTTTTCAGATGCTGATCTGACAAAGAAACCTTCACACTTTTCAAGTCAACGATAAAAATAAAAGATTGATTTGGAGTTGAAAATCATTATTGCAACAATATTATTGTGGGTGTTACTGATGTGAGAAGAAGTCCAAAGTCTGTGTTTGGGTCACAGATCTGGTGATAACGAACCAAAGATCATGTCTCAGATGGGATTCAAACCACAAGCAGATCCTGAGTGCTAAGGGACACAACTCTGCACATTAAACTGTGGTTCCTCAGAGGCCATATCCCAGACACCATGCGTTGAAATGTAGACTGATTTCCACTGGCAAAGCTGTGGTGATGAGAATAAGGTTGTTGGAATCCCAAAACTTTGGGTCCCATGACGACAATGTACGGTTCTCCATGAGGCATATGCTGTTCTCTGTCTCCCTGGACTGTTTGTCTGTTTGTTTAATGCGGTACTCGGCAATATTCCCCCTACATGACGGCACCCTGTAAATAATCGTGTCTGATCCAGTGGTTGATGTTATGAGCAATGATCCACAATGAGGCGAGGTGAAAAGGGGTGTGTGTTGCTGCTTGTACTAGTCAGGACTAATGCTGATATAATAGCACCAGCCCAGAGATACCATGCCATATACAGACAGTATACTGACTCCGAGCCAACCAGTCCTTCTTTTATCCCCTTAATGCCAAGCGACAGGCAGGGTAACAACAAGTATCATCTCTTAATGTCTGTGGGAAAGACGTGAATACCGGACCTTTCATTCTCTGGGCAGACACTCTACCACTAGACCACGGAGGCTGTCTGATCCACAATGAAGATATGCAATCAACCAGGTCAGAGTTGGACCACCCAAACCATTAATTTGCCTCTTAGGTCCTGTACAGGTTACAAAGAAGTTTTAGCACTACAATGATATACGGCTGTTAAAATCATCTCAGCGCTAAGATCACTTAGCGGAACAAGGCCCAGTTCTAATATGGAATCTTCATGAGGAGAAAGTCATAACATACAGTAATGGGACTTTGCTGTAATTAATGTAGATGTCTGTATATTTTTGGATTCCTGATCAACTGAGCAGCTACCTAGAGTAAGCGAGAATAGCTTTATGCCCCCTTTAGTCTCGCAATAAAGTAGAGGATACCAAGAATGTGCTTTACATATTGTACAGGTGTGGGGAATCAAACCCGTGTATTAGGTGAGACAAGAGAACACTTTAACCACTGCCCCAGCGCCCTTATCTACCCGAATTATCTACAGTTATTGATATTAATCTTCTGAGGATTAAATGCATCTTAACACCCAGTACTCCTGATTCAACAATGATTTCAAACTTGTGTTGAAGTTTTCACATACATTTTGATAACATTTTACAAACTATTTCAGTCTGTTTCCTTCAGTTCGATTCATCAGAACTCTCCCAACTTAAAATAATCAATACAAAAAGCAGTTGTCTGGAATATAGTCTTTCCACTCATCTACAAAATGGAAATACCAGGAATCAATCCTCAGAAAGCAGTTTCGGAACCATTAACCAATCAGACTGCTGGGACTCAATCCCCTGTCCAATCAGAAACCTCTCTGACAAGTCCTCCAAGACTCTCCACATTATTCAGACTGATCAAGGTCTCTGGACGGGCAATGGACGGGTGTAGGCTTTACGAATTCACCTCCACAACTTCTCTAATTAATGACAACAATTTAAAGGAGGAGATAAAGCAAGGCAATTTGTTCATAATCTCGAGTCCTTCCTTCCAATCAACAGACCTCTCCACTTTTTACCTCATCAGTTTGAAGAGCTCCTGTCCACCAGTTCCTATGACGATATAATCGACCAACCCTTGCACCCAATCTATGCCACTATCCCTTAGATTTGTAAAACACATATTGAATCAACCTGATCTCATGCTGGACTTAGTTCCATGTGAGATGCAAGATTAATGAACTGATTTTTCTCATAACAGCTTACTTCAATGAAGTAGCAATGAAATACTCGTTCAGTCAAGTAGGTGTGCCTCTTACAGATCTACTTTAGAAGAAATGATTATTTTATATCTAGCTACCTCTCTAGCTAGATCATTCACACTTCAGTACTTGTCAGACATCAGGCAGCTGCACTTTTACAAGGGGAGGGTAAGTGAGTATGGTTTTTCAATCAAAATCAAAATTGGGAAACACTTCAAATGGGCTTCACACAATGGTACCCTTGTGGAAATCGAACACTTTAACCACAGGGCTTCACAACCGCCCCATTAATACAAGGATTACAAAAATATTTCCACATGAGGATGGCAAAAAGAGAAGAGTAGTATTAGTATATTCTATTACAATGCAAGGGCAGTGATGTGTCCAATCAATCATATATATGTACATGATTTAATGGCTTATTGTTGACTCACTGTATGGGGCACTGTTTAGATGACCGACCATCAGCACCGTGGTTCCTGATATAGGGCTGCATCTGGGGGTAGGTGGGTGGTTGGGGTAGGGGGTGCAGACATTGGTATTTCTACCTGTCCTAAAAAAATCCATGCCAAAAAAGTATGCATCAACATAGTCGTGATAGATACTGTTTAATGACAATAACAATAAAACTCCATAGTTATACAAGTCCCTGATGTTCGCATTCTGACTCGGACTATGCACGCATTCCTTCTGACTTTCATATGATTGAGTAAAGATAAAGCTACATTCAACTTCAGTGTTTGCATGATCTGCATGTAGTATACGCGTGTCGACATAGTTGCGGAAATACAATTTCCATTCAAAAATTTTGTACCCAACTCTTGTGAACTACAGCAGGTACCTGGGTAGGGTTGCGTAATACAGTGTCAAGTACCTGGGTAGGGTCGGGTAATAAGGTGTCCAGTACCTGGATAGGGTCAGGTAATAGGGTGTCCGGTACCTGCGTAGGGTCGGGTAATAGGGTGTCCAGTACCTGCGTAGTGTCTGGTAATAGGGTGTCCAGTACCTGGGTAGGGTCGGGTAATTGGGTGTCCAGTATCTGGATAGGGTCGGGTAATAGGGTGTCCGGTACCTGCGTAGGGTCGGGTTATAGGGTGTCAAGTACCTTCGTTGGGTCGGGTAATAGGGTGTCCAGTACCTGCGTAGGGTCGGGTAATAGGGTGTCCGGTATTTGCGTAGGGTCTGGTAATAGGGTGTCCAGTACCTGCGTAGGGTCGGGTAATAGGGTGTCCGGTACCTGCGTAGGGTCTGGTAATAGGGTGTCCGGTACCTGCGTAGGGTCGGGTAATAGGCTGTCCAGTACCTGTGTAGGGTCTGGTAATAGGGTGTCCGGTACCAGGGTAGGGTCGGGTAATAGGGTATCCGGTACCCGGGTATTAAATTTGGACTCATCCCAGCTCTACTATAGTGGATGTTAGACTGTTGGAAACTGGTTCAGTGTTACTGAGCAGAACACTCCTAACTGCCCACAGATAAATGTCTCAACATTTAAACATGTTCAACAAGTATACATACATTTACTTTCTATTTAAGGGGAAATCAGAAGATCATAAATCATCATCATAATGTCATCAGTACCACCAACAACCTGTAATCAGGGATCCTCAGGGTACGCATGTCTGCCGTCAGCCGTACCCTCACTTCCTGCTTTACTGCTTTCAACATATATTGATGCACACAAGATGAGCTGAATGTCCTGGCAAGGCATAGATATTCTAGTACACTGATTTTCCTTTCAAACCAAAGATTGGGTAGCTCATAAAAAACTAAAAGGACATAATCCAGAAGACAATCAAGTCCATTTTGATTGTTCCTGGTAATAGAACATTCTAAACGCAAACACAGTCAATACAAACGCTTGATGTAGTGACTAAGTGAATGAGTATGGGTTTACATTAATTTTAGCAACATTGCCGTAATATCATTGCAGGGGACACCAGACATGGCTTCATTGTACTCATGTGGGAATAAAACCCAGGCCTTCGTCGTGACAAGAGATCACTTCAACCACTAGGCCACCCCAGCACCCAGAAGGTAAAGAAAGGACTACAATGCACCATCTTGACCATAAAACTTCAAACTCTCCCCACTGCACTGTACTGACAGGACACACCAATGGAGGGACCGCAAGCCAACCGCCCCACAGGGTAAATGAACAGGTCTGTTAATGGTTCGTGTGTTGGTGGGTGTTCAAATCAAAGTCCAACAGTCAGGTGTATGTAATGTCGGTGAACCAATATTGTAAATGTGAGGATGATGAAAAAGGAAATTGTAATTCATCTGTCTGTTGGCCATTTAAGTCTAACGCTTTGAGATCAGTATAATCAAGTGACTATGAAACTATTGTGAGCTGCTTGCCGCTTACGTCACAAGCTATAGACAGTTGCTCGAGCATGAACAGTCGAGCTCAGATATGGCAACCCACTGAAGCGGAACAAGCACAGGATGCAGGTGAAACCAGTCAGGCCTGACACAAGCCACACATTACTGACGTCATGATGGGTTCCACACAGAGATGTGATAACACCTCGCGCACACCCCAGTATATAGGCCCCACATGAATGATAGCAATGGCGACGCAGTATCTCCATCTTGCTATTGATGGAGTTTCATCTTCCTTTGTCTGCATCTTCAAACAGACCTGTGTCATGTGTTAGCTGCGCCATTCATTTTGATTGCCACGAAAATACTTGACACTAAAGGTGGGGATGTCACCCTCTTACAGCAACGTGAACTTTTCAAAGCATTATCTGGTCTGTCTGGTGCTTATTCCCAGGCTGTGAGTGGATGTTATAATTAGTGGTATGTGTTGAACTGGGACATTGCTTTGAAATAATAAGGGGAATCAATAACGAGTGAGTGAGTGAGTGAGTGAGTGAGTGAGTGAGTGAGTGGGTGGGTGGGTGGGTGAGTGAGTGAGTGAGTGAGTGAGTTTGTGGGTGGGTGAGGAGTGAGTGAGTGAGTGAGTGAGTGAGTGAGAGTGAGTGAGTGAGCGAGCCAGTCTGTCTATATGCAATATTGCAGCTCAGAGGCCAGAGTCTGAAGCATAGGTCAGTCTGCTCCAATTTGCCAAACAATACAAGTCTAGATTCCCTTTGAAAGGTGAAGCATCAGTTTACTTGGTAGTCTGCATAGAATATAGATATCATGAGTACTGACAAAGGTGATTTATTTAAATGGCCCAATACTCAACAATATACTAATGGTAGCAGCAGGGTTCCCCTCCTTCAACTGTCATTGTTCCAATAACAATGACAGTCATAACACTTAGACTGAGTCATCCATTTATTTTGGTGCTATTAACTTAAGGGTAATATAGTTATGTTTTGTTCCAAGATATATTTCAGATGAGCCTTGTTATGAGTCACCCAGACCCGTGAAGATTCCTGGGTAGAACAGGTCTTCAGCAACCCATGCTTGCCGTAAAAAGTGACTAAGCTTGTCGTAAGAGGCAACGAACGGGATTGGGTGGTCAGGCTCGCTGACTTGGTTGATGCATATCGTATCTCAATTGCGAGGATCATGGTCAAGTAGGGGCGGTCGGGTAGCCTAGTGGTTAAAGCGTTCGCTCGTCGCGCCGAAGACCTGGGTTCGATGGGTACAATGTGTGAAGCCCATTTCTGGTGTCTCCCGCCGTGATATTGCTGGAATATTGCTAAAAGCGGCGTAAAACCAAACTCACTCACTCACTCATGGTCAAGTATAGTCTCAGCGGATTGTCTGGTTCGGATACAATTATTTACAGAGCGCATCATATAACTGGAATATTGCTGAGTGCAGCGTTAAACAACAACATAAAAGAAATTAAAAATGAGTCATCCTTGTTTGTTCACAGTAAGTTGAGTACAGGGGGCCTCATTGCTAATATAAAATTTTCAAATCAAGATGTCAGGACCACTTGACAACATTAAGTCCTACAAATAATCCATTTTCATAACAACCTATTTAATGTGCAAAGAACTGAGGCGCAGACAGAAAGTTGATTGATTTCTGGTTCACCAAGGAAAGTCTCTGTGTTCACAGAGTTCGATCTCAACTTGCTGCAGGACTTAGTTCCTGAACATCGACAAATTGATATTCTTCATGATGAAATGGGTAACTGGCCAAATAGTTGGAAAATACTTGCTTTATTTCACTGACATTGGGGAATCGGGGGCGTGAACTGTGCTCTCACAAAAACACGACATCTCAAAAGGTTCTACAAAACCTGCAACGTGCTCAGAAACTCACAAGAACACGCCATCTCAAAAAGTTCTACAAAACCTACGTGCTGTACGCCATCTCACCACCATCAGCCACTTACTAATGGTATGCTCTCACAAACACACGCCATCTCACCATTCAAATCAAATTGACATATATTAAAGGAAACAAAAAGGGAAAAAAATAATTCTATTGCCCAAATTCTGTTTCCAATTTCATGTCAAGGGAACAATGGTAGACACAGGCTACAGCGGAAGCGAAGCCTCAACATGTATATTATTATTTACAACAGACAATGCCTGGTTCACAACTCGAGCTGCGAGACTGTCTGGTTAGAATTATGAAAAGAAGCAAGCAAACACTCCTCACAACATCTATCTAACCAGACATTTGTAGACGTCAAGTTCGGAAATAATCCATTCATTTCCTGGGCTCAACAAACTAAGATAATTACAGTAATGTAAATCTTTCATCCTCAATTCATCCCCTCGTACACCATTGTGGTAAACTTCCGCAGTCTACAAGATAAAACCTCTTGTATTCACACCTTCTTTCAAAGATAGCTACCATCCAGACAGAAAACAACTAACACTTAGTTGATTGGGTCAAGAATCGTGAATTATTTCCTACTGGATGAATTTTGAGTCGGTTCACAATTTTGTTATTCAATTATATCTCCAATAACATGTTATATCAAAGAATTCACATCTTTTGGCATATGAGGAAAGTTGTCTGCCTCTATGAACCACATAAACTGAATTTTATTGAGTCTGTATGATCTTCATAAACACCATTTATGATTCATAAATGTTTGTAATACCCTGAAGTCGATATGAACATGTGAACACAATCAGTCTGTGTAATCTTTATACTCTATTGACAAGCTGTACAGTACTTGGAAGACTACCTCTGTCAATGCCCCTAAGGGTTTTAATAATAAACACATGACACACAAGCAGTTCTGTGCCACACTGTGTCAATCTTATTTGCCTTTCAACAAAAGAAAACTACATATATTTTAAGCCGATATAAAAAGACACGAGTGATGTTTTCACTACTTATAGCATTACTGTAATAATATCAGTACACTGCAACACAGTACCCTTAATACACCTCTGTATAAGGTTACATAAAATACTTGTGATTGTATAGAGAGCGAGTGAGTATGGGTTTATGCCGTATTTAAGCAATATTCCAGCAATATCACAAGGGGGGACACCAGAAATGGGCTCTTCACATTGTACCAATGTGGGGAATCGAACATATTTTATATATTTAAAAAAACCAAACAGATAGATCCTCCCGGTTGCCATGATACAGCAGTAATATTGCTGACTGCAGCAGTCCACTGCTTATGAAAGAGAACTCAAGCAATTTCCTTCAGTGAGCTTCAGTACCTTATTGGATACATAGGTGCAAAATCCTGTAGAAAACTAGTTTCTCAAACAGACCCTGAAGCATAAAGATCCCCAAACACCCAAGTCTTTGCCAAGCCTCGATTGCTTCATTTCAATTGAAACCTTTCCTAGGCTCCTTTATATCATATACTAAAGACAACATAACAAACAAAAGATTTTGTTTTTCATTTAAATATCAGTCTGCGATTGAGGAAATGAACAAAAAAAGAACATATGGATGAATCGTCTGATAGGCATTACTTAGAAGTTGACGGATGACAAAGTAGACACAATTTATGGATAACAACTTCTTTAATACAGTAAAGGCGATGTTTTGGTATAGATCCTTATACCATTGTCAAGCGAGACTGAATGAGGGACATTGTACTGAATATATATAGTAGGTGGAGGATTAACAGTAGAGGATTAACACTAACAACAATTGCATACATAAGAGGGATTACAGTATTAAAGAAGTTGTTATCCATAAATTGTGTCTACTTAAGTACACATGGAATAGGAAACAAAATCCTCAGCATGAACAAAAGGATGCTTTAATCCAGAAAGTGTTCCGCCCACCTGCCTCCAAGCTTCTAAAAGCCTATCAAAGACTGTAATAAGCACCTTCAAATTAATCAAATCTGGTCCCCACTTAAGCCATGGAATACACTGAATTATAACGCATTCCCTTCACAGGAAAATAACCCACACTTCTGAAATCATCAATTTCCTCTCTGGATGTGTCCGTGAAATGGCATAAAACATCCTTTTCACATTATTAAGTTATCAGTTCACCGTCCCAACCAATTTCTGACAATACTGTCCATCGTTTCACTTGCTGTAGGCAGGTTACGATGCCTCCAGCCACCCAATTGTCTGTTGATGTAATATTCCATGCAGGATGGGTCATGTTGCAACTCTGGGACCATCAATTCAATCTGTGAGATGCCGGGCCATGGTATCACTGTCTTCGTGATGATCGGGCTGTATACACCAGCAGGAGGACCAGGCTATCTCGAGGGAAATTAGCGCCCGATTTGCATAGATCTCTGGTTTATTGTGACCAGAAATCACAACCAGGGGAACCCTTGCTCCGCACCAACATCCGATTTCATCACTGATGCATGTCCTTGTTAGTCACATTCTACTGGCAGGCCATAATAACCTACTTACAGTCAGAGCTGGTGTGTATAGGTTAAAACAATACGGCTGATGCAGCATTAATGGAAACATTCACTCATATACTTGCTCCAAGATTTCACAGGCAGAGGTGGTGTGAATAGGTCAAAACAAAACTGCTGATGCATCATAAAAGCCGACAATCACTCACTCACTCACTCACTCACTCACCCCTTTCACATGCAGTGAGTGAGTATGGTTTAACACTGCTTTTAGCAATATTCCATCAATATCACGGAGTGGGAGACAAGTCACAAGCAGAGCTTGTGTGAATAGGTCAACAGACACTATCAACAAAGAAATATAAAACTCACTAACATCCCAAGTTAATCATATTTTGTGCTTCCCAAAGATTATTTTGGGTATTATCATCAGTTTATTATACACCATATTTGTTTCCATCAAAACCACAACACGAAAATATTTCCCCAACAACTAACTGAAAGTCTAAACCGCAACACAGGTAAAAAGAACTTTGGTCTAGAATCTTTTCAACAATTACAACACTAGTGACCTCCTAACAATGAGATCTGTCAACTTAAATCCATTTTCAAAACCATAAATTCTAAAACTTGGAAATGTGACCAGTTAGGTTAAACTTCATACACACTTCCCCTTGATAAAACTCCATGCAGTTACATGGGATTACCCACATCTAGGTCAGTGTTGAAAATGGCACAAATAATTCTTTCAACTTTGATCACAAAAAATGGCAATAAAAATTCAAATCAAATATCGCTCTATTGTAAGTTCTAATATCTGACGTCAATTCTGACATTGAAAGTCATGGGCGCCTCTCTCTCCGCACGACACCTGTGAATGGTGACTGCGTGAACACGCCGATTGAAGTCATTCCTAAATATAATACAGCTATGGACATCCTTCCTTGTCTTTGTTAAAGTGTTTGTGGTTTGTAAAGACTTTTAAGGTGCTCCACAGATGTTTTATTCCTGAGGTTACCTTCATTATTGAGTGCGTCACAAGAGCCTGGAAAGGAGCAGCTATACAGGAGAATCCCGCTGAAGATAGACTCATAATAAACTCTACTCAAAATCTCACATGAATGATCAGTTTCGAATAATACTATAACTCCTGGACTTTAAATGTCACCTGCAAGACTGGATTTTAAATATTACTATAACACAGGACTTAGAGGTGAGGTGAGGAGAGGTGAAATGAGGTTTAACGTCATGTTCAAGATTACTGCACTTATGTAATGCTGTGCGTGTGTGCGTGCGTGTGTGTGCGTGTGTGTGTGTGCGTGTGTGTGTGTGCGTGTGTGTGTGTGTGCATGTGTGTTTGCGTGTGCATGTGTGTGTGCATGTGCGTGTGCGTGTGTGTGTGCATGTGCGTGTGCGTGTGTGTGTGTGCGGCTGCTTGTAAGAGTTCAGACAACGTTGGTCTTATAGTTTTAGCCCACTGAGATACAATGCCACAGTTTAACATGGATGCCCCACTCAGACACAGTACACGACTCCAAGCGACCAGTCCTTGTTTAAGCCCCTTTATGACAAGCGCCAGACAGGGAAACAACAAGTTCCATCTTTTAACGTCTTTTGGTATGACAAGGCCAGGGATGGAAGCACAGACCTTCCACTCTCTGGACAGACACTCGGTCCACAAGACCACGGAGGTAATCCTAGATTTCTAGAGAGGGGCTTATCCTGAGCCCATGTTCAATGTCGGTCTAGACGTTCTAAGAAGCGCCATGTGTGACATGGGGCCATGTAATTAGGGCATTCATGAACTAGACTGATATACTTCATACAATATGTGTGAGCAGACAAACAAAATGACCCATGAAGATCCGGGCTAGAATAGGTCCTCAGCAACCCATGTTTGCCACGAAAGGTGACTATGCTTGTCTTAAGAGGCGACTAAAAGGATCGATTATTTACTGACCGCCGTCATATACCTGGAATATTGCTGAGTGTGGGTTAAACAACAAACAAACAAAATGGTGTTTGAAGGATTTGAATCAGCATTGGTTGGACAGCCAATTCCCAATGGTTTGCGCAAAACAATAAACTTTTCTTGTGATAAGGCAGTCACAGTCAGTAGCCATATGAGTAGGCAATTTGTGATGGTTCATGCTATAGGAACATCCCTGCCAAAGACAGACAATGGGCACATCCATAAAACATACTCTGATACTCTCATCTTAAATATCAATGGAATCATTGGAATATATATCTCACCTGAAAGATTGTTCTAAATAATTCCATGATCACTGAACTTGACCGGAAAGATGGGAATTTTGCATTACTTGAAAGATTGGTTTGAAATAATTCAATCACAACTGGACATCACCTGAAGGATTGCTTCTAAACATTATTACTATCCCCACCTGAATCTGAATATAAATAACACTCAAAGCTTGGATCACATAATCACTGGATTTTACATATCACAGTATCAATATTGCCATAACAACTTGACATCAACTATTATGCAAACACCAGGTCTGAGCTATTTAATTATGTCCCCCTCCTGTTTGCTGAACAGTAAAGACATTAGTTATCCTTGACTATGTACTGCAGGAAACTATTTCATCTCTCTGAGACAAAAACACACTGTCACACTGATCGTTCAACTTCCTGTGTTGGTCTAGTAAACATATCCTTGTCTAAGCTACTCTGGTAAATCAAGTACAAATGCAGTGGAGAAACTCTGCATGAAGTTTCCATGGAAACAGATTCTGCTTTATATGTGTATAACTACACACAGAGGTATTCCTATTACTTCAAGTTGTGACTCAATAAACTGGGGCTGGGAGTGGTTGTCACACAAATAGCTTAATGCAGAGGAACTGAAAATCACTAAATTTCTTCACAATTTTATCTCTCAAGTTTCAAACACTTGTGCAAGGCCACTTTTAGACACCAATTTTCAGTATCTTACATTACTATTTTGACAATGACAACCAATATCCTAGTAATTTGTCCAGGTCTCCGAACATCTGCCTCGATTGCTGATGGTCATATTTGTTTGTAAACACTGGAAGTAGTACCTACCAGACATTATATATTTGCATATTTATCCGAAAATGACCCTAACAGCTACCCTTTTTACCTGTTGGCTTTGCTCTGCTGAGAAACCTCCCCATTACAGGATAAACATATAAACATACATCCTAACAACTATCCATGTTCGTAACAGTATCTTATCATTTCCATCAAAATTTAAGCAGTCAATACTCACTCAAAAAATAGCAAAACATTTTCCACACAGGAAACAGTTTCCTAATTGATAATATTTTTTTGACAGATCACCTTTTCCGTCTGAAGCACTTGTCTAGTACATTAGCACATGTCAAACTTATTAGTATAGTTAGACAATGTCTACTGGGGCCCCCGGCATGAAAGATCCCATCAACAAAGAATTAGTGAAACAGACTTGCAGCCAAGCTTCATGTTTTGTTTCAAAACTACACAAAACACACTGTGTTGCATTCAGAATACATTACATAAACGTTGTTCCCATCCATTGAAGCCTTATATTCTGGGCCGTCATTTTGACAAGTCTGACAAATGCCAAGCTTCATGTTCAACACCTCAGCAACGTTAAGAAAAAAAACAACCAGGTAATCGCTAAGCTACAAATTATTCCAAAATGCTACTTGCCTGAGACCTGGTTCCTGTGAAAGATATTAGTGTCAAACACATCGGAAGTGCATTACTAAACTGTTGGCAATTTGGACATGGCTAGAGAAGTACAGCCTTCAAGAAGGTGTGTTTAAGCACCGGTACTGATGATCCCCAAAAACATTCTGGTACTAATAAATGGAAGGAAAAGGGTTCAAACCTCCTTGTATCATAAATATCTTTCAGTATGAGAGTCAATATGAGTCATAGTTTGACGGAGGAGACTAGAATTGGGCTTCTCACATTGTACGTACCCATGTGGGGAATCAAAAACAGGAGACTTTGTCATAACAAGATAATAATGCTTCATTTTCGTTTGAATAGAGATTTCTAAACGTATTAGCGGTGTGTTGTTCTCATTTCACCTAATTGTAAAACAGAGCTACAAAAATTTTTTTGTCATAAGTCTTTATTTTTTTAGAATTTCATCTTTCTTGTCGGTCTGTCTCGTAAGCAACTAAAAAATTATATAATGCCTTACTTTCATAATTCTGACAATAATGCAACACTTGAAAAGGAGTGTTTGCATGCTGACATATCATCATCTCCCAGGAGGGTTGCAGAGCATGGCAATAACACATCGTATCACCTACACATGAGATATTGATGAAGCAGCGTGCTAAGCTCTATCACCAGCACCCTGAGTTGATCTGTAGATATACACTCATTCCACACAGTCTCCCAGTCAATAATTAAACATACAAACTGACTCCACTATATTTGCCAAGGTGAAAGAGTACCTGACATAAACAAGAACAAAGAGCAAAGCATTTTACCAAGGATCAATTATTTTATCTAAAACTATTCTGCTCTATTTTTTGGTAATTATCCATCTGAGTAAATATTTTATTAAGGATGACAACTAAACAAATGTCAGGCAAGGTGAGAGAGATGGAAACAGGCATGGATGGACAGATGATACAGTGATGAATGGATGGACAGATGATACTGTGATGGATGGACAGATGATACTGTGATGAATGGATGGACAGATGATACTGTGATGGATGGATGGACAGATGATACTGTGATGGATGGATGGACAGAAGGATGCTATGATGGGTAGATGGAGGTGATATGATTGATTGATGGATGGATGGGTGATACTGGCTGGGATGGTAGATGGAAGTAATATGATTGATTGATGGATGGATGGATGACATATAGATACCATGATGGATAGATGGAAGTAATATGATTTATTGATGGATGGATGGATGACATATAGATACCATGATGGATAGATGGAAGTAATATGATTGATTGATGGATGGATGGATGACAGATAGATACCATGATGGATAGATGGAAGTAATATGATTGATGGATGGATGGGTGATACTGTGATGGTAGATGGAAGTAATATGATTGATGGATGGATGGGTGATACTGTGATGGTAGATGGAAGTAATATGATTGATTGATGGATGGATGGGTGATACTGTGATGGTAGATGGAAGTAATATGATTGATTGATTGATGGATGGATGGGTGATACTGTGATGGTAGATGTGTTAAATGTATGGATGGATAATATTTACTGTATTTAATGTATGGATGGGCAATATGTACAGTGTTAAATGTATGGATGGACAATATTTAGAGTGTTTAACGTATGGTTGTATAACTGGTTACTTAAATGTTCTGATATACTTATATTGAAACAAGTACATTTTAATACAAAGATGTATACTAATATACAGTGTGTAAAATATGGATGTACATCATCTACAGTGTTTAACATATGCATGTATAGCTGTTTATAATGTTATGAATAAACAACTACATGAGAACTGACACATAATGTTTAACAAACAGAAGTGTTTACAGTGTTGAACATATTGATGTTTATTCAAATATTGGGATATACAAGAAAGTACAGGAGCATTGCCATTCAGCGTTAAATAAATGAATTACAGAGATTATAAGAGTTTGTTAGAACCAGAAAAGGTTATGCAATTATCGAATTAAAGCATCAAAATATTTTAGTGAAGTTTGGAGGTAGACTGTTGGGAACAAAATCGAGAAAATGCATGAGAATCTGTCCTTTATGTGATCGAGGTATATTAACTAACATTGGGATATATAAGTAAGGACAGGAGCACTGACATACAGTGTTTTACAAATGGATGTATAGGTGTTAACACTGTTGCACATATTGATGTTTAATGAAGTGTTATTATATACCCAATATTGAGATGTACAAATAAGTACAGATGAACATAAAGATGTAGACTGATACACTGTGTCTAGCATGGGGACTAGAAGCATAGACAGTGGTAAAGATCTGGATGGACAACCTGTCCGACATCATGCTTTCACTGCAAGGCCACCACCCCCTAGGGCAAGTGGCAAGCATTAGCCAGTGGGATACCCCTATCTCCTAATCAGCATGCTTGACGGAGCAGAACCAGGTTATAATCTCTGTGAATATCACTGACAGACTGCCACCACAGAGATATACATACACTCATGGTAAACATAATTCACAGTATTCCAGCAAACAAGGAAGGGAGGGATCCATATGAAAATATGAATAAACATTTTTCACTCTCCCAACATGAACAGAGACTTCATGTTTAAGACAAATTAGCATGGACATCGCCCATAACAACCCCACAGACTTCTTGTCTGTGATTTCAAAGAGAATTGTGTCTAACATATAGGAGCTATACTTACCTAAGACTACTATCAGGGTTAGAGTGAGTGAGTTGGGTTTAAGACCGCTTTTAACAGTATTCCAGTTTTATCACGGCGTGTCAGCTTAATGTGGGAGGAAAGCCTGAAGTGATGTAGGTCTTAGACGTTTACCACTTCTGTGACATCCACAAGCACGGGTATGGTGCTTAGAAACCTAGAAACAATTGGGGCGAACCGGGATTCGAACCCACAATCATAGGTTTCTGGCGTGCCCAAGGGACTATCGGGGACACTAGCCCAGTGGAAATCTGGAAGGGCTGGTTTTCGAAAACTTAAGTTAAAATCATTGACATAATATTTACTGGTTTGATATACATACACATGATATCTACCTCTGATGTCAATCATTTGTTTTGACCCGATTTGGTTTCTGAGAGTAGCTGCCACAAGACTATGCTGATTATCAGCGCTACTATGGAAGTACACAATCAGGGAAAGAAGCAAACCAATAAACTGACAAGTTGCTGAGTCGGCATGTTGGAAATCAGTACAAAACCATAACCCAGATCAACCCGACAGCCTGAGGGCTTGACAGCAAGCACTGCAGCCACACTTCATTGATCCAGCCAACTCACAGTCTGCAGGCTCGTCAATAGCCCTGATGACACCACATCCATAATGCTCCAATCATTTGTATTTGTAAACACCGTCCATCAGCTGACGTTTGTCAATAATTACATGAAGCTTGTTTGAAAACAATTATTTCCTTCTCCCAAAGCCGATCACTCTTCTATAACATGCAACACCAATGAAGAATAATGCAATGAATACTTGATATCGCATAGCCGATAAAGCAGGGGGCACAGTGACAAACATTAAACGGGAATTTTCAAAATAATTTCTCTCTTGGTTTCATTTTCACTTCAAGGTCCTGCAGCCACAGCTCATTGAAAAGAAGATTTGAACAATTTTTTCCTTTTCCTGATGCTACTATTTTGCAACAACGCAACAATGCAACTATGCCAGAACATGATGCAATGAACAATTAATATTTTAAAGCATGTTTCGGGTTTTAGTGTGGAGCCCCAAAATATACTTGTTTTAGCTAACATGGTCCAACAGATAACAGGGCCAGGTTTTTGTTTTGACTATAAAACATCAATAATATTTAACACCGATGGCTTGTTTAGAACTGATGCTAGATGCAATGTTTCTGGAATTTGTAGGTCAAAATAGCTGTAGCATTGATAATATGCGAACATCCCATTTTTTCTGAATGTAAAATATGGATTTCTTCGGCAGCTGTTTCCAGTTGTTAAAATACACATTTGTAAAACAGTGGGTCAGACAGGTCACCTGAAACACAGGTGTTGTTTTGTCTGATGAACATTAAATTGAAATATTCAAAATCTTCCTCTAGTGTGTTCAAATTTGCTTCACAAGCCTGCAGCACGAGCTCATTGACAAGAAATACTTAACTCCGTCTGAGATAGTAAACGGCTTATCACTTCAAACCATTTATTTTCAAGGAGTTTGCTAAACACAGCAAAACATTCAAACCAAACTAGTATCAGTTTCAAGTGGGGTGTCATAACACATCAAGATCTTCACATACATTACAGGTTACAGAAGGACGGTTCCATCAGCGTTCCACCGGCGCCTACCCACATCAAGGTTACTGTTTATATCAATAATATATTGGTCTCAAGACTTGAGTTTACCATGTTGATCAATCACTTATCAACATTAATTTGAATAAATACAGATGACCCTTCAACATAAATAAGATCCTTCTCAGACATCACAACACCAGGGGGAACATTAGATATGCTGCACGTTTCCACCTGTTCAGATATAGGTCAATTCCACAAATTTTCACAAACAGACACCTTGAAAATGGCCCTGATGTCCTTCACTGTCATTATTATACAATGGGAAAATGCTTCTAATATTTCTATTACTCAAACCCATGAATCTTGTCGCTTCTAGTGCCAAATGTGCTGAAACAGAATATGTTTCGAATAATATTCCATTTCATTTGTACCAAAATGTTTATGTTCAAACTTCAATCAGAATTTCTAACTTTGAGGTTTAGAAGATTTTCTCAGTTACAAAAGGATACTTATGCTTCCCTTTTCTGTAAGGTACTAATCGAAATGTCCAAAGTTAATAGTTAATATCAAAACAGAGACATCCGAACTCTGCATCCCACATATACATTCTCAATCTCTCCAGAAACATGGATTCACTGATCTTAGGTTATTACAAAGATTCTGTTTATGACCCTGTATAAAAATAGCACAGATTTTGGTATAGATCTCAAATCTCACAGGTTCTCCAAGTACAGTAAAGCTGATCAGAAGATCGATCGATTTTGTTTCAAATATTTGCATCAATCATCTTCCCCTGTTAAGAAGATAGAGAAGCAATCAGCTACCTAAACAATCACCTAGAAGCATCAGGTCATTGCTCGGACGACATAAGTGTTTCAGGAAAATCTACTGCCCATAAATGCGATTAACGCGAATACACACTCGTAATCCCCTAGTGTCAAGCGAACTTGTAGTATTAGCATATTTACTCCGCAAATGAGCCGACAGCATCATACTGACGTAATGAACTTGACCTTCGACCTCCCACCAGGTCCTTGAAGCGCTGCCGTGTTTACACATCACACAATCAACAAAGACAATATTCTCTACTTCCCTCAACCCTATTGTAGCATATAGTGTTTAGCCTTGTAACATGGAAACAGTGCGTAGTGGAGAATTGTTGGAATGCCACACAGCAAAAACACTTACTACACATCTAATTTCTGGTTTTCTTCCCAATAGGAAGCTAGTCTGGACTAATCAATAATTCAAATCACTAATCGAGCAGTAATCCCTACTGGACTTGCTACAACAGACTATCTCTCTCTCGAAGGGTTACTCAAGACAAAATGTCTTTGACCTTGTTTTTTATCATGTTGTTTAATCATTCATTAATCGCTGTATAATGACTTGAGAAGGAGGGCTGGATAGGTTTTAAGGGACCATTGCGTAGTGATGACGGAAAGAATGAATGGTAGCTTGATAGCTGTGACCGACGCTCTATTATTGCGACATTAGTTGTGTCTGAGAGCACATGTCTTAGACTCTTGTGATAGAGTCTCTATCATAACGACCACAGCTAGTTGTATCAGTGAGAGCACTGAGGACGTCTTCTGGGGGTCCGACCATAACTAGCTTTATCAGACAGACTAACGTGGACGGACACGGAGATTTACACGACCGTAAAATGAATACTATGTATTAGCCGACTGAATTGTAACTAGATCAGGAAGCTGTTTGTGTTCTGATAACCATTGATAAGGGCGCAGCCAGGAGGCTCTGCAAGAATGAACGCTAAAGTCAACCAATGGCTGCCATATTGCTTCCAACAAGTATGGGAACTATTACATGTGCTCATGAGCAGTTGAAACAAACAGCTTCTTATTTTGACCCACTGTTATGAAATGACACATTGAGATACCTTGGTTAAAAAGGATTTTCTATGTTCCAGTGCATAAATAGTCCATTTTTTTAGTGGGTTAGGTCAGACACAACTTGTTGGTTTGCTGTTTAACGCTGCACTCAGCAAAATTCCAGCTGTATGACGGCAGTCCATAAATAATAGAGTCTGGACAACTCAATCTAGTGATTGACATCATGAGCATCGGTCTACGCATTTTGGATACAATGACATGCATTAATCAAGTCAGTGAGTCTGAGAACCAGATCCAGTTAGTCATCTCTTACAACAAGCAAGGGTTGCTGAAGACCTTTTCTAACCCAGATCTTCACCAAGGATGCTACTCTGAGCAGCATGATGTATGTCACCGTATCCCAATTGCACAGATCTATGCTCATGATGTCAATCACTGGATTTGCTGTACAGACCATCGTCATGTAGCTGGAATATTGCTGAGAAGGGAGTTAAACAATAAATAAACTATCTATCTAATCCAGCCAATGTAAAACACATGTAATACAATATAAGATGGGGTATATCGAATATTCTAAGTAAATTATTGTGACATATTACCAACATTTAATCCCAAATATTCATTCCAAATTAACCCCTGAACAAGGTAACCTACAGAATAACAATGGGTGTCACTCAAAATACTAATTTGGAATCACCAATTGAAGAAGAATCATGTTACACATCCACAAACAACAAACCATCAATAAAACATATAGGGGCGGCCATTATATATCATGACCCGTAAAATGTGAACAGTAAAGATTAACA
Source organism: Haliotis cracherodii (assembly GCF_022045235.1). Classification (NCBI taxonomy): domain Eukaryota; kingdom Metazoa; phylum Mollusca; class Gastropoda; order Lepetellida; family Haliotidae; genus Haliotis; species Haliotis cracherodii. The sequence goes on from NW_027266286.1 coordinate 72,714,549, forward strand.
CTGGAAGCAGTGTCATATTACATCACAGGTATATAATTTTCATAAAATAAAAATAAACATCACACAAATATCAGTCACAGATAAAGAATTGTAACAATTACAACATGGTGTCCATGTTCTTACATGTGAACTCTTTAGTGCCAAACATGTTCTCTGACACAAGATACAGTCATTTCATCACGTCTTTATACATGACACCATGAAATGTCGCTATTTCTTTATGTTCAACAAGCAGTTAATAAAAAACAGGGACAAAATGTCTTGGGCGTGAATTTCCTGCTTGTTACAATGATGAAAGGGGAGCTGTACCTGACAACCATCTTCAGTCGGGATTAATGCGTAAGACTGACTTAAGTATGGATCACTGTGGATTACACTAATCACTTGATTATTACACACTAATCCTAATCTCATATTTCAACAAACTCTTTCAATGAAGGGTCTAGTCAGGCCTTGCGATAGTCTGTGCACCAAATTTATAACTCTACCAGCCCAAACTTGTCCATTAGCAGGGACAAATGTATTTTTGTCAAGTGTGCCAAAGAGCACCCTTAAGATGTTTCGGTGTGCCGTTTGGAAATGAAGTGGTCCAACAAAACAGTCACTTTAGGTTCACCTCCAAACTTGGTGAATGTCTCTTCTTCATGATCTAGGGAGCAATGAAATTTAATTTAGAAAGTTTTCCTTCCTTTTCATTGAGATCGATAACATTCCTAACCCAAGGCTTAATTCGTGAATCACATTGTGCTTTAATTGAATTTGTATGTTCATTTTAAAAATGTCCATTTTACACAGCATTTATCACTAGCTTTGTGGAACACACATCATCAAAGAATTTTTTTTGTAACATATATGATTTCTAACTGTGCACCTTCAGGCACCAGGAACTTCTATTAACTGTCCATTACAAGTTTAACCATGCCACCGGCATATTACAGAATCTTGAACCCTGGATGGTACCCTGGTGTGGTCGTATGGATTATTGTTCACTGAGCTATGAAAAGACACAAGACTCATTCTTTGGTCTACTTGCTCAAATGGCCCTATTCACGTCATGTCTTACATGAGATCAAAATAAATGAAATTGTTAAACAAACTACCGCTGCAACCCAAGGGGACTTTATCCTTCAATCAACCACTTAGGTGCAGTTCAAAAGTATGATGTTGGATAGTTTAGAGCCCAAACTCTTTCAGTGGTGAGGGGTAGGGGGTAATATTTTGACTCTGAAAATAAGCTGCATCACTAACATAGGAAAAACAAGGCGAAATACAAGAACATTTGAGCCAATCAAAATCCACTCTTACGCATTGATACTTTTTATTTCTCTGTTGTTATATCCGAAAACCCTTTTGAGGATGTCACATTTAATACTTAGGTTTAAAGGGGGGTGGGGGTGGGGGTCATGATGTCTGAAATGTTAAGGAAATCAGTTTTTATCTGTCATCAAACTTTTGAACTACCCCGTTACAAACTTAAGAAGACCTAATACCTGAAACTAGCATTCTTTCAAAAACATGTGATTGAATAATTAGAAAGTTTACATATTAGCATGATCGATTTCAATCACCTCCCCTGAAACTCTATTTTATACATCCCAGTGTTCCCTTTCTGTCCTTTTTTCAACAGACTTGGATCTAAAATATCACACATCATACTTTCTTGTGACAACATGGCTGAAATACTGACTCAACGTGACTTTAAATTTTCACTTATTCGTGTGTGATACCAAACAACTTCTCCAAACTCATGCAATAAATATTTGGTCTGGTTAAAAACTGTAAAGATGCTGCTTTTTCACAAATCAAAATTGTGTACTTGATGTAATTTGTTCCTATGTGTTGAACACTGTTATTCATTGATACAGACTCTCCTGCTAACAATACACCACACATACATAAACTACTTCAACAGATTCATGTTATTTATTTGGGGGGGGGGGGGGGGGGGGGGGATAATATTTTCCAGACAAGGTAACCAGTCCATCAAACTCCCCTGACAGGGGACTGAATAATATATGTATTTTCTCTCATGTCAAGAACAGTGTTTCTGTATCCTAGTGTACAACTTTGTTCTCTCCATGAGGGAAATATAAATCTATATTGCATACCGTGCCAATATGTTTATTGGGGTAATAAACTGTGCACGCAATACATGAAAACCCTGTTCCAACATTTCACAAGTAATAAACTGGCATTCTCACTTGCAATTTCAGAAACAGGATTTGTTGTAAACAGGCAATGGATTATTTATTAAAAGATATAATCATTTATATGTACAGACTAGTTTCATGTCCTGTTAAGAATGACCCGCCTTTGTCACAATAATTTATAAAACTGGCATTGTATTGCATTGCATCATTTCCTATTTTTCGTTGAATTTTGTTAAAAATTAAAGTGGACAAGGAAAGAAAATATCGTATGTAAAATACATAATATGTACTTGACTTCTTAATAGAGTTTCTGTTGATTTTAGTCATTAACATAGTATAAATGATTTGTGTTCTTGCACATGCACCAATCAACAAAGTTTGTATGGGTATATTGTGTAAATGAAATCAATTAACAATATTCTATTTGCATGATTGGAGGGATCACAAACTGTAATCTGGGTCATTGCTAATTGTGTGCCCTTAAAACCAGAGTGTTATTACATAACATGGCCCTGGGTAGCACTGCATACAGTGTGTACTTCTGTCAACAACTTGATTGTGTAATTTATTGATGGTTTTAAATTTGTGTATAAATCATCTGAATTAATCCTGATGTATCATTTCAACAATCATCAATGAATAGTTCAATACAATGTAATCATTACAATCTAACATTCTAATCATCAGTTGATAATTCACCAATGAAAGAGAGAGATCTTTAAATATTTCACAAAGATAACTATCATTACAGAATTAGTTGGCCAACGCTGTTTGATGACAACAACGTTGTGTTGAACCATGGGGGCATATTTGATATATTACAACAACATTTGGAGTTGAGCTTGAGAGATAAATACCACATGTCACCGATAGTAAAAGCTTGGCATGTGTGTTTTCCTGAGAGCTTCGTGTACATATTATTAGAAGTTGATCTTATTTTCAGAAAACTCGCATGCGTAGTCAATGTAAGCTCTGACCCCAACCTTGAACTTTGAGGGTCTACTACACGGCTCTTGGTGAAAAGCATCAACACCAGGCTCCAATCGTCGACCTTGGAAGACGGGGCATTGTATAGCGCATTTATACCATCCCGGAAATACCCTGTTTATCAACAACAACATTGTATAATAGAGTATATGTAGTTCCTTACCTGGCTTTTCTGAATGAGCGCTGGAAGCGATGTCCTCCGAGCTGATCTGTGTGCAGAAAATGCATGAGCACTCGATGAACTTGATCGTCGACGTTTGATAACTGGGATTTTCCCGTCTTGGGTCATAAAGTTTTGTATAGGGGGTTTTAACACTGTTTCCATGTATTTGGCTACCAGTATGCCTGCAAACCCGCATGTATATGCTACGTAGGGTCTTATTCCTTGAGGCAAATCTGCTAACGCGGAACATGCTAGGAATCGCGTGAAACTGACAAGTAAAATAACTACAGCACTGTGTATTGTTTCGAGTGATGAAAACACACTCGCTATGCTGATCGCCAGCAGAACGAACACTATAACTAATGGCTGGGTGACGCTGTTAATGGTTACACTCGCCTGGGGGGTGAGGTCGGAAGGGTGGGAAGCACCCCAGTCTCGTAAGAATACCTGTGCTAGTGTTTCTCCAAGATAGCATGAACTAAACAGTAGATACACACTCGTAGTGCTCCAAGTTCGACGAAAGTACAGAGACAGCCAGTAGAATGCACATAATATACTGAACATGGGAACAACTAGACCACATAACCTTTGGAATAACAATCCAACATCACATCTTAGCAACTGGTAGAAGACTGCACTGGTCAACAACACACCAACTCCGTAGAGAGCGCCGAGTTGATGGCTTGAGAAATTCGTGTTGCTCAGCCCGAACCAACTGAGGAAAAAGCCGTAATTGCCTTGTTCAAGCGGTTTCACAAAAATCTGAATGTATCCGTTATTCTCTGTGTCTTCTTCCTCCTTATCGTTGTCATTCTTTGACCCCTGTCTCGCGGGTTGAGATGGCCGATGTAGGGCCATCATACTGCGTCCAACTCCCTTCCCGGCTAACTCCGCCACTACAGCCGCTAGGAACCCTGGGTACGAAATGTACAACTTGCCCCCTAGCGGAGCTCGTGCACTGTGCTGCCGATGTCACTTTCTCCTCGTGCAAAATGGTATCTTTCCGTGTCAACCGTAATACACATCTTGTCTATCAGCTGTCTATACACATGCACACTGACACCCCGCCATGATCGAGGTGTGCGACGCAACTGCTCGCTCCGACTCTACCTCCCTACTGTCGTCAGTGAGCCCGAGCTGCACATTGATCGAAGCAAGCAGCGAACGCTCCACTAACTCGGGTCTCGCGGCCACCAGGCCTGATGGATTCGCTATGTCTCCTGCGTATCTTTCATATTATTACATCCCTTGGTTTTCTCTAGTTGAAACAAACACATTCTTTGGAACAACGTAACACCCGTAAATCTCCCTACATATGTCGTCACGTTCTAAGCACGTGCGATATAAACAGCGCTGTTGTGGAGCTGACGATGATTCAAATAACCATAAGGTTGGCTGTGATTTGATTTGAAGATACAAATTTGATATGAAGGTACATATTTGATTTGAAGACACGTGAGTTGTGTTCGACATTTCGATAGATGACATCGATTTGATGAGGCAGAAATGACTGAAAATACTTTCACAAATGTAATGATACACAAACGAGAGCTGCAAAAGTCCCCGATCAGCGAATCCGCGTTAACTCTCCCATTACTGAATGGATCTTGTCATATCCGCAGATAGTAAAGCTAATTCAAAAGACAATTCGTTACTATACTGCTGATATTAGATACTGCACGGGCGTGGGAGAGATAAGATGTATGATGGCACAGGTGTGGGCGGAACATGGCTCAACTAAATACAGAAACGTCTGGTATACATTAGAAAATATATTAACGAGTTGTAAAAGGAAACAAGCCTAGCCTTTTCATGTGAGAATCGTAAATATAGGATTTTTCACTCTACGCGCAGTCAAACAGAACCGCCCTTTATGCAACACCTAAAATTAAGCTAAAATTATTTGTGATTTTTTAAACAAATACTACACCATGAGGAAAAATGTTAGTCCCGGATGTGGAGTCGCTGTGATTTGATGGGGAATATCGCCAGTTTGACATTTGCAACATTATCACATTTTACGACATTATCAGCATTATCACAATTTACGGCATTACCGCGGCAGGAATGGCACCAAGAGAGCACTTCACAAATTGTAGTCTTGGGGTGAATCGGTCGGTTACGACGGGCGACAGCACTTGCGCCTGTGTTGCAGCGACGGTATATTTGTGAGTGAGTGAATGTGTTACGCTACTGTCAGCAATATCCCCACTACCGTAAATCCTTCAATAAATACTGTGATTTTTTTAAATTACGGAAGGTCCTCAGGATTCGGCGTTTATGCTCATTAGAAAGGCGTTTGTATCAGTATTTTCACGTCCATTGCAATACCCTCGCATAACGTTTGACCAAATGTTTGTTCAGTTTACGAGTTTTTCTTTCTCTCGGCGAGCCTACGATCTGAAGTTTATTCAAGGTTGTACGGTGTATCCCCCATTGTCCACTCTATGACGACGAGTATAGGGTCCTCCTGTTCTGTAACCGAGAATCCCACTCAGAGGTAAAGCAACAACAGTCGTGTGTCTCCCAGACCCGAGAGAATAAATTACAAAATGAACCCATCTCAAGTCTAGACTGATTTGGCAAGTCCTGATTGCCTCAGCTCTAGAGCAGATTGAAATTAAGGGGGTGGGGGGTGCACAATTAAGATTATTGCCTTTGGTGGTAATTTATACAGAAATAAAGATTTTTTTCGAAATAAAAGGGGGGGGGGGGGGGGGGGGCACACCCGTACAGCCCCCCCCCCCCCCCCCCCTTCTGTTTCCGCCCAGGGATTGTATGTGTTTTTTGTAGACATATATTTTTAGTTAAAATAATTTCTATTTCTGGGACTAAATGTTATTGTATAACAACAGTAGAAGTAGACAATAAAAGCAGTTGTAGTATATTATGTAACCAGTAACCAGTATTATGTAATTCAGTCCCATAAATAAAGTTCTTATTTAAAAATATATATCTACAAAATTTAAAATAAAATCCAAATGGAGCCCAGAACAATGGTAAATTTCAGAACATGGAGCTGAGGGAATCTAGACTTTCGAAATCATTCCAGACTTGAGTTGGATTAATTTTTAATATATTCTCTCTGGACTGACTGGTGTTAATGTAGTTTTAGCGGAAGCGCTGTTGCATGCAGCAGTAATGAAGGTAGTGTATATTATTGCACGGGTAGTAATGTGTGTAGTATAGTAGAACTCGGTGGCCTAGTCGTCTTAGTCGCCGCAATTCGCTGTGCTCGTAGATTTGCGTCCCTTTGGCGCGATAGAAACCTATGATCGTGGGTTCGAATCCCAGGTTCTTTCTGACTAAGTGTATCATCACCATGGCGTGGTTTTCGCCAAAGTGGTAGACTTCTAGGACCTGCATCACGTCAGGCTTTCCTCCCTGATTAAGTGGGGCATTGGGTAGCCTAGTGGTTAAAGCGTTCGCTCGTCACGCCGAAGACAAACATGGGTACAATGTGTGAAGCCCATTTCTGGTGTCCCCCACCGTGATATTTCTGGAATATTGCTAAAAGCGGCGTAAAAACATATTCACCCCTCCTTATTAAGCTGACATGCCGTATACTGTTCAAAGCGACCTGAAACCAAACTCACTCACTAACTCGAAGGAAGCAGTAGTGAAAGCGGCAGTTCTATAACAATGCTTTACTCGGTACATCTCGGAATATCTCGGTACATCTCGGTAACCTGGACACATATTGCATCACTGTCGTGCGAGAGATCATTAAGGGGGAAGCATTCAAAGAATCCTCGGATTAATTGCTATATACGCATGAGGTCACGCACCGTAATCGCCGAGATTAACCATGGTTAAGGAATCCGCCTGTTGTCATCCTTTGCTTATAAATAAGGTTATTAGAAACACGCGGAGCTGGAGGAAAGGTGATTTATTACTTCCCAATGACGGCGATTATCAGGGTACACTAACACCCGTAGAGCCCCGTAGTGTTATTACACTAACACCCATGGAGCCCCGTAGTGTTCGTACACTAACACCCATGGAGCCCCGTAGCGCTATTATACTAACGCCCATGGAGCCCCGTAGTGTTCGCACACTAACACCCGGAGAGCCCCGTAGTGTTCGTACACTAATACCCGTAGAGCCCCGTAGTGTTTGTACACTAACACCCATAGAGCCCCGTAGTGTTCATACAATAACACCCATAGAGCACCGTAGTGTTCGAACACTAACACCTATAGAGCCCCGTAGTGTTCGTACAATAACACCCATAGAGCCCCGTAGTGTTCATACACTAACACCCATAGAGCCTCGTATTGTTCGTACACTAACACCCATAGAGCACCGTAGTGTTCGTACACTAACACCTATAGAGCCCCGTAGTGTTCATACACTAACATCCATAGAGCACCGTAGTGTTCGTACACTAACATCCATAGAGCCCCGTAGTGTTCGTACACTAACACCTATAGAGCCCCGTAGTGTTCATACACTAACACCCATAGAGCACCGTAGTGTTCGTACACTAACATCCATAGAGCCCCGTAGTGTTCGTACAATAACACCCATAGAGCCCCGGAGTGTTCATACACTAACACCCATAGAGCACCGTAGTATTTGTACACTAACACCCATAGAGCCCCGTAGTGTTCGTACACTAACATCCATAGAGCCCCGTAGTGTTTGTACACTAACACCCATAGAGCCCCGTAGTGTTTGTACACTAACATCCATAGAGCACCGTAGTGTTCATACAATAACACCCATGGAGCCCCGTAGTATTTGTACACTAACACCTATAAAGCCCCGTAGTGTTCATACAATAACACCCATAGAGCACCGTAGTATTTGTACACTAACACCCATAGAGCCCCGTAGTGTTTGTACACTAACACCCGTAGAGTCCCGTAGTGTTTGCACACTAACACCTATAGAGCCCCGTAGTGTTCGTACAATAACACTTATGGGACCCCGTATTGTTCATACACTAAAACCCATGGAGCCCCGTAGTGTTCATACACTAAAACCCATAGAGCCCCGTAGTGTTAGCACACTAACACCCGTAGAGCCCCGTAGTGTTCATACAATAACACCCATAGAGCACCGTAGTATTTGTACACAAACACCCATAGAGCCCCGTAGTGTTCGTACACTAACACCCATGGAGCCCCATAGTGTTCGTACACTAACACCTATAGAGTCCCGTAGTGTTCGTACAATAACACCCATAGAGCCCCGTAGTATTTGTACACTAACATCCATAGAGCCCCGTAGTGTTTGTACACAAACACCCATAGAGCCCCGTAGTGTTCGTACACTAACACCCATGGAGCCCCATAGTGTTCGTACACTAACACCTATAGAGCCCCGTAGTGTTCATACAATAACACCCATAGAGCACCGTAGTATTTGTACACTAACACCCATAGAGCCCCGTAGTGTTTGTACACTAACACCCGTAGAGTCCCGTAGTGTTCGCACACTAACACCTATAGAGCACCGTAGTGTTCGTACAATAACACTTATGGGACCCCGTATTGTTCATACACTAAAACCCATGGAGCCCCGTAGTGTTCATACACTAAAACCCATAGAGCCCCGTAGTGTTAGCACACTAACACCCGTAGAGCCCCGTAGTGTTCATACAATAACACCCATAGAGCACCGTAGTATTTGTACACTAACATCCATAGAGCCCCGTAGTGTTCATACAATAACACCCATAGAGCACCGTAGTATTTGTACACTAACATCCATAGAGCACCGTAGTGTTCGTACACTAACACCCATGGAGCCCCATAGTGTTCGTACACTAACACCTATAGAGCCCCGTAGTGTTCGTACACTAACACCTATAGAGCCCCGTAGTGTTCGCACACTAACACCCGTAGAGCCCCGTAGTGTTCGTACACTAACACCCATAGAGCCCCGTAGTGTTAGCACACTAACACCCGTAGAGCCCCGTAGTGTTCATACAATAACACCCATAGAGCCCCGTAGTGTTAGCACACTAACACCCGTAGAGCCCCGTAGTGTTCATACAATAACACCCATAGAGCACCGTAGTATTTGTACACTAACATCCATAGAGCACCGTAGTGTTCGTACACTAACACCCATGGAGCCCCATAGTGTTCGTACACTAACACCTATAGAGCCCCGTAGTGTTCGTACAATAACACCCATAGAGCCCCGTAGTATTTGTACACTAACACCCATAGAGCCCCGTAGTGTTCGTACACTAACACCCATAGAGCCCCGTAGTGTTCGCACACTAACATCCATAGAGCCCCGTAGTGTTCGTACACTAACACCCGTAGAGTCCCGTAGTGTTCGTACACTAACACCCATGGAGCCCCGTAGTATTTGTACACTAACATCCATAGAGCCCCGTGGTGTTCATACACTAACACCCATAGAGCCCCGTAGTGTTTGTACACTAACACCCATAGAGCCCCGTAGTGTTCGTACACTAACACCCATAGAGCCCCGTAGTGTTTGTACACTAACACCCATGGAGCCCCGTAGTGTTTGTACACTAACACCCATAGAGCCCCGTAGTATTTGTACACTAACACCCATAGAGCCCCGTAGTGTTTGTACACTAACACCCGGAGAGCCCGTAGTATTTGTACACTAACACCCATAGAGCCCCGTAGTGTTTGTACACTAACACCCATAGAGCCCCGTAGTGTTTGTACACTAACACCCATAGAGCCCCGTAGTGTTCGCACACTAACATCCATAGAGCCCCGTAGTGTTCGTACACTAACACCCGTAGAGTCCCGTAGTGTTCGCACACTAACACCTATAGAGCCCCGTAGTGTTCGTACAATAACACTAATGGGACCCCGTAGTGTTTGTACACTAACACCCATGGAGCCCCGTAGTGTTCATACACTAACACCCATAGAGCCCCGTAGTGTTCGTACACTAACACCTATAGAGCCCCGTAGTGTTCATACAATAACACCCATAGAGCCCCGTAGTATTTGTACACTAACATCCATAGAGCCCCGTAGTGTTCGTACACTAACACCCGTAGAGCACCGTAGTATTTGTACACTAACACCCATAGAGCCCCGTAGTGTTTGTACACTAACACCTATAGAGCCCCGTAGTGTTCGTACACTAACACCTATAGAGCCCCGTAGTGTTCATACACTAACACCCATAGAGCCCCGTAGTGTTTGTACACTAACACCCATAGAGCCCCGTAGTGTTCGTACACTAACACCCATAGAGTCCCGTAGTGTTCGTACACTAACACCCGTAGAGCACCGTAGTATTTGTACACTAACACCCATAGAGCACCGTAGTGTTCATACACTAACATCCATAGAGCCCCGTAGTGTTCATACACTAACACCCATAGAGCCCCGTAGTGTTCGTACACTAACACCCATAGAGTCCCGTAGTGTTCGTACACTAACACCCGTAGAGCACCGTAGTATTTGTACACTAACACCCATAGAGTCCCGTAGTGTTCGTACACTAACACCCATAGAGCACCGTAGTATTTGTACACTAACACCCATAGAGCACCGTAGTGTTCATACACTAACATCCATAGAGCCCCGTAGTGTTCATACACTAACACCCATAGAGCACCGTAGTATTTGTACACTAACACCCATAGAGCCCCGTAGTGTTTGTACACTAACACCTATAGAGCCCCGTAGTGTTCGTACACTAACACCCATAGAGCACCGTAGTATTTGTACACTAACACCCATAGAGCACCGTAGTGTTTGTACACTTACACCCATAGAGCCCCGTAGTGTTCATACAATAACACCAATAGAGCCCCGTAGTGATCGTACACTAACACCCATAGAGCACCGTAGTGTTCGTACACTAACACCCATGGAGCCCCGTAGTGTTCGTACACTAACATCCATAGAGCCCCGTAGTGTTCGCACACTAACACCCGTAGAGCCCCGTAGTGTTCGCACACTAACACCTATAGAGCCCCGTAGTGTTCGCACACTAACACCTATAGAGCCCCGTAGTGTTCGCACACTAACACCCGTAGAGCCCCGTAGTGTTCGCACACTAACATCCATGGAACCCCGTATTGTTATTACACTAACGCCCATGGAGCCCCGTAGTGTTCGCACACTAACACCCGTAGGGCCCCGTAGTGTTCGTACACTAACACCCATAGAGCCCCGTAGTGTTCGTACACTAACACCTTTAGAGCCCCGTAGTGTTCATACACTAACATCCATAGAGCCCCGTAGCGTTCATACACTAACATCCATAGAGCCCCGTAGTGTTTATACACTAACACCCATACAGCCTTGTAGTGTTAGTGGGCGGTCGGGTAGCCTAGTGGTTAAAGCGTTCGCTCGTCACGCCGAAACCCGGGTTCGGTTCCCGACATGGGTACAATGTGTGAAGGCCATTTCTGGTGTCCCCCACCTCTGGAATATTGCTAAAAGCGGCGTAAAACCAAACTCACTCACTCGCCGTATTGTGAGTACACTAATACTCATAGAGTCCCATAGTGTTAGTACACTATCACTCATAGAGCCTCGTAGTGTCAGTGGGGGCACGGGTGGGCCAGTCGTCTAAGGCGCCGCGATTCCTTGTGCAAAGTTGCAGCCCTTGGGCACGCCAGAAACCTTGGATTGTGGGTTCGAATCCCGGTTAGCCCCGATTATGTTTCCAGGTTTGTCAGCACCATACCTGTGATCGTGGGTTTCACCGAAGTGGTAAACGTCTGAGACCTGCATCATTTCGGGCTTTCCTCCCACAGAAAGCTGACACGCCGCGATATAACTGGAATACTGTAAAAAGCGGCGTTAAACCTCACTCACTCACTCACTCACTCGTAGTGTAAGTATAGCCAGTGCTTCTCTGACCAATGGGGAATGCCGACGGGTGGTTTAAATCGTAAGGTCAGCACTGGGGTAGACTAACATGTAGTCTTTGAAATGAACAGATTTTACAGAAAAAAATACCATTTGTTAAATTATAGTTATAAAATTTAATAAAAAGGATCCGAGAGAATTTCTTCATTTTCTGATAACGCAGTAATCTAGACTTGCCAAACATTATAGACCTGCATGGGCTGTATTGGATATATTTGTTTCAGTGTCTGTATGACAGACTGGCAGTGGGGTCAACTCGACAGTATATGCTAACACCGGGTTGAGGGCAACGTAACTTGTCTCTCCGAGGACACACCAGCAACTGTCCACGTCCACGATTTGCTTGTATACGTCTAAAATGGATCGCGTTATCATGCTCGTTGAGTTAGCTGCTCGTGGTTGAGTGGGTTTTAAAATGCACAATGCCTCCTTTGTTTTAATAGAGAATGAGCATCCATCCAGTATATTATATCTCATGACAGAAACCGTGAACCCGTTCAACATCCCCGTGGGATGCCCGGTTAGAATTAGTCATAGAATTATGAATGGAGAGTTCATGTATCGGTGGCTTGGTTGACGGGGTATCATCGTGACCCGATCGCGTGGATCGTTATTCACAGTATTAATGACAAGTTTGCCTGGTTCAGACTCGATTATTTGCAGGGGCGATCGGGTAGCCTAATGGTTAAAGCGTTCGCTCGTCTCGCCGAAGACCTGGGTTCGATTCCCGACATGGGTACAATGTGTGAAGCCCATTTCTGGTGTCCCCCGCCGTGATATTGCTAAAAGCGGCGTAAAACCATACTCACTCACTCACTCACTCACTACAGGCGTTCGTAATCTAGCTGGCGGCGTTAAACAACCTTCACTCTCCGAAGCCATAGTAACGTGTCATGTCCTAACTATCATGCCCATAGGACGTGACTTAAGTTTCTATACTATAACATTCGTGAAGATCCGAGTTAGAATTGGTCATCAGCAACCCATGCTTGTCGTAAAAGGCGACTAACGGGATCGGGTGCTCAGCCTCGCTGACTTGGTTGATGCATGTCATCGTATTCCAATTGCGTCGATCGATGTTCATGATGTCAATCACTGGATTGTCTGGTCCAGACTCGAGTATTTACAGACCGTCGTCAGTTAAATGGAATATTGCTGAGAGGGGCGTTAAACAACAAACACACAAACACAAATCTATACTATAAACCCCGCGCATACTTCAAGTCACCGTTATTAAATTATGCACATGGTCTCAAATGTTAACGATGCCATTCAATCACTCACACATTCAAGCATGAGTTGTAAGGAATATACGCTCAAATTACTTTCTCAGTAAAAATCAATAATATAACTCAATTAACCTGAAATATATATGGTGTATCTCGCCGCTGCATTGGAGTCCAACTTATTAGAAGATATGGCTGCATTGTAAATTGGTATGTTGATGTATCATTAACGTGTAGTCTATGTGACACTTTCCCCTCATGGTAATGATAAAGGTTTTCATTACTCAGTTGAAAAATACGTACAGATTCAGATACATTGTTCAGTCACTCGCCTCATCTGGAAACTACGACAGCATATTACTTTGGTTTCATTTACAAGGATATGTGGTATATCATATTTATATATTATTTATATATATTCATATATTATTTATATATATTTATTCATATTTACACAACAGCGCGATTTTGAGCCCGTGCTGAAGATTTGAACCAACTGTCGGTCCCAACTATTTTGATAAAAATTAACAAAACCCATTTTGTTTGGCTACTGTAAATTCCACATGATTATCATTCCAACAATTACAGTTGTCTGTCTCCCAGGCCCAAGAGCATATATTAAATTTAATCGAACTCAAGTCTAGAATGATTTGGGAAGTCTAGTTTCAGAAACTAAGCATTGTTCTTGGCTCCATTTGAATGATAGTGTTTATTTTGTAGATATATATCTTGACAAAAGATAAGTGTGGTAATGGGAGGTTGTGGTAGTCAACTTATCAGTTAACGATTGTCCAAATTACACACTGCCAGTGTCTCAGTTGGCACACGGCATATAGTACATGTTCTAGACTATGACGGAAACTGGGCACCAGTGAGTAGAAGTAGTAGCAGTAGTAGTAGTCATAGCAGTATTAGTAGCAGCAGTTGTTGTAGTGGTATCAGTCGTAGTAGAAGTAGTAGCAGTCGTAGTAGTAGTAGTCGTAGTAGTATTAGTAGCAGCAGTCGTAGAAGTAGTAGTAGTAGTAGTAGTAGTATCAGTCGTAGCTGTAGTAGTCGTAGCAGTCGTAGTAGAAGAAGTAGCAGTCGTAGGAGTAGTAGTGATCAGTAGCAGTCGTAGCAGTATTATTAGTAGTAGAAGCAGTCGTAGTTGAAGTAGCAGTCGCAGTAGTAGTAGTAGTAGTAGTAGTTTGTTTTTTTACGCTGCACTCAACAATAAGCAATATTCCAACTATATGACGGTGGTCTGTAAATAATCAAGTCTGGACCAGACAATCCAGTGATTGACATCATGAGCATTGATCTACCAATTGGGATACAATGACATGCATCAACCAAGTCACAGAGCCCGACCAAACGATCCCGTTAGTTGCCTCTTACGGCAAGCATGGGTTGCTGAAGACCTATTCTACCCCGGTTCGTCACGGGTTAGTAGTAGTAGTTGTTGTTGTAGTAGTGGTGTCACATGCACTTGTACATTTAAAATATACATAAAATATACACATTAAACACAGTGTGTCCAGCCATTAATTGGCTTATGAGAGACTGAAATTAGTATAAATATATGCATTAAAACAGTAACTTAAAACAGCTTTGAAAAGAACTATGTTATGAAATTGTTTATCGTCGTTTAAACATCATAAAAAAAGTGTTGAAGCTAAACGATTTTGAAGTTTAATATCACCTAAACAAAATCTCCTCTTAAAAGACAAGGGGGTAGTGATGCGCGTGTATCTGCATACAGGGGGACGTTGTGTGTATATGCGTTATGCAAATCTAAATCTCAAGCGAGAAACACGACACCCCTGGTGTATAAGGTGCACAATCATCGCTTGTAGCTTCTGACGTAGACGCCGGGTCGTACTTCAAAGTTCTTGATAATTGAATATCAACATTTATGTTTGAAATTTCAACATAAATCGATAAATGCGTGCGGGAGACAAACTACACTCTATTTACCACCGCGATTTTGACTGTCAATACTTTGTACGCTTTTGTGAATATGATCTACGTGTGTTTGCAATGTAATGCGTGACGCTGGGTCGTGACGTCATTGGTCCACGCACACAGGTAAGGAGCACGCCTCTCGCGAAACAAACGTATCACGCATAAAGCGAGTGACGCGCCAGACGAGCCAAACATTGCAACGCATACAGATTTGAGTGAGCGTTCTCTGTGATATCGAAAGCACGTGTTCACCCTGTTTCACCTGGCTTGATTCACCCAACACCTGTGGGTGAACGTTAGACACAATGAAGAATAGATCCTCAGCCGACTTGCGTCAGAGTCCTCGGAACGAGGTATCAGGTTTCGACGAGATATATAAGCACCCTTGTACACGCATCAGCAAGGGAAAAAATCATTCTTGCTTGAACTAGGCTTTATCTGCAAAACCCATCAATTTACAAAAGTGTTCATTTATATATCAACGGTTCGAAAATAAACCGTTATTTGACTATCTTTTCCCCTGTGGAAATTTCGTCTCTATTCACCAGGTGACTATGTGTGTATAAAGACCCGTGAAGATTCCGGGGTAGAATAAGTCTTCAGCAACCCATGCTTGCTGTAAAAGGTGACTATGCTTGTCGTAAAAAGGCGACTAACGGGATCGGGTGGTCAGGCTCGCTGACTTGGTTGATGCATGTCATCGATCCCAATTGCCTGGATCGAAACTCATGATATTAATCACTGGATTGTCTGGTCCAGACTCGATTATTTACAGACCGCCGTCATATAGCTGGAATAGTGCTGAGTGTGACATTAAACAACAATCAACCAACCAACCATGTGTATGACGTGTTAGTCACAAGATACAGCAGGACCCGTATTGTGCTTCTATCTTGTGCCAAACTTGGAACCGAACGCAGTGTCTTGGATAATCCTCTAGTTCTTTAACCACCGCCCTACCGACGCCTGTCTGTTACCGAGCTATGATTACACTGAGTGAGTGAGTGAGTGAGTTAGTTGGGTTAACGTTAATTTGAACAGTATTTCAGGTATATCCCGGCGTGTCAACTTAATTTGGGAGATACGCTCGAAGTGATGCAGGTCTCAGGCGTTTACCACCTTGGTCAAACCCACGAGCATGGGTATGGTGCTGACAAACCCAGAAACATTTTCAGGCGTGCCCAAGGGAGGCAACTCTGCACAGCAAATTGAGGCGCCCCGGTCAACAAATTCAAGGAACCCTGATCTGACTCGACACAACTAGAGTTTGCTCTTTATACAGTTGTGAATGTTTACCCCAGTCAATGGAACAGTGTGCATTACATTTTCATTCTCAGCTCCCTGGGGAGAATACAACCGAAGCTGCTTGTGTGGTTCTAGAGTGAGTGAGTGAGTGTGGTTTTACGCCGCTTTTAGCAATATTCCAGCAATATCACGGTGGGGGACACCAGAAATGGGCTTCACACATTGTACCCATGTCGGGAATCGAACCCGGGTCTTCGGCGTGACGAGCCAACGCTCTAACCACTAGGCTACCCGACCGCCCCGTGTGGTGCTAGAATGTTAACAGTCACATAATCTTGCAAACGTCCCTTAACATAAACAATTACTATCAATATTCAGTTTACTGAACGTTACAAACCTCGTAAATCCGGACGGTACCGACCACATTAACAGGTGCGTTACGGACACATACATGTTCCTACAGTTATCGCTTTGACGGCAGGTTTTCCAGAATAAAGGGATCGGGCCAAACGAGTTTTTACTGTATAGAGTGTTAGCATAATTAAAAACATTTTCCCTTCTATGTTACGACTGCTTGTCGGTGTTTTCTTTAAAGAGCTGTTTTAACTACACTGTTTGACAATGCAGACAACGAAGACACATAGCGTCTAAATTACTTTAGTATTCCCAAATGGATATATTAATTATTGAAACCAAATTCAAATTATTACAGGGTTAATTATAGACAACTGTCGATATGGATATTGGGTGGGTTGCCATGGTTTCAATACATACGTACAGAATACAGAACAGCGATCTTGTATTCTAGTACAAACTGACGAGCAAACAGATTTGAGTAACATTTAAAATAGAATTCAAAATATGCCCGTATTTTTTACGAACTGATTACAAGACAACCTCGTCGTGACCTACATTCGTGAGCCACGCGTTTCTCATACCTCGTCTCGTCGTGACGGTGTGAAATGCAGTGATTGACGTCACGGAAGCTGTATTGAGGCGTAGGGAGGGATAATTGCTACATCTGAGGGGAGACGTGGGTGGGTGAGAAGGGTGGGGTGTATATTTGTGGGAGTGGTCGGCACGTAGAGGGGAGAATGCTTTTCAGTAATCGGTCGTGCACCCATAGGTTTTGTTTTGTTAACATTTTGCATATTTCAAATGTGTATCAAAAATTGTTGGAGAGAGAGCGGGAGAGAGAGAGAGAGAGAGAGAGAGAGAGAGGGAGAGAGAGAGAGAGAGAGAGAGGGTCCACTGACACTCAGTGTGCGAGAGAGAGAGAGAGAAGAGGGAGAGAGAGAGAGAGGGGCGCACACACACACACACACACACACACACACACACCAATGAAAACCGTTATAGCAGCACGGTTGTGTTTGTATTTAGGTATGTGTTGGTCCCCTGTCGTCATATGTACCAAACTCAGTGTATGCTTCACAGTCATGTCAGAACTGCCGGATGCCATGCACATGACAGGAGCTATTGTCGACTACAGCACACCACACGGTGTCTCAGTGATATGACCTAGTGTAGCACGAACGTGTGTGGGGCGCAGCTTGCGTTACAGCTGATACAGCGACAGCAGCAACCCCGCCTACACCAAGCCGGCACATGCCCTGCCTGCATCACTAGCAGAAAAAACACAGTGCAATTTAGGTGACTTCGGATGTAAGGACGCGTGTGTGATGATTGTGAGTAGATGTAAACAAAGCTCAAAATACAACACGAGTCATCCTAGTGTGTGTGTGTGTGTGTGTGTGTGTGTGTGTGTGTGTGTGTGTGTGTGTGTGTGTGTGTGGCTGTTTGCTTGTGCTAGTCCATACTGAATACCCCACTCAGACACAGTATACTGACTCCATGCCGACCAGTCCTTGTTTAGCCCCTTAATGCCTGGCACCAGGCAGGGTAACAACAAGTACCATCTTTTTAACGTCTTTGGTATGACGCGGCCGCGTATTGACCCCATAATATCACATCCGGGCTATAAATCGCGATAAACCAAAGTAAGACCACCATTCTACGGACTGTTGGGATTTACGGTACCCCTTCTACCAGAACGGTTCCCAAACACTGTCTACACCAACCGTTTAGTATCTGAGTTAGTCTTTTTCTGAAGCTGTAATATGTTTAAGAAAATTTCAAAGGGAGTCATACGAATCTTGCTTTATAGTTGTTTCATCCGGATTACAACATTCAAGGCCTCAGAAAAGCGTTCAAAACGTTTAATAGAAGACACGTGGAGGACATTTCCAAATTTCACGCATCAGTGACAAGCATTGTCCGATGCAATTCCTTATTTTGACTTTTACAATAAGGTCTCGTGTAATTTCAGGTGAACAATTGACTTGCCTCTGCATGTGTTTGTTACGAGTGCTAACTGTGGGGCAGGGTACGCTGATGTTTTCGCGAGCACTTTCTGTCATCGATATTTGATAGTGCTTCATAAACACATGCTTGTGGTATCGTTGGAATCGTACAATGGGCTATACTTTTGGTAGAAATGAAGATGGATATGGTTTTAATGGCTTTAAGTTCGTACTATTATTTCTCTTGACCACTTTCATGCGGATGTTACAATGGAAGGTCGTTGGTCCAGACGTCCTATTTACGCTGGGGCGGTTAAAGCTTAGTGGTTAAAGCGTTCGCTCGTCACGCCGAAGACCCGGGTTCGATTCCCGCCATGGGTACAATGTGTGAAGTTAATTTCTGGTGTCCCCCGCCGTGATATTGCTGGAATATTGCTAAAAGCGGCGTATAATTATACTAACTCACTCCTATTTGCGCTAACGTCACGAAGCTATTATATCACTGACTATGATATACAGATATAGTCACCCATTTCAACCGACGATAAGAATGAAATAAATATAATTGATCAAAGAAAAGCATTTCGTACCCCGTGCTGATTCCGGGATACTTTAGCATTCAACCCGTTCGTTAAATGTATATAATACTACTCAAAAGAAGTTAAGGACCATCCGATTCTTTCGTATTACGATAGTTAATATGTTTTTGCGTGACTGATAAATTATAGGGATTTGAAAGAATCGGATTTTTAACTTCTTTTGAGTAGTATATATTGAATAATACCCCCAAGCATATGCTCAAGCATCCCCGATTATCCAGTGTATTATGTGTCCGTTATTGCATGTATCATTACAGAATTGAGATATAATATATTAGATATTCGAGGATGACCCACAAGGGTTACCGAAATCAGTAGGAAGGCATTTTAAGGCCGCTTTAGACACTATCGCCCCGCCAATAATGACGATTCCTTCACCGAATGCGTTTGTTTGTTGTTTAACGCCGCACTCCGCAATATTACAGCTATATGACGGCGGTCTGTAAATAATCGAGCCTGGACCAGACAATCCAGTGATTGATGTCATGAACATCGATCCACGCAATTGGGATACAATGACATGCATCAACCAAGTCAGCGAACCTGACCACCCGATCCCGTTAGTCGCCTCTTACGACAAGCATAGTCGCCTTTTACGGCAAGCATGGGTTGCTGAAGACCTATTCTACTCCGGGTCTTCACGGGTCTCACCAAATGTGTCGAATTGTAGTTCCATGACCATTCCTGTTTACATAGAGGCTTCACAAGGAAGGATCATTACACACACTCGACATGCCACAAGGCTAAAGCCCCTATCTCACATTCACGAATCTGAACACGATTTAGCGTTTTTCCTTAAATCGTGTTAGAACGTATGAAGGTCGCGCGCACTCATTCGTGTTAAGTCGTGGTCGGTCGCGCGCGGTCGTATGGTCATCGCAGCTCGGCTTAAATCGTGTTATAAATTTTTGCAATGCACTATTTAAGCCCCCATCTCACATACACGATTTAAGAAATTGCGAACACGATTTAAGAAAAGTTTAAAAATCGTGTTGATTCGTGCTCGACCTTGTGGTATATGCAAATCTCTTAACCAAACACGACCCTCATACGACCCAAAACGACTGAACACAACACTCATACGACCAAAAACGACTGAACACGACACTCATACGACCGTCATAAGATATTCATAGGATACAACACGATTTAACCTCATTTAACACGACCCCAATACGACTGTCATACGACCAAACACGACTGTCATACGATTAAACCAGAATCATTACGATGTCCATACGACTACAAAAATAAACACGATCTCTATACGACTGAGCAAGACCGTCATACGACATATTTTTGTTTATTTTGGTCACGTGGGTCATGTAGTATATAAGCTGCATTGCAACAGAATTTCTGTGTCAGTCTTCACCATGTTCAACAACGAACAAGACCCGAAAGAAGCAGCTTTGGAGGAGGAGGATGTTTCCCTTTCGAAGGTTTTGCTTGGAGGAGCTTCCGTTTCGGCCGCCTGGGGTTTGGCATGGCTGTAGAATGAGCTTTAACTTTCAGGGGGTTTCCCACGTTCTCACTCAGTCACGTGATGGGCTCTTCCGGTCGTATGACAAACGTATGGATTTCGTGTTCAGGCGTATGGGAGTCGTTTTTGGTCGCTTATATACTACATGACCCACGTGACCAAAATAAACAAAAATATGTCATATGAAGGTCTTGCTCAGTTGTATGGAGATCTTGTTTATTTTTGTAGTCGTATGGACATCGTAATGATTCTGGTTTAATCGTCTTGATTCGTGCTAAGTCGTATGGGTTTCGTATGACAGTCGTGTTTGGTCGTATGACAGTCGTATTGGGGTCGTGTTAAATCGTGTTGTATCGTATGAATATCTTATGACGGTCGTATGACGGTCGTATGACGGTCATATGAGTGTCGTGTTCAGTCGTATGAAGGTCGTATGAGTGTCGTGTTTGGTTAAGAAATTTGCATAAACCACGAGGTCGAGCACGAATCAACACGATTTTTCAACTTTTCTTAAATCGTGTTCGCAATTTCTTAAATCGTGTATGTGAGATAGGGGCTTTAGAAGACCCATGCCATTTTGACCCTATGTCTCGTTCCCTACATATGGATATCTATAAACCTCTCACCTGCTGAGGTGTGTGCACGCTCGAACACGGGCCTCCGAGCGTTAACAAGGAACTTTAAAAACTGTTCCATCACGTTTTTCTGTTTTTCAAGCCACATACTTCACCGATTTTGTAGTTTCAAGAGCTTTATACATGTCACATATAAACTACCGGAGCTACCTCTCCTACAAAGCAAAAGCACTCCTAGACCTCACGGAGGTAATGTGGCCTACAAATAAGTTAGTCAATAAAGATTAGTGTAGGCACCTATATCACACCTGCACACGTCAATTGCCGGTGTATACGCTTTAATAACGGAAGGCATTCATTATTCACCTTCTCGCTTGACAGTTGAAAAACGTCATATGTACGTTGAAAGATGTGTACATAATAAAACACGTGCACGTACTGATATAATACAACACGTGCACGTACAGACATAATACAATACGTGCACGTACTGACATAATACAACACGTGCACGTACTGACATAATACAATACGTGCACGTACTGACATAATACAATACGTGCACGTACTGACATACGGACAATACGTGCACGTACTGACATAATGCAACACGTGCACGTACAGACATGATACAACTAGTTCACGTACGGACATAATACAACGCAAGCACGCACGGACAATACGTGCACGTACTGACATAAAACAAAACGTGCACGTACAGACATGATACAACTAGTTCACGCACGGACATAATACAACGCAAGCACGCACGGACATACGTGCACGTACTGACATAATGCAACACGTGCACGTACGGATATGATACAATACGTGAACGTACGGACACAATACAACGAGTGAAGGTACGGATTAAAAACAACATTCCCCGTGAAGATCCGGGGAAGAATAGGTCCTCAGCAACCCATGCTTGTCGTAAGAGGCGACTAACGGGATCGGGGTGGTCAGGCTCACTGACTTGGTTGATGCATTTCATCGTATCCAAGTTGCATAGATCGATGTTCATGCTGTCAATAATTGGATTATCTGGCCCAGACTCGATTATTTACAGACCGCCGTCATATAGCTTGAATAATGCTGAGTGCGGCGTTAAACAAAATACAAACAAACGAACAAAAAAAACAACAACACGTTATTTATTAAATCGGGTTCAGGATGCCTGAACACTTCTTACAAACCTCATTTGACGTCATATATTGTTTTAGGAGATTCTTTTATCATGATCACCTCTGAAGATGTTTATTTGCTTGTTCAACTGTGCACAATGACAGAACGAGGTCCATGTCACCGTTGATTGTTTTTTACGATGTTTATGATACACGTAGCTGCACTGAAGAATGTCTATACTAACGTTGTTATATCCGATTTCCTTCCCACTCACAAACGTCTTCCTCCGGTACAATAACCTGTCACAACTGAATCAACTTTTCTTATGCTTGGTCCCGGCCCTGCATGCCATTTCGTTAAATGATTCCAAGCTCGCTACCAATTCGGCCACTGAGGCTTTACAAAGGGAAAACATGTCAAAGTCATCCTTTGGAAATTTTAGAACTTATTACCTGGTATTATATGTAATAAATTGAAAGAGATGAGCTGGTTGTTGTCATGAGAAACACGTGTTGCACGTGTGAAATTGACATCGCACCGGTCGAGTTCATTTTCGTATACGGGGGCAAATCAGCCAACATTTGTTTTTGCTCAATATTTGACATATTTTCGCAATTTATTCTGATATATTGTATCGTTATTTGTTGGTATCTTATTTGCATAAAACACTCCTCCTTGGTTATTTTTTTGGATTGTGAGACCACGGACTTACTGTTCCCCAGAGTCGTGTATTATCCTGTACGTGTGAACCCCGATGTGTTTGCCCTCGTAGGTAATAACTATTTGTGATAGAAATCATATGTACCCTAGGATCATATCACGTCACGAGACAACAGTGTATCGTTTCCGTATTTCGAATGGCATTGTTGACGTCATTCGAATGTTATTGTGACGTAAGGTCGGAATGATGTCACACTAGAAACGACATCATAGCTGAAGACAGTTGACGTCTTTCGACAAAATGTGGTTCCGCTGCCGTTGCGACTTGCTTTCCTTATAGGTAAAAAATCGTCTCTTCAGTAATAAATAGAACGTTATATTCGTGTTCATGTCATACTGGGGGCACGGGTGGCCCAGTCGTCTAAGGCGCCGCGATTCGCTGTGCAGAGTTGCGTCCCTTGGCCACGCCAGAAACCTATGATTGTGGGTTCGAATCCCGGTTCGCCCCAATTATGTTTCTAGGTTTGTCAGCACCATACCCGTGCTCGTGGGTTTCACCGAAGTGGTAAACCTCTGAGACCTGCATCAATTCGGGCTTTCCTCCCACATTAAGCTGACACGCCGCGATATAACTGGAATACTGTTAAAAGCGGCGTTAAACCAAACTCACTCACTCACTCACTCATGTCATACTATGTTTACGACACTCATGGATAAATTACGGTTTTCCGTGCTTTCGTTCGCGAAATACTGGAATATAGGCACTCGTGTCTGATATCCTCTATTTAAAGGGGCACTGATCTAAAGCAATTCCCCGGGACTGGTGGTTGCCTTTGTTATTTTTTTTTCCCCGTGAGTACCCGGATGATGCGCAACGCAACTGAACGTGACAAGAGACTGGGCTACCGTCTGCAACGACAGCTGAATAAACTTGGAGGCAATAATTGTTTTACTCATTTTTGAATACTGATTGGTTAACCATGATCGATAAAGGTTTCGACAAAGGGCGCATGTTAATTAATTTCTTCAGCCTAAACAAACAGACAAAAAGAAGATCGTCGGATGTCGTCATTTGGAAATAGTTATATGATTGTTACAGTTTAATAATAAAAGAGTATCCATGCAATGAAAGTATATTCGGATTTCGGATTGCGTCGATAATACGATTACTACTCCCTTGTTGTCATCCATGTGTGTATTTGTCGTCATTCACTTGATGCTCAGTTAATGAATTTATTACAGGTATAATTAGTTGTAGTACCGCTCAGAATACCTTTTTGACAAAGGTTCCCATTTGGCATTTATTGTGTCTGGGATAATTTTTCAATCTAAATCCAGGTTTCAAGTGAGGTGAAATGTGTGTTATGTTATATGCACCTTGCAGTCCAGCAAGAGATGAATGATCAGTTGATTTACTTTTTTGTAAATCAACGGATCGTTCCTAGTCATCAAAGGATTAACAGAAAAATACATTGATTGATTAATCACTGTTATCTTGCACAGTGGATATGTCAAAAGTGAGTGTTTTACATGTCTAGGTTTACGAAAACAAAGGGAATACACTCATATCATGGCGTGAAGTGCCAATGTAAAAACAACATACTTTGTTCAAAGGTTAACCGATAATAAAATATATATTATATTGATTGATTGCTCATTGTTATCTAACTCAATGGATGTTTTTAGGAACCGAGGACGTTATGAAAATAGCTGTCACCTGGGCTTTCTCAGCCGACCTTTGAGACATGACACCTATGTGAAACACCTGAAACAATCTAAGTGATCAGTTGAGAACGAACACCGGTCCTACTAAATAACGCCCGGGAGAGGCGTCCGAAAACGTCCGGGAGCGTCCGGGCAATGCCAGGGAGCGTCCGGGAGCATGATACTAAAAAATAAAGTGTGTTCTATATCATTGTGTTCTTGTATTAATTATACAAAAAAACATATAGCTGGAAAAAATTACATACACCCCTATTCTTTTTAAATGGTGAATCTGTGAAGCAAATACGATTTTATTTTATTCGAACTGACGAGGTATTCGTAACGTAGGCTTTGAAGGATACAATGTAAATTTGCTTATGGAACAAAAATAATGTTCTTTTATAGTGTCATATTTTGTATACTATTCCATAACTAATACTGAAACACAGACGTTTTCAAAAGTTCATGCGTGGCCCCAGATGGTTCACTGAGTGTACAACGTCGGGTACCATAGCGTCCGGGCAACGTCGGGGAGCACCTGGTGGGAGCGTCCGGGAGGTTTCATCTGACGTCTGGAAACGCCCGGGAGGTTTCATCTGATGTCTGGAAACGCCCGGGAGGTTTCATCAGACGTCTGGGAGTTTACAAATACAGTGCAGTCAATAAAACATGTCTTTCTCAGTTTGGCAAACACGTACGCCAGTTGATATTCTCACGATCTTACCAAACTGAGACGGACGTCTGATGAAACCTCCCGGACGTTTCCGGACGTCTGATGAAATCTCCCGGACGTTTCCGGACGCCCCTGGACGTTCCCGGGCGTCATCGGACGTTAAATAGTAGGACCCACGAACACGGGTTATGATATCCCGAAACGATATATATTTTTTAAAATATTTGATTGTTACTGAGACACGTGACATCGAATAAGTTTCTTTGTACAGCTGCAGACGTGTGGGGTATTGTTCCTTTGTGTGGATATTCACGGATACATTCCTCGAACAAGGAAGATGCCTGAAATTATACACATGAATTTGGTAGGTTGTAATTTTGTTTTCCTTCATTTGCTGTAGCATTGGACAGATTCATTTCCTGTTCCTCTACGTACTTGGTTGGGAAATTCTTCGATGTGCGATAGATGTCGTTTTCACAAGTCTTTCCTTTGTAAGCGTGTATATATTAAAGCCAATTTGTAATATGTGATTCTCTCACGCAATTTATAAAATGTGTAAATATGTCAGTCATTTTGACTGAAAAATCTGTCCATTTCTTTAACAGATTGACTAAAATTGATTAAGACGATCAAAAGGGCCTATAAACATCACAATAGATTATTATGTAGGATTAGAAGCCAAACAATATAGAAATGTACTTTTCATCGAGACATTTTCAGTCTCTTGGTGATGATATTAAACATAAAAATGTTAATAATTCGTTATCATAATAATACAGATGGACATATTTTTCAGTCAATTTGTCAAATAACTGAATATTCTTTTAATAACTTTCCTAAATTTGAAAATTTTGCACATTTTGACTGTAAAAAATATAAACACGATAAAATAAGCAATGTTCAGGAGAAATATTTACGTTGTGTTACAAGTCAAAATAGTGTAAACGAAAATCGCATAATTACCAAGCAAGTGACTTATCAAAAGTTCGTCACCATTACCGATGCTACCCACAAAGATACCTACATTTCCTTATTATTTCCAAAACTGTATTTCATTTTGTTGATAGATGTGACCATACGCCCTTATACTATCAATAAAAGTGACAAATGCGCTTACGAATTGCGCAGCACAGGTCGCGAACTAGTCTAGATTTCTGCTATATCAACCGGATACTCACGGGAAAATACAATAACAAAGGCAACAACCAGTTCCGGGGAATTGCTGTAGATCAGTGCCCCTTTAATACCTATACGGTTAGACATAACCGAGTTAATAAAAATCGATTGTGCACTAGTGCAAATATAACTTCTTGCGCACTATCAATTTAAAAAAACAACAACTTTGATAGTGTAACATGCCGTCAAAAACTTTGACACAGTTTTTGACGGGATTTTAATGGAATAGAAACCGATCCTATTTCTAGTCAAACTTTGATCAAAGTTTGATGACGTTGATTTAATTTAGCCAATCAGACTGCAAGGAACATTTACCCCTTTTCAACCGGAAGTGGATAGAGTCAAGTATTTTGGACTGACGAGATGTTGGAAGAATTAATTGATTTGTTTCAACAACGAACAGCCATTCTTGGGACCAAATATGCCTTGCCTACCCCGACGCCGCCTTCTCAACATGGCGGTAAACAAGATACACATGACAACAGCAAACAATTCTTCGTCAGTAGCATCCACCTTGGCAAGATAATTCCCACCAAAACTTTGACGGCCTGTCAAAAACTTTGATGAGTGTTAAGAGTCAAACTTGAACCAGGGAAACTTGGTCAAAGTTTTCTTTGACCAAGTTTTTTATCAAAGTTTTTGATAGTGTTACGGGGGCTTTAGTGTTTCCGTCATTCGGGAATGTTGACGTCATTCGTCTAATTGTGACGTAAGGTCTAAATAACGTCACACTAGAAACGTCGTCAAAGCTGAAGATAGTTCGTCATTCGACAAATTGTGGTTTTCTAGGGCAGCGATGGTAATCAGCGCAGTTTTTAAAAGGGGAGCTCAAAGGGATTAGGAGATAAATGGTAATAAAGAAATTATTACACTCTCGCTCGGGAAATATTCTCTCGTTTCGTAATTCAGTATGACACACATGCTCGTATAATGATCTCCATATAAACATTTATTATGCCTCAAAGTGAGATTGACCAATCAGAGAGCAGTACTGACCCCATTTGAGCCCCTATACCGTCATAAAAAATCCAAGATGGTTGTAACTGACCTAATATGAGACCGTATACTGTTAGTAACAGCCATTTTGAATTTTCCAACAACCGCCTCACATATTTCACATGGAAGTTCTGGTACTGAAAATCGTTATTCGACACTGTTTTGTGTTTAAATATCATTAATTGTGATGAGCAAAGACATTATTTATTAAAGAAACCACGTTCGTAACTTTATTTATAAAAATTATAGAGAGAAAAAAGCTTACAACGGAGAAAAAAACTTACAACGGAGACCCGTGATAGAATAGGTCTTCAGCAACCATTCTTGCCGTGAAAGACGACTTTGCTAGTCGTAAATGACGACTAACGGGATCGGGTGGTCAGACTCGCTGACTTGGTTGATGCATGATCATGATGTCAATTACTGGATTGTCTGGTTCAGACTCGATTATTTCCAGACCGCCGTCACATGGCTGCAATATTGCGCAATGCGGCGTTAAACAACAAACAAACCAAACTTACAACGGAGGTCACTGAGCTACAAATAGCAACGTCATAGAACATACTATAGGATGACGTCACAAACAAGAAAAGTGACGCTAATGACGTGACATAACAATAGATTAGAGAGCAGCCCGACGTTTGGGGAAAGCGGACTGCTATCAAGTTACAGTGGCCCGCAGATTTCTGTAAACATCCATGCATTTTTATGATAATTCTATCCATTTTAGCTATAGTACCTTAAACGGTCACATCTAGTGCATTATATATTCTATTGTTAACGTTCATGTTTACATTAAAGCGTTGTATTGGAAACATATGTACTGGTCCTGTCGTTTATACCGGTTATAAGTGTCAACTTTTCATTTTGACATGACATGTGCGACAAAGATACCAAAAAGTGTAAAATTTTCGGCATAATAAATTCGTTATGGTGTCATTAGTTGCCGTATACGGCTCACGCCTCGCCAAATATTTTCCTGCTAACGCAATATTACACGGTATACGGCAACTAAAGACACCATAACTAATAATAGTATGCATGGAGAAAGACAATGGTGAGCGCATCATGTTTTCTCATCACTCATACTTTAATGTCGGGTATGTTTCCTGTAATGTTTAATATTAATGATATTTTTTTTGCATTATGGTTTCCCTTTCCCTCGCAATATTTATGAATTTGGAAATTTAATTATGCCAACACTTTCTACAGTCAAAAATTCCCCCTTTGTGCTATGTATATACTGTGACGTCAGAACTGCGCCCTAAATCGCTTCAAACTGTCCCGGAATTCCAAACACTTTGAAGAAAGACAACATGGGTTACTTCGGGCAGTGATTAGAGGAAGCTGCGAACACTTTGCAACAACAAAGCGCTGAAACTGTAAGCTCTCAGCACAAACTGAAAAAAAATCACTTCACTCGTTCTTGTGTTAATTACGAAATTACACCCGCGAAGCACATGCTCGACAAATTGCCCACATTCACACCTCGCCGTTGGCGAAAAACACCAAAATCAGAGCTGTTTGAAATAACGGCCCTTTTATCACTGGAACTGATCAAACCCAGGAAACGGAAGACAGCCCAAACAGTCACTGGGTGCAGTGAGCGATAGTCAAGCGTTGTGATTGGTTGGAAGGGGGCCGACCGAGCAGAAGGAATTTGTGATAGACCTTGACTGTTTGGGTTTTAAGGGAGGAAGTAAGATCCTAGTAGATGTATCAAAGCTCAAATTAAAAAAAGGTTTACCTCCGACTGACAACAGGTGCACCATCTGAAGGTTCCAGTTCAGATTGTCAGAATATCACATTTAAAGAAAAGAATGTTTGAATTACGTATTGAATATGTATACCCCCACATTAGCATGAAAACCCATCAAGGTTGTAGGCTAAAAATAGAAAAGATTAAGTTCACAAACATGACGCAAAAACCTTCAAAGAGATGGTCTGGTTAAGTCATTTGTTTCTGTTTCGAAATTTCATCGTTAGGAGCTTGAGTGATTTCTGCATGATCAGGAGAAATGATGACAGCCTACGGCAACTTAAAGGCAAAAGAAATTAATCATGTACCTTTTATGTAGTGAACCTCCGATAATTCGGTTTCACGACTGTCCTGATTAACGAATTTGTTTGTTGTTTTACACCGCACTCGGCATTATTCCAGCTATAAGGCGGTGGTCTATAGATAATCAAGCATGATAAACAATCCAGTGATTGATAACATGATAATCGATCTACGCAATTGGGATACGATGACATGCATCAACAAAGTCAATGAGAGTGACCACCTGGTCCATGTAGTCGTCTCTTGGGTTGCTGAAGACCAGTTCTAACCCGGAGGGGCGGTCGGGTAGCCTAGTGGTTAAAGCGGTCACTCGTCACACCAAAGACCCGGGTTCGATTCCCGACATGGGTACAATGTGTGAAGCATATTTATGATGTACCCCGCCGTGATATTGCTGGAATATTGCTAAAAGCGGTGTAAAACCATAACCACTCACTCTAACCTGGATCTTCACGGGCTAGATAAATAGTACCTACTCTCAAGTACCTAATTCATGTGCCATTTTTAGATACGCCAAATTGAGTTGATGCATCTTTTGAAGACTATGGAATATGTTTCATTTTTACACAAGAAATGGTGTGGGTATACCACGGCATATTTCCTTGATAGTAGCCTAAACCGCTTGCATCATATACTTGATCATTCGTCACCACTCGCCCCTTTCCGTAACCTGCAAGAAGACTCGTCCCCCTATCGATGAATGTTATGTGCGAAAATACGACCAACCAATCAGAATGCGCGTATGATTTCAAGTTCTTCGTCAAAGAATCCCTCAGATATAATTTTTGATTTTACATATGTCTTACATATAAAAATATACCCAAGACACAGTTAAATGTGTTCAATCATACTGCATAATACCTTACGTCCCGAAGTGTCTTAAATTGCATCTGGAATATATATGACATATGGGAAATTTGCGTGAATCAGTACGCAACGAGTTGACAATTGTTTTAGTTAT
Organism: Haliotis cracherodii; assembly: GCF_022045235.1. Lineage (NCBI taxonomy): Eukaryota > Metazoa > Mollusca > Gastropoda > Lepetellida > Haliotidae > Haliotis > Haliotis cracherodii. Next base: position 72,745,415 of record NW_027266286.1, read on the forward strand.
GCCCGTTTGCGCTTAGACGGAACCCAGTCGCCAAAAATGGCCACGAGAGGGGCACGAGTTGCTATTCGGCTTGTCCCGGAATAACACGAGTTGGTCACGAATGATACTTGATGTAAATCTGGAATAACGTATTGGTAAAATTAACAACGATACGTCAATCAAGTCAGCGAGTCTGGCAGCCTTATTCCGTTTGTCGCCTCTTACGACAAGCATGGGTTGCTGAAGACCAATTGTACCCCGGATCTTTATGGGGGCATTGACAGGTACCGATACATACCAATTATGGAACGGGATCCAGGAGTTTGAATTGGAATGAAAATTTCATGTGTAACTTTTGCGTGAAAGTTTTTGTCCTGTCTTCGTTACGGCGAAGTGCCGGTTTTGAATCCCATTTCTGGTGTTACTTCGAGTAAGTTGCTTCATAATAGTAAGATAGGAAAAGTTCGTTAAATACGTAGTATTTAAATGCGAAAAAACACTCATACTGAGATAACACACATCTGAGAAAATCTAGGAGTTCACGTTAAAAAAGTATATATCGCCTAGTAATTCTTATTTGAGACTGTGTGATATTGTAATTGTTTCAGAGACACGAGTATGTTTGTGTCTTCGAGCGACACAAGGTTTTGCTTCATTACCTTTAGGTACACGCAGTATTCACTCACAGCACAGCGGCCTTGCAAGTCTTTCTCCAACGCATTAGTGCGCCGTCTTCGTAGTAAATCTTGGAATGATGTGTTCGCACCACCCTTTGGAGTGCCGTTTTCGAAGTGCGACTTGGAATGTCGTCTTCTTACAACGCCTTGGAATGTCGTCTTCGTACCACATCTTGGAATGGCGTCTTCGTACCACGTCTTGGAATGGCGTCTACTTACCACCTCTTGGAATGGCGTCTTCGTACCACGTCTTGGAATGGCGTCTATGTACCACCTCTTGGAATGGCGTCTTCGTACCACGCCTTGGAATGGCGTCTTCTTACCACCTCTTGGAATGGCGTCACGACTTAAAATGGCGTCTTCTTACCACCTCTTGGAATGGCGTCTTCGTACCACCTCTTGGAATGGCGTCTTCGTACAACGCCTTGGAATGGCGTCTTTGTACCACGTCTTGAAAAGGCGTCTTTGTACCACCTCTTGGAATGGCATCTTCGTACCACCTCTTGGAATGGCGTCTTTGTACCACCTCTTGGAATGGCGTCTTCGTACCACCTCTTGGAATGGCGTCTTTGTACCACGTCTTTGAATGGCGTCTTCGTACCACCTCTTGGAATGGCGTCTACTTACCACCTCTTGGAATAGCGTCTTTGAACCACGTCTTGGAATGGCGTCTTTGTACCACCTCTTGGAATGGCATCTTCGTACCACCTCTTGGAATGGTGTCTTTGTACCACCTCTTGGAATGGCGTCTTCGTACCACGTCTTGGAATGGCGTCTACTTACCACCTCTTGGAATGGCGTCTTTGTACCACGTCTTGGAATGGCGTCTTCGTACCACCTCTTGGAATGGCGTCTTCTTACCACCTCTTGGAATGGCGTCTTCGTACAACACCTTGGAATGGCGTCGTCGTACCACGTCTTAGAATGGCCTCTTCTTACCACCTCTTGGAATGGCGTCTTCGTACCACGTCTTGGAATGGCGTCTACTTACCACCTCTTGGAATGGCGTCTTCGTACCACGTCTTGGAATGGTGTCTTCTTACCACCTCTTGGAATGGCGTCTTCTTACCACCTCTTGGAATGGCGTCTTCGTACCACCTCTTGGAATGGCGTCTTTGAACCACGTCTTGGAATTGCGTCTTCGTACCATGTCTTGGAATGGCGTCTTCGTACCACCTCTTGGAATGGCGTCTACGTACAACGCCTTGGAATGGCGTCTTTGTACCACGTCTTAGAATCTTGGAATGGCGTTTTAATATATTATGAGGGGAGTTCATATTATGATGAGAAATACATTCAGTTTATTTAATCAGAGATTTTTTATTCCTTGTGGAAGATATCAACAATTTAAAATATTTATGATGACGAATATATCTTTAGCTGTTAGAAGTTCTTAACTATCAAATGATATCTAAATGTTGAAAATATGTGTGTGTTTTCGATCACGTGAATAAGTCAAATAGGGAATTCTACAATTGACGGACCCGGGTGAAGTTCCGGGTTAGAATTGGTCTAGCGGGATCGGGTGATCAGGCTCGTTGACTCGCTGGTTGATGCACGTCATCGTATCCTCATTGCGTAGATCGATGTTCATGATGCCAATCACAGGATTGGTTGTCCAAACTTGATTATTTACAGACCGCCGTCATATTGTTAGAATATTGCTGAATGTGGCGTTAAACAACAAACAAACACACAAAAACAATTAACGGCAGGTAAGATGTTGACAAACCACGAATCAAAATAACATGGCGAGTATTTACGTCTATTGTTCAGTCCATACAAAGATATTTTAAAATGTTTCTCTGAGATGACTAAATCGATCGTAGGATAGATCGCATTCTTAAATATTAAATTATATTCAATATGTGAAAATACAAAATACAAATAAAGACTTATCCCTAGATGAATAAGATGCTGAAAAAAATCAAGGTTCATAATCGAGACAATCTCACGTTCAGCGGATCCTGGCGTGGCTAAGGGACACAGGTTGCTATTCCTCAGCTCCACTAGCCAAACCCGACAGCAACAATCAAAGGGCTGTAACACGCCTTGAAGAGTATCCTCATAACTATGAAAAAAAACCCAACAACGTGGGAGCATGACGTCATGGTTTATACCGAGATTTATTTAAAAAACCGTCTCGGGATGCATACAGTCAGGCGGTTTGTTCTGGGTAAACCAAGAAATAGGGTAGATTTTTATGTTGAAGCACGTTTGATTTCACACGCCGTGCGACACACATTTTTTTACTTATAGATTTAAGGATTCGGATCTCGTGCGAATAAAGAGGCATTAACACCTCATCTGGATTTTGATTACCTCTTTTTCTTACTAGCTTGCAGAGGAGGCTCACAGGGACAGTGAAAGATACGCTGGATGCTGGACCCGCATCAAACAGCTCTTTCCTTTGCTCTTCATACTGACGCCTTTACTTTGAACGCTTTGTCTGTCAGGGGTAATTTTCCATTTCAGTCGTTCACAAGCATCGCAAAAATATTAGTATGTCAGGGATGACGCACGAAAAGTACAATTTGTAAATAAAACCGTTGAGACTTGAACTTATTGGATAACTTGCCTCGAGCAGACGCGATTGTCTCCCTTGCAGACGTCATTCACGTGACCTCTCGCTATGCAGGTCACAATAACCGGTTATGTTGTCGCATGAATGTGATTCATCGGCTATGTTCAAATTAATTTATAAATAGGTGAATGAATAAGTTACGTCGCATCGGCATTTTTTCTGCTCTTTATCGCGACGTATGAAAGGTATCAGTTGTCCACCTTCGTCAGTGTTTCATGAAGTCCGAGAGTGAAGCCTCCATTCTGAGATGTTATTAATGTTACCGCCCACACTACACCGTCATAGACTGTGAACCCTATTTCTGTAAATATCTCTCTATAAGTGGAAAAGGTTTATGGTCATGTGCATTTGATGAGGAATATATATATATAGCTGGTCTATTTTAACCATTCCACATCGATAAGGCCAACACAAATTAAATAGCTTTTCAGATTTTGAGAGAAGACGGGAGATATGAAATGAAGGTCGCACAAGGCTTTGGCTCAGCGCTGTGCTCGCCGTTTGTACGTATTGTTCTAGTGCAAAAAATGTCAATACTTTTATCTAAAATTTCATTTATCTAAAATACCTAATTGGTTCAATATGTTTCCAAGTGCACCGAAATTCTATGCCCTTTGTCTGTTTAATATATGTTATATATATCCGAGCAGGACCCTTAACCTCCAGGCCTATCTGTAAATGTCAATTAAACCTCCTCACGTCGCCGGATCTTACGTACGTGCATGCACGTGGTTCAGTGACCTTGCCCCACGTTATGTAAAACCTCTATCTACAAAACCTGACTGACGTGCATGGGGAGACGGGCCCAGATGAGAGACAGAAGCGGGTCTCCGCACCGGAAACATTGGCCACTCGGTCCCGGGGTGCGTTCTGTCACATTATTATCAACCTGAACCTTTTCGACTTGCAACAATAAACATGGATTCCGTCACCACCCTGAAACGTACGCCCTTGGACCGTCGTAAACGTGAAAACTGTTCACATGTCCTTTCAAACCAATGGCGATGAAAATGTACACACGATCCCAGCAATTCAACAATAAACATGGCTTCCGTCACCACCCTGAAACGTACGCCCTTGGACCGTGGTAAACGTGAAAACTGTTCACATGTCCTTTCAAACCAATGGCGATGAAAATGTACACACGATCCCAGCAATTCCACTCCACGCCAATCGCTCGCTGACTCGGTTGTCGCATATAATCGTATCCCAGTTGCGTGGATCGATGCTCATGATGTTAATCACTGGATTGTCTGGTACAGACTCGATTATGTACAGACCGCCGCCATATACCTGGAATATCGGTGAGTGCGGCGTTAAATAACAAAAAAAACCAAACACGCAAGATTATATTCCGATATTATCCCGAAAAATGTCCACACACGGTCCGGTTACGAAAACGTTATGGCGCCTTGGGGGACTTTGTATGGGTTCATAGGATATTATACGAGCTTCAGTGTATTATCCCGTTTATGTCCCGAGGGAATTAATATAGGATGTTAGACGAGCTCAGATTTCACATCAAGCCACGCTGAATAATAAGTTCGGAGCATCACATAGAAGGAATTGCGTCAGAGTGAAATCTTTTGTTGTGGACATTACATGAGATATGGGGCGGTCGGATAGCCTAGTGGTTAAAGTGTTCGCTCGTCACGCCGAAGACCCGGGTTCGATTCCCGACATGGGTACAATGTGTGAAGCCCATTTCTGGTGTCCCCCGTCATGATATTGCTGGAATATTGCTAAAAGCGGCGTAAAACCAAACTCACTCACCCACTACATAAGATATATCCATATAAAATCGTGAATCAATTTAAGAGATTGCTTCATTGTGACAAGTCAGTAAATTAGGCAGGGTCTGTGGCATCGGGGCCATGACACGCATTCATCCTAGTCACGGAGCCTTGAATATACTAGGTCTAGACGCGTCTATTTTGTCACCTCCAACAAGCATGGGTTGTTGGGGACCGGTCTAGCCTTGAATGCCCGCGGGGTTTCGATGACACCTGGTAGGTTAGACTTCTATAAGGAGATCTACGTGGACAATTACTTATATTCCGATTTGTCAAAAGAAATATAAGCGTCTTGAGGAAGGGGTTGAATGCTTCCCTTATAGGTAAATTAGCCGCGAACTACTATATTTTAACAAGCTGAGGTGACGACCTAACAAAGGCCCGGCTGCCCAAATTGTGAGCAAAGTATCGATTTTCACTGCAAATCATCATTAAAGCTATCGGCCGGAAAATTCTTTGAAATCAAGCGTTAGCTGTGAACACGTTAGATCAATGGTGGCGGTCAGTACTGTCGTCTGCTGTCGCAGACAGAAAATTAATTCTCTATAGGAAGTAAGCAGGCTACACAGAATAACTAGCTTTGCCTCTTGTCTGAATGTGGATTTGACGTTTTATCAAACAATCAGTCCGAGTAGTGTTTCTGCAGCGTTACAATGGTGGCCAGACGTGACGTAAGTAGACGTGAGAGCGTGTCTGATTAGTGTGTTTAAACCGACACTAGATATAGCACGGCAACTCAATCTGTAGGTTAAAATAGGACACACTAGCAATATGTTTGGTTGATTTGTCACACTCCAGAAACTGATAGCAGAATTACCCCTATTTAAGTGAAGTCATACCATGGGCGAAGCACTGACGAAGGTTTGTGGGAGACAGTACAAGACAATACAAGGGTACAAGGCTTTGAGGGTAACGTGTGCGTGTTTTTTTGTTTGTTGTTTAACGCTGCACTCAGCAATATTCCAGCTATATGACGTCGGTCTGTAAATAAAAGTGTCTGGACCAGACAATCCAGTGATTGACATCATGAGCATTGAACCACGCAGCTGGGATACGATGACATGCAGCAACCAAGTCAGCGAGCCCGACCACCCGATCCCGTTTGTCGCCTCTTCCCACAAGAATAGTCGCCTTTTACGACAAGCATGGGTTGCTAAAAGACCTTTTCCACTCCGGATCTTCATGGGTAGGTAGTAACGTGTGCGGTTGTTCCGCTTAATACACAGTACATGTTCCCATATTTGAAGATCCGGGTTAGAATAATTCTTCAGCACCGGGGCCCTTTGATAAGGGGCAGTTACTGATGGATTGCCGGTACGTATATGTAGTTACGCCACTGTGAAAGAAACAGGTTTCAGTTGGAACTATATTGACTGTTGTCACTGTCCGACCGACACATCACTTACCTTCTTACGTAATATATATTAATGCGCACATTCCAGGAAAACTCGCAATGCTTAGGTAATGTTTGTGAGAGATGGGAAGAGATTTTTCGAGAACGGAATTGAAGAATGACAATATATGATAAAGAGGTTATCACGCTTGTGTATTTGGGGATAGCAAATATCCTGTATTAGGAATAAACACTAGTATGTATTTAGCTCGTTAGTACAACTTTTATTCCTACTACAGGATATTTACCTTCCCTAAACACACTCGCGTGATAACCTCCCTAGACTTGACCAGGCAAACCAGTCATTGGTACTGTAAGCAACAATTCACACGGTCGAGGTGCGATGGTACGCAGTCAATCTGTCCATTCGTGGCCAACTCTTCCGGGACAAGCCGAATAGCGACTCGTGCCCCTCTCGTGGCCATTTTTTGCGACTGGGTTCCGTCTAAGCGCAAACGGGCATAACTAAAACAATTGTGAACTCGTTGCGTAATGATTCACGCAAATTTCCCATATGTCATATATATTCCAGATGCAATTAGAGACACCTCGGGACGTAAGGTATTATACAGTATGATTGAACACATTTAACTGTGTCTTGGGTATATTTTTATATGCAAGACATATGTAAATATAAGTAATTGTCCACGTAGATCTCCTTATAGAAGTCTAACCTACCAGGTGTCATCGAAACCCCGCGGGCATTCAAGGCTAGACCGGTCCCCAACAACCCATGCTTGTTGGAGGTGACAAAATAGACGCGTCTAGACCTAGTATATTCAAGGCTCCGTGACTAGGATGAATGCGTGTCATGGCCCCGATGCCACAGACCCTGCCTAATTTACTGACTTGTCACAATGAAGCAATCTCTTAAATTGATTCACGATTTTATATGGATATATCTTATGTAGTGGGTGAGTGAGTTTGGTTTTACGCCGCTTTTAGCAATATTCCAGCAATATCACGGCGGCGGACACCAGAAATGGGCTTCACACATTGTACCCATGTCGGGAATCGAACCCGGGTCTTCGGCGTGACGAGCGAACGCTTTCTAAGACAGGTGCAATTAAGTGCAGTATATTTGACATTGCCTTTTTATGCTTGAAACGACTAAAATATTAACAAGTTAAGGCAGCTTGAGGTCCGATATTTTGAGGATTTAAAATTTTCCTGTATGTATCTGTATGTATCGTGATAAACGTCCTGAACACATCTCACTGTATCTTCCAACAGGTACAAGGGGAGGTGCGGTAGCCTTGTAGTTAAGGCGTTCGCTCGTCAAACCGAAGATCCGGGTTCGATTCCCGACATGGGTACAATGTGAGAGGCCCATTTCTGGTGTTTCCCGCCGTGATATTGCTGGAATATTGCCAAAAGCTTACATTAAACACATTTGAGACACTATGGTAGTGATTTTCCAATAAGGCCGCTGTGCTCTAACAATATTTAAACACCGCGCCCAGCTGTTGAAACACCGTAAAAAGTCTTCCTACCAGAAAAATAGGCGTGGTTGTTATGGGAAGGTTATGACAGATTTCGAAACCCTATTCATCATCACAGGGAGGTATACCGTCAACACGCTTTGTACCTAACTCACAGTCGGTGACAATGTGCAGCATTGGTGTACCACAGATCGATGAATCTGGTATCGATGACCCGTCATCTTCGGTGGCAAGTTAATCGCCTCCTCCACCCCGTGCAAGCGTGGTGTTTTCTCTAGCACAAGCTGGTGTTTATCAAACAATTGGTTGGCAGTCCCTAGGAGCCAGAACACGTTCCAGCTGTCGAACAAGCGACTTACCATGTCCCATCACAGACACACCTTCTCATCCCCCTTAAGTAGCTGCTCTGTTGTCTGGACGGACGGCAGCTGAGTGGTGGGGTGGCAGGGGTTTAAGCCGCTTACAGCTAATAGTCCATCCGCATCGATGTTACACACTCCGAGAATGAGAGACAGAATGAGTGAAAAGGGACTTGGAGAGAAAGAGACATACGAGAGACTGAGACAGAGATTGAGGGAGAGAAGGAGAGGGATGGATATATATATAGCTCTATGATTGCGGTCTGTAAATAATCGAGTCTGGATTAGAAAATCCAGTGACCGACATTATGAGCAATCAACCATGTCAGCGAGCCTGACCACCCGATCCCGTTAGTCCTCTTTCGACAAGCATAGTCGCCTTTTACGGCAAGCATGGGTTGCTGAAGACCTATTCTATCCTGGATCTTCACGGGTTTGCAGTCCGTTGTTATGAAGGGTTAAACTTAGAGGTTAATGATTCATGTGCCGTTACCCTTGCTTTGCAATACGATTACAGTCATTGAAGAACGAATTGCTACACTCTTATGTCACGACGACACATCCTATACGGCCAAACGTCGCAATACTAATGTCCCATGACCCCGATATGAACCAGCCTTGTTTCAGAACAAACAAAATTTCGAACAAAAATAACGAAACGTGTTTGGTCTTTTTTCTGTTGGATTGGGAGTGTTGGTTAAAGGTTTCGTGGAATCCCAACATCGGGAAAGTCTGTTTTTGATCAAAACAGTCGAATGCCATATTTCTCTTAAAACCAATAACTTATTGACTCACGCACGCACCCACTAACACATGTACTCATTCACTCACTCACTCATCCACGCACTGACTGACTGACTCCATGCTTGTTGTAAGAGCCGACTGTTAGGGGACTCGGCATATTGTGTGTCATCGTACCCCGATAGCCCTGGATTATTGCTCATGATTTCAGTCACTGGTTTGCAGGTCTCAGACTCGTTTATTTAGCTGATATGTTTGAATATCGCCGACGCGAAGGGGTATGTGCTCATAAAAGCTGACATATGTGGTTAGATGTTTTAATGTATATTATGTGGGAGTTTGAAGGCAAAGTTTAGAAACTGAGCTAGATTAATAAAGGAGGTTGTTTAAATATGACACAGATAATGAATGGTTCTCATATAAATAAACTGAAGTTAAAAACAGGTCCGGCTCTTAATAGAAGGAATACGGTATTTGACAAAATATGGTATCCGCAGAGAAGATAGTTTATATACTGTGTCGCTTTGTCCGTTCTTGTCATGTGTTGGGGAATACATATTGTTTTACGCCGCAATATTCAATCCATTTCACGGCTTCCTGCAAATAATCAGGTCTGTCAAGGCAATCAAGTGGCTGACTGCTTTGTGAACTCTCGCGCCGTCGGAGAAAGGGAACTCGAACAACTACATGTCAAACATTGTGACCAGCCGATTAACCAGGTCAAACATTGTGGCCAACCTATCAAACACAGGTCAAACATTGTGACCAACCGATCAAACACAGGTCAAACCTTGTGACCAACTAATCAAACACAGGACAAACCTTGTGACCAGCCGATTAACCAGGTGAAACATTGTGGCCAACCTATCAAACACAGGTCAAACATTGTGACTATCCAATCAAACACAGGTCAAACCTTGTGACCAACCGATCAAACATAGGTCAAACCTTGTGACCAACTAATCAAACACAGGACAAACCTTGTGACCAACTAATCAAACACCGGACAAACCTTGTGACCAACTAATCAAACACCGAACAAACCTTGTGACCATCCGATCCCTTTAAATCGCCTCTTTGGACAAGCATCGGGCACTGGGGCTATGCTGATGAATCACAACGAGGATTTGTGCATTTGAATCTTTTCATATCCGCGTTTTTTTAAGTTATTACATATTTATGAATTGATTACAAACGGATTAACAATGGCTCGTGACAAACATGAATTATCGCAGTGTGTGTGTGTGGAACCTTGACGCTTTTCAACAATTCGATTTCTTAAACCACTTTTATATGACATATGATTTAGGGAAATTCTTTTTTATCGCATTTCTAACAAACATATCATAAACAAGAAAATAAGGTTAAATATTCATAGGCAGGATGTTATTTTCAACCCATTACCTACACCCAATTTCAAATTGAAATGATCAGATAACTAAACGGAAAACCACAATGGGAAATATTGATTTCTCCCCACCTTTGACACAAAGCCTAAGGAGGCTTCATTATTTTAAACAATCTAATAAAACGGAAAGGTCAGTGCGCCAAGGTAAAGCCTTCGTGTACCTGTTTGGCGGTGTTTCAAGTGGACGGCTTCACTCTACGCCTCGGAGCATCAATCGATTACTCAGTGATTTCGCCCGGGGTGTCTAGCTAGCTGAGATTCTAATGGCCAAGCTGTGACCACCAAGGCTTCACTAAATGTGTCATAACTCATGCGGCAATGATTTTCTATCATATATATTGCCTTGTCGCATCACAGTGATACAGGCCACTTTAATACGCCATGACACACTCGGCGTTGGGGGCGTACTTACAAAGGGAAGCTTAAGTGGTTTGGTTGCATATTTGTAGACCCGTGAAGATCGGGGTTAGAATATGTCTTTAGCAACCCATGCTTGCCGTAAAAGGCGACTATGCTTGTCGTAAGAGGCGACTAACGGGATCGGGTGGTCAGGCTCGATGACTTGGTTGGTGCATGTCATCGTAACCCAATGCTCATGATGTCAATCACTGGATTGTCTGGTCCAGACCGCCGCCATATAGCTGGAATATTGCTGAGTGCGGCGTTAAACAACAAATAAAAAAACAAACAAACAAACAAAAATGGATATAATTTCAATATTGCTAGCTTTGTTCCCTGCAATTCCGACGCTAATAGATTAAACGTTTCGAAAATCAACAAAAAACGGTTAGAGTTTGTTTTACTCATAACGTTTCGCCGAGCGACTTTTATTCAAGTACATGATTGTTATCATGGATTCATCAATTTACATTGCAAAACTAAAAATATCCGAGGTACACTTTGGTGTAGTGGAGTGATCCAACTGCCAAATCACGAGGGCCAGCGTCAACTTCAAGCGCCACTGAAAGGATGTTGTATGACATTTTATTGCAGCTTCCTTGACTACTGATGTCATTCAATCAGCGTGCAGTACTTTCCGTGTCCTGACACTATTGTTGACACCATAGTCGGTTAAGATGGCTACACATAGCAGACATGTCATGTGTGCACTTTTGAACGACCCGAAAAAACAAGTTCGAGTGCAGCTAAAGCCGGTGACAAGAAGTCCCAGGCAGATAAAACTCCGGTGATAACAAGTCCCAGGCAGATAAAACTCCGGTAATAACAAGTCCCAGGCAGATAAAACTCCGGTAATTACAAGTTACAGTGCAGATAAAACTCCGTCGATAACAAGTTACAGCGCAGATAAAACTCCGGTAATTACAATTTACAGTGCAGATAAAACTCCAGCAATTACAAGTTACAGCGCAGATAAAACTCCGGTAATTACAAGTTACATCGCAGATAAAACTCCGGTGATAACAAGTTACAGCGCAGATAAAACTCCGGTAATTACAAGTTACAGCAGAGATAAAACTCTAGTGAAAACAAGTTACAGCGCAGATAAAACTCTGGTGATAACAAGTTACAGCGCAGATAAAACTCCAGTAATTACAAGTTACAGTGCAGATAAAACTCCGGTAATTACAAGTTACAGTGCAGATAAAACTCCGGTAATTACAAGTTACAGTGCAGATAAAACTCCGGTGATTACAAGTTACGGCGCAGATAATACTCCGGTAATTACAAGTTACAGCGCAGATAAAACTCCGGTAATTACAAGTTACAGTGCAGATAAAACTCCGGTGATTACAAGTTACAGCGCAGATAAAACTCCGGTGATAACAATTATAGCGTAGATAAAACTCCGGTAATTACAAGTTACAGTGCAGATAAAACTCCAGTGATAAGAAGTTCAAGTGCAGATAAAACTCCGGTGATGACAAGTTCTAGTGCAAATAAAACTCCGGTGATAACAAGTCCCAGACATATAAAACTCCGGTGACAAGAAGCTCTAGGCAGATAAAACTCCGGTAATTACAAGTTACAGTGCAGATAAAACTCCGGTGATTACAAGTTACGGCGCAGATAAAACTCCGGTAATAACAAGTAACAGCGCAGATAAAACTCCGGTAATAACAAGTAACAGCTCAGATAAAACTCCGGTGATAAAAAGTCCCACGCAGATAAAACTCCGGTAATAACAAGTTTCAGTGAGGATAAAACTCCGGCGACAACAAGTTACAGTGCAGATACAACTCCTGCGACAACAAGTTACAGTGCAGATACAACTCCGGTGACAAGTTACAGTACAGATACAACTCCGGCGACAACAAGTTACAGTGCAGATACAACTCCGGCGACAACAAGTTACAGTGTAGATAGAACTCCGGCGACAACAAGTTACAGTGTAGATAGAACTCCGGCGACAACAAGTTACAGTGCAGATACAACTCCAGCGATAACAAGTTACAGTGCAGATAAAACTCCGGTAATAACAAGTAACAGCTCAGATAAAACTCCGGTGATAAAAAGTCCCACGCAGATAAAACTCCGGTAATAACAAGTTTCAGTGAGGATAAAACTCCGGCGACAACAAGTTACAGTGCAGATACAACTCCTGCGACAACAAGTTACAGTGCAGATACAACTCCGGTGACAAGTTACAGTACAGATACAACTCCGGCGACAACAAGTTACAGTGCAGATACAACTCCGGCGACAACAAGTTACAGTGCAGATACAACTCCGGTAATTACAAGTTACAGTGCAGATAAAACTCCGGTAATTATAAGTTACAGTGCAGATAAAACTCCGGTAATTACAAGTTACAGTGCAGATACAACTCCGGTAATTACAAGTTACAGTGCAGATACAACTCCGGCGACAACAAGTTACAGTGCAGATACAACTCCAGCGATAACAAGTTACAGTGCAGATAAAACTCCGGCGATAACAAGTTACAGTGCAGATACAACTCCGGCGACAACAAGTTACAGTGCAGATACAACTCCGGCGATAACAAGTTACAGTGCAGATACAACTCCGGCGATAACAAGTTACAGTGCAGATACAACTCCGGTGATAACAAGTTACAGTGCAGATACAACTCCGGTGATAGCTGGGTACAATATAGCGAACGTAAATACAGCGGTAGCCATCAATCTCATTAAAATAAAATATGTTACTCCGATACGATACGTTTCTGTGTGAGACAGGACTAATTTTAATGAGGTCACGGTATTCATAACAGTTTTTGTCTGAAAAAAGTGTTAAATTAAAATTATTTCATTATATTTTTGTAGACTCCTTCGAAAGCCTTTTAGGGCCACTTGTTTATATTTTTTCTTGAAATTTTAAGTTAAAATGGAAAAAATTCAACTTATGATCTTGAAATTTCATGATCATTATCTTGAAATCTCCACTTAGTATGTATCTTGAAATCTCAACCTAATATCTTGGAATTTTAGCATGACATCTTGAAGGTTACTGTAGACTCCAAACACCAAGCTTAATGTCGTTTTAGGTAATCGATGATCTTACCTAAAATAGTAAGTTTAACGTTGAAATATAGAGAAAACAGTATTTAGGATATATATTAACCACAGTGAATTAACAATGTCAGTCAATAAGTTAACACACTTCTTTATAACACAATTATTCAGCAATATCAGCGTGTTTGTGGAGAACACGTTTCTCCTATTGAACGCCCTCGAAAGGTAATCCCACGTCATATTAAGTTAATAAGTTAATAGCTTTTCAAAATCTACTTATATTTCTGGGGCGATCTCTCGTCAAATGTTGACACGCGGAGGGCAAATGTCTCTTGATTAAAGCGATGAGAGCCCCGCCACATATTTTTGTAGCCAGGTGGCAGAGGTGTGTATTGACGAGGCCCGATACACTACACGGGTTACCCCCCTTTGATTACTAACCACTTCTGTAAAGAGCAGATCAATCTCAATGGAGTGGAGTTTAAATCACACACAGCGTGCAGTGTGTAATCATATGACAAGAGAGTGTGTACATCTGATTGCACTTCTTAACGTTTTCACAGGACAGGCCGACTGTCAACAACGTCTGAACGATGCCCAAGCTCCTTCCCAGCGCGTGACACTTTCGTTACACTCTCGGTAACATCGCTGCCACCATTGTAGGCGCGGCCATTACAAGAATCTTGAAATTTGGCCTCTAACCCCATATGTAGTAACGTTCATACTTTTGTTTATGTCTTTGGGAATGCCATCATAGTGAATTTTGAACAGGTTTACGACTGACTATGTTTTCCAGATGAATTTACTTTGTTGTTTGCATAATCAGATTGGTTCGAGATTGCAGACTAACGTTAAATCAACCAACTTCTCCCTTGCATTCTTACTATATCAATAACATGATAGTTTTAATGAAATAGAAATTGACAAACAAAGAAAATAATTTATCAGGTGTAAGTGTATTCGGCGTCACGACAGTTGTCACTTGTTTTGTAAACATAACGGCCATTCGGTTGCGAGTTCAACTCCAAGCATTGTTTTGGCCACCTATCACAGTGGGGGGATTTGACTGGTGGCAGCGATAGTATAGAGAGCTCCGCCAACGGGCTGTCGCTGCAAGGAGCTTGAACGTGGCCATGACTTCTCATAGACTAGGGTTAGAGTAGCTTCCCTTTGACAAAGGGCAGCTACTCTAGCGGGCAGACCGATGGATTGCCGCAAAATGCAAGTAAAAACAATTGTCTTTTTGCGTATATGTTGCTTCGACAGTGTATAAGAAAACTCGCAATGTTTAGGTTATGTTTGTGAGAGAGGGAAAGCGATTTTCAAACACAGAATTAAAGAATGACATTATATGATAAAGAGGTTATCACGCTTGTGTGTTTGGGGATGGTAAGTATCCTGTATTAGGAATAAACACTATGTATTTAGCTCGCTAAATACAATGTTCATTCCTAATGCAGGATATCAACCATTCCAAAACACACTCGCGTGATAACCTCTATTTATTTCAGACATTAATTAAGCTGTCACACATTCCCTTTCTTAACATACAAACACAAAAACACTGTTTTCGGGTCGCATTGCAGTCAACATATGATATTATTCATGTTCAAAAGTTGCGTCCCATGAACCTCCACCGGAAGCTTGAACAGAGCATATGTGGGGCAGTAAGTGAGTGAGTGAGTGAGTGAGTTGGGTTTAACGCCGCTTTTAACAGTATTGCAGTTATATCGCGGCGTGGTGGGGCAGTAAGAAACTGATCGCGATCGCTGTTTCGCTGTGAGCAATGATGAAAGGTGCCCGATGAAGCGAACGTAAAATATTGCTTTCCCAGCGTGTTCTGCATCGCTTCTGTGCTCTCTTTATGCTTCAGACACTTGTGTAGCGACCAGAACCTATGGAATACTGTAAGGGACGATCTCGAGATCTCGCATTCTCGAGATCTCCACCTTTGGAAACGAACTAAATATGCCAAAAACATAAGATTGCGAGATCGCGAGAACGCGAGAACGCGAGATTTGGCCAAAATAACGCGTTCTCGCGATCTCACATTCTCGTGTTTTTGATACATAGAACTTTGTGTCAAAAGTCGACAACGCGAGAATGCGACATTTGGACATGATGAAAAATCTCGCAATCTCGCAATATCTACTTGTCAAATTGGGCCACAAAGACACGAATATTCGCGAGAATGCGACATTTCACTTTCTCGCGATCTCGCGTTTTCGTTTTTTAAGACGCTGTCCGTGCACATGCGTAGTATCATAAGGTCAAAGCGCATGCGCACGTTAGTATTCCTGTGGTCATGCTTCTTTCATGCTCTTCATTCTCCAAGTAGCATTTAACAGACTTATGACTTGACCTTGAAAATGTCCTATGTAGAGTAGAGTAGAGTCTTCTCCCTTTGGTACAGTTTCCCATGTACTATAAGTTAAAACCCTTAACATGCTCAATACAATTTAACAAAAAGAAATTGTGTACATGATTGTCCAGTGATAGTGAAAACATTAAGTGTCCGGAAGCTGTCACTGTCAGTCAGAGAGTAAATATTGCCTAAAGCCACATCAGCAGTATTGCAGCTATTCGCGGCTGCACTGTCAGTTACAGAAATAATCACAGGCCAGTGGTTTTCTCCATGAGGCAATATTATACACGGCTGGCGTATTCATTAAAACAAAATTCTAAAAGACCAATTTGTTGCATTCGGCTAAAATGAGATTGTCTGATATTTTTACACGACACCATAGTCGCTACTTTAGGCCATACAAAATTAATTAATAAATTTTTATCCTCTCCCACCTGACTACAAAACATACTGCCTTACATTATTCTACGGCCACAAAGTTTCTAGAAATAGAAATATCCCATATGTGTGTGTGTGTGTGTGTGTTCCTACACCGTACA
The DNA here is from genome assembly GCF_022045235.1 of Haliotis cracherodii. Classification (NCBI taxonomy): domain Eukaryota; kingdom Metazoa; phylum Mollusca; class Gastropoda; order Lepetellida; family Haliotidae; genus Haliotis; species Haliotis cracherodii. The sequence continues at coordinate 72,762,129 of NW_027266286.1, forward strand.
CGTAGCCCTACTGAACACACATGATGCATACGAATCGCACCCTTCGACAGCAATTGTACACACATGCCTTAAATAGTTCGATAAGAAAACAATAAAATGTTAAATATAAAATGCGTTCCGTCTCCCATGTATTTTAAAATTCAATCAGACTCTAACTATTAATATATTTCGGCTTTGACATCCACATGGTAGGCATGCTTATACTAGAAAAGTACCCCCAATATCCAGCCTGTGGGACCGGCATGGCTCTGATTACATGTGAGTGACTTTGGCTTAACACCGCTTTGAACAGTATTTATATTTCAGTTGGCTTGTCACCTTGAAATGGGACGAAACCCACCATCAAAGGTTTCTGGCACGCCCAGGGAACGCAAGTCTACACAGCGTATTGCGACGCCTCAGACGACTGAGCCACTAGTTGACTGTGTAGGTAATTGGCAGAAAAACACGAGATCGCAACATTGGTCAAGTGTCGCAATCTTGCGTTCTCGCGTTTTTGAAAATAGTTACATATAACTGTATAGGTAATTGGCAGAAAAACGCGAGATCGCGACATTGGTCAAGTTTCGCAATCTTGCGTTCTCGAGTTTTTGGAAATAGTTACATATAACTGTATAGGCAATTGGCACAAACAGACGAGAACGCGAGATCGCGAGACCGCGACATTGGTCAAGTGTCGCAATCTTGCGTTTTTGAAAATAGTTACGTATAACTGTATATGCAACTGGCACAAAAGCACGAGAATGCAAGAACGCGACATTGGTCAAGTTTCGCAGTCTCGCGTTATTTTTTTTGCCAATTGACTATACAGTTACATGTAACTATTTTCAAAATAATCGAGTGTATTTGTCTGTAAATAATCGAATCTGGGCCAGACAATCCAGTGATTGACATCATGAGCATCGATCCACGCCTTTCACGGCAAGCATGGGTTGCTGAAGATCTATTCTACCCCGGATCTTCACGGGCCACGATGACATGCATTTAATTCTCCAACGAAGAAAAAATATTTTATATGGCTAGTTACGGGTAGTATATTTTCATACCCCTTTTACACCAATATGTTTATGCTGTACATGCTGTGATATATTTTAAGTCTCTCGTAACTCTTAACGGGTGGCTCACTTTTATGTCCTTTTATATGTTTTTATGTAATTACTTTTGTGAGGTGAGACTCAAATAAACAATCTGTCTGTCTGTCTGTCTGTCTGTCTGTCTGCATCAACCAAGTCAGCCAGCCTGAGCACACGATCCCGTTAGTCGCCTCTGTCCCAACTTTTACACTTTGACAAAACATTCTCTTGTGCAAAATATTTGAGAAATAAACCAGAACTCTTCGTAGCCAAATGAACTTGAATGTTTCAGCTGTAGATTATCAGCTGATAGCTTACTGACCTACTTTCTGCAATGCAAACTTTAAGCTCGTGCATTAATTCTAAGCACGTACATTCCGATGGTACTGGCTACAACGATCAGATCGCACAAAAAGCAGATGTACGAATATACGGGCAAGTTCAAATAATGCAGCACGGGTAGCGAAGCACGAAGCTACAGATTCTCATGTAAAACGAATGTACTGAATGACATTTCCGAGCTACATATTTGTTTGTTTGTTTGTTTGTTTGTTTGTTTATTTATTTGTTGTTTCGCGCCGCACTCAGCAATATTCCAGCTATATGACGGCGGTCTGTAAATAACCAAGTCTGGACCAGACAATCCAGTGATTTAATCATAAGCATCGATCCACTCAATTGTGATACGATGATGTGCATCAAACATCCGACTGTCGGATTTAATGGTGGATGTTTTGACTGCAACTGTGGACAATCTTACGTAGGTGAAACATCCCGCCCAATCAACCCCAGAATGAAAGAGCACAAAACCTCCTACATTATAACCGACGGTAAATCAGCCATTTCGGACCATATCAGCAACTGTCCTAATCATAACATCAACTGGGACAACGTCCAAATCCTCTCCAACAACTTCCATGATTTCACTAAAAGAAAACTAACAGAATCAGTCCACATTCGCCGCCACAAGCCATCAATCAACAGAGATCAAGGCTATTTCATCCCATCCGCCTACTATGAACTCATCAAGCAATAATCAGCTATCCTGTTCGTTGGCTTCATGTCCCATTGGCTTCTACCTTTGTGTTCTCTGTCCATCGTGTTGTGACAGTATTATCCCTTTGTTGTCAACACCTACTTATGTTATCCAACTCATGTATGCAATTGTTGTTACTGTCAATCCTCTAATGTTTATCCTCCACCTACCTTTATTTATTCTGTACTATGTCCCTCTATCAGTCTTGCTTGACAACGGTACAAGGATCTATACGGAAACGTTGCTTTTTACAGTATTAAAGAAGTTGTTATCCATACAATTTTGTCTACCTTGTCATCCGTCAACTTCTAAGTAATGCCTATCAAACACTTTGGTTCCTTACTCAGCTATCATGTTTCAACATGCTGACGTGGTTGATGTCATCGTAATCCAATTGCGAAGAACGATGCTCATGATGTGAATTAATAATCAACAATAATGACATCATAGACTACTGTACTTATTTAATCACCTTGAACTGATAATGAGCTGAAAGAAGAGACGACCACTTACTTGGAACCTACTGTCATAACTGCAAAGGATATACACATACATCATTACAAATGATTCCTGGTTAATTTGCACAGGTTGTTTTGCCCATCGATCAGGTTATTCCTTGCTGAGAAGCTCAGGCACTAAACATGATCAAAACGTTACTCGCTGACTTGTTTGATGCATATCATCGTATCCCATTTGCGTGGATCGATGCTTATGTCAATCACTGGACTGACTGGTCCAAACTCGATTATTTATAGACCGTCGTCATGTAGCTGGAATCCTGCTGAGTGCGGCGTTAAACAACAAAGAAAACAAACATTATTAAATAAACAAAACAGGCTGAAAACAGTCGCCGAAACACTGCGAACTTTAGGCCCAAAACACAACTGTGATATCCGTATCAAATACATCACCACCAAATAATCCTTTGTTTGTTTGTCATTTTAATCATCATCAAACATGGGTGTATACTTTCTTTTGCCCGGCAGTGGGTATCAGTCGTGCTGTACCAGAGAGCACAGAGGTTAAGCTGTGGAATGGTGTCATCATACTACTACGTGAAACACGTAATTCAAACATCATTTCATGACTAATAATCATCCACCAAATGTGTGCATATTTGATGAAATTAATAATAGCTTTAATTTACATTTCCCCCGGCAATTCAACACGATTTGTGGCCTGTCGGTGTCAACTCGTTCAGCCGGACACATTTAAAATTTATATCCACACAAATGACATCCTTTCATTAGGGTACTGTTTTTAACATCAGTGAAGGTAACAGAGCCGTCGGTCGAGTACATGGAACGTCTCCTTGCACAATCAATCCAACCACACGCATAGTTCTTTGGCCGCATGTGATTGGCGTTTACCAACTTATGATTACACCAAGCATTGGCACTTTTACCGGACTCAAAAATACCTTCTTTTGTCGTCATATGAACTGCAGTCACGGTCTTCGTGACGTCATAAAGGGTCACGTTATTCGCTCGCGCATATGCCACAATCCACATTCCGAATCCTACTCGTCCAATGACAATCTCTGGTACGCGATCCCACGGAAACAGGTGATTCGTGAAGAAGAAGTCAGAAGAACCCTCTCCGGGGTAGCGTCCACGTGATGCATGACCTTTCACCTGACTGACGTCAGTGACAGTGACGTTGTCCTTCATGTCCACGTTCGTCCTCTTTCCCAACACCATCACAGGCCGTGACCTCAATACATCACTTTCCTGTTTAACAAGTGCCTGCATTGTGGTAAGCAGGCCATCGTCAAAGACCAGATCACCGTTTGCAAACCCAAATAGGTCTGCAGTTCCTTTATAATGTGCGATAATGTCATTGAACATGCCTCTCAGAGTGGGCATGCTGGTATTGCCACACCCTGTCTCCCCCACCCCCCTCACCTGCCACCCGGACTTCTCAGCGTTCAGCCTTGCATCCGGGTCGTCCGTCAGCAACACTGGTTTGATGTGCGTCAGCCAGGTCCGCCATGTTCCAAGCACACTACGCTGCACGTGCTCTTTCCCCTTTTTATTAATCCACGTGGAGAAAAGCACGAGCAAGACATGCTCCGAGGTACCTGAGATTGTCCGGGCTTTGTCCTGCTCTCCGGACTGTGGACTTCCGTCTCGGTGTTCTTTCTTATGTGTGTCGACCAGCACCATGGTATTTTGTTTCATGGGCTTATTTCTGCTTGAAGCAATGTACAGAACAGTTGTTATCACACATGCCAACCACAACATTGCGACAAGCTTTGCCCTGGTTATGTATCGAAGCATACTTGCTTTCTTTGACTGACTGGACTAAAGAGAGGCCTGTTGAAGGTTGTGATGTCGAGTTCACTCATCCCTCTGAAACAGTTGGAATACGTTGCATACAAATATTCGATATATATCCTGCTGTACACATGCAGCGTTACGATCAGGTTCTAAGCTGAAACAGCTGGAGTAAGTTGATTAATGTCGATGTTTTAGATTGAATTTTGTCTGGCAGGAGCAATCGTTATACAAGGAAAGTGTACATTATTTGTGCGTATTTGTTTGTTTGTTGTTAAACGCCGCATTGAGAAATATTCCATCTATATGATAGCGGTCTGTCAATCATCTCATGACATTCATAAACAAAGTCTTCTAGCTTCACCACCTGGCCCGGGGGCACGGGTGGCCCAGTCGTGTAAGGCGCCGCGATTCGCTGTGCAGAGTTGCGTCCCTTGGGCACGCCAGAAACCTATGATTGTGTGTTCGAATCCCGGTTCGCCCCGATTATGTTTCTAGGTTTGTCAGCACCATACCCGTACTCGTGGGTATATAAACATAATTTGATGACACACTATGGCTTTGAACTTAGACTTCGACGCGAAGGATTGTAGGACAAAGGCTTTTGTCCATGAAGGCTTTTTTCCGTCCACCACGCGAATAGCTCACCCACCCACTGAATGTACACCGTCGACCTTCGTTAGCAAAGCTTTTGTCCATGAAGGCTTTTGTCCATGAAGGCTTTTGACCATGAAGGCTTTTGTCCATGAAGGCTTTTGTCCATGAGGGCTTTTGTCCATGAAAGCTTTTGTCCATGAAGGCTTTTGTCCATGAAGGCTTTTGTCCATGAGGACTTTTGTCCAAGGGGGTTTTGTCCATGAAGGCTTTTGTCCATGAGGGCTTTTGTCCAAGGAAGTTTTGTCCATGAAGGCTTTTGTCCATGAAGGCTTTTGACCATGAAGGCTTTTGTCCATGAGGGCTTTTGTCCATGAAGGCTTTTGACCATGAAGGATTTTGTCCATGAAGGCTTTTGTCCATGAGGGCTTAAGTCCGTGAGGGCTTTTGTCCATAAAGGCTTTTGTCCATGAAGGCTTTTGTCCGTCCACCACGCGAATAGCTCACCCACCCACTGAATGTACACCGTCGACCTTCGTTAGCAGCACGAAGGAATCAATATAATCATTATAGGGGTCTATTTATGGTCGAAATAAAACAACAGCGTCACGCAAACGTAGGTGTACACGCCTTACTGACTATTTGATATTGTTGATTGAAATTGGTAATAAAACAACAGATGCTGATATTGTGCGTCGCCCAGGTGTATGGACAATGGAATTGCTATATGTAGTACAATACGTATAGAGGAATACATTTGAAGTCAAATCTTTTCAGAATATGTCAGTATGAATATAGAAAATGTCCTTGAAAGCAATCCGCTGTTGATTCGATCATACGGTAGCCAAGGCCAGTGTGACGCCTCACCAACAGAGGAGCCGACTCGAAGTTGTCTAATAGTGTACGCACTCGTGACGTTAAGAAAAACATAAATAGACACACTGAGAAAGCAGTCAAGTGAATTCTACTAACTTCATCTCGAACTTTGGCTTAACAATTACCTTCCACAAAAAATTAAATTGACAAAATATCTTATTTGGTTTGGTTCTAACTACTCTAATACTTTAATCAATCATATAGTTTTATTGGGAAAAAGGCATATTCATGTAAGTGGAATTAAAGGAACCAAACCGAAATTAGATATACTGATAAAATGGTTTAAAAACATATATTCAATCGAGAAATTTATTGCTATAAAAAAGGATGACAAAAGTAACTTTAATAAAAAATGGTTACCTTTACTCTCAGCATTTGATTCATAGCTCTCTGTTGATACATGATATGTTTGAGTCTGACTGTGTGTTGCAACCGTGTTGGTTTGAAATAGGACAATGTTTGTTTCCAACCCTTTAATTTTCTAAAGAGTGTATTGTGCCATTCTATGCAATCCGAAATATGTCTTTGACGGAATACTGTATTAATCTACAACTCTGGGAACAATAAAAACGTTTATAAAAAGAAAGAAAAAAGAGAGCTAAATACATAGTGTTTATTCCTACTACAGGATATTTACCATCCCCAAACACACAAGCGTGATAACCTCTTTATCATATAATGTCTTTCTTTAATTCTGTGCTACAAAATCGCTTTCCCTCTCTCAAAACATTACTGAAACATTGCGAGTTTTCCTGGAATGCGCGGATTAATATTCACTACGTCACAGGGTAAGTGATGTGTCAGTCGGACAGTGACAGTAGCCAATATAGTTCCAACTGAAATCTGTTTCTTATACAGTGTCGAAGCAACATATACGCAAAACAACAATTGTTTTTAATTGCCTTTCGAGGCAATCCATCGGTCTGTCCGCTAGAGTTACTGTCCTTTGTCAAAAGGAAGCTACTCTCACCCTGGTCTATGAGACGTCACGACCACGGTCAGACGTTGTTGACAGACGGTCTGTCCTGTCATAACGTTAAGAAGTGTAGTCAGATGTACACACAGCGACAAAACGAAACAAGGTAACAATTCAAACATATTTCGGCCAAATCCAACTATTTTAATTTGTGGAGAAGGTTTCAAGCCGCAGAGGTCTACAAGCATAGATATGGGTACTGATCCCGCTTGGCTAGGCCTCGTGCCCTCGTAAAATTGTTTCGAAATTTATATCTCCAAAGTTGCCAAAACTTATAAAATGCCTTAGCTACGTCACATTGAGACACGTTTTTCAGTATATTAGACTGTTCTTTTGATAATTATAGCAATTATCCCTGTAGTTTATCCAGATTCCCGATGGTTAATTTTGACTCGATCGCCGAATGACGAGGGCGACGCCATGTTTGTTTATAAACAGTGAAAGTAGTCCCTACTTGACCTTTTATATTTGCATCTCTATCCGCATATGACCCTAACGGATATCGTTTTTATCCGTTGGCTTTATCCTGCCGAGAAACCTACCCATTATATGATAAATATCCTGATCCTGTTTATTTCAAATAACTGTTTGATTGTTCATTGATGGCTTTTTGCTGATTTCACACTATTATGGTGATCGAGAAGGTACATTGCTTTGTCGATTTCAATTACGGCCTCGAGAAAGTGGGAAAGCGATAACATGAAACAAGCATGCTGTGTACAGTATCGCTTTCTCATCTCGTGCTATCGCTTTCTGACCTCGTGTTATCGCTTCATCGCGGCCGTAATTGGTGTAAGAAACCCTACAATCAAGTTATGTCACATTGCACATGTTGTATGCAGTACAGCACACGATCTGAAACGTATACGTAATTGCAGTAAAACTTAGTGTACCATAACATTCTACCGGTAAAAGAAGTTATTCCGAGTACTAGTTTTCCAATGCTGGTAGTATATACAAGGCAATTAGATTCCTAAATGCAATATGTATAGCTCTACAAGGCGAAGTGACACAGTCATACTACCACATGGTGCCGGGAACTACCTCAGGAATGTAGGGGACGTCACACGAACCATCACGCTGCCAAATAGGTGATTTGGAACATGTCTAAGAAGAGTTTTTGCTCAATCATTAAACAACCACATCAGTGTTGTGTGTACGTATACCCGCAGAACTGTGTAAAACAGGTACACTATGATTAATCTCACAAAATACTGACCTGTTCAGACTGATACCCTGCAAGGCGTGAGAGTAATGTAAACCCTTGAGAAGACACGTAAGTCCGGCTTCATTCAAAATAGACATAATCCACCTTAGTTTGTTTCGCACTGAGCAAATTCTGTCCTTTTTATGTCAAGACTAGATGGGCTTACAACCCTCTAGTTATTGGAGTGAAAGCACATATCTTGAAGGTGTCCTACAAGCAGCTGATGTCCCCAAAGTAGCTATTGTCGTGCTATGGTTATGCACATGTAGAGATTCACGTTAGACCCTTATGGCCCCGTTCCACAAAGCGATCTTAGGTTTGCGATTGTAGGTCAGTGTTAAAGTGTAGGAATGACGATTGTCTTAGCGCTAGGATCGATGCATGGATGGGGGTCCAGCACTTTATTTCTTATATGAGGCAACTCCATTGGGACGGACGGTCAGGCTTGGTGACTTGGCTGATTGTGTCACCCTGTCCTGACGGTGTTACACAGTGCTCATGATGTCAACCACTAGTTCGTTTGGCTCAGACTCGATCATTTCCAGGTTGCAGTAATATTGGTGGAACAGGGAAGAACAAAGAAAAACAATGGTTATGATAGCCGAATATATACCACCCCAAAAGCATATGTGGTTTTCAAGAGATTCTTTGTATGACTTTAGGCCTTTAAAGTGATACGTGGGAGTTTTGAAAATTACTTTGAGTTCATCAAACGTTAACGGCGAAGTCTTTGCACTTTACGTCACAATCTCAAGCACGGCAGTCGTAAAGTCTAGTACCGCGTGAGTCCACCATTGGCCCGAATGACTGCAGGACATATCTTGCCCATGGAACCAGAAAGCCTTCGGATGACACCTTGATGATTGGCAGCCCATTCTTGAAATTTCCGTGGACCTGGTTGACGTTGACGTAAACGTCTGTCTAGCTCATTCCTCACATATTCTCAAATGGGTTGAGATTCAGTGACCTTGACGGATACGGCGGATCGTTTATGGACTGTGCTGTCAGGAACCAAATACATACTGTGAGGACGTGGATTGTCATGAAGAAAAATGGTAACGTGATGACGTAAGATCTCGTCACGATAACGCACCTATGTTGAGTTGGTTTGGATATGAACAAGTCATGGTCTTCGCCCCAAAGAGATGGCTTCCCACATCATGACACTTCCTCAGCCGAATCGGTCGGCCTCTAATCCTGTATAACGCTTATTTTGTCGTCGGTACACACGGATCCGCCCGTCTCTTCGTGAAGGAAACGGGATTTCGTCACTTCACCAAGCGCTTCGCCGAAGTTGTGGAAGCCACTGATGATGTAATCGACACCACTGCAGGCACTGAAGTCGATTACGTTGAGGTAAGGGGCGTAGTTTGGTTGGACGCGACCTGGGTTCCAATCCCCCGACCTTGCGCTCTCCGGGCGGACGCACTATCCACTAGACGTAGCGATCCTGTGCTGCTGTGATTATGCGCTGTCTGTCTCATCTTGGACGCTCTCTAGTGGTGCCATGTTAACGAAACCATGCCCTAAATCTCAGAAAGTATGCTCTGAGCATTGCCACTTTGATTCACCTGCTTCAAGTCTACCATAAGCACAATATCCCCCTTTAAAAATGAGTCTTGGCATGATGTTTTTTAAACCTGTGTTATACATTTGTCTAAGAAACTTTGTGACGACGGACATTGTAATAACTGTAATATACTGCGGTCAAATGTAATAAAAACTGTGATACATTGTAACTACTGCACTGTGATAAATTGTGCACATTTTACCGCAGTTTATTACAGTTTTCCGCGTTATTGCAATTGGCCCCATAACAAACCTGTAACAAAATCCATTAGTTGCCCCAGGAAAAGAATAATGCAAATGCCAAAGATCATCGATATTAACTCTATCAAAGACAATATACCCGTTGTGTGACACTTTCTTGGAACATGTAGGCTTCATATTCTTGTAGTCTTGTGCAACATGGATACTAAAAAATGTACATGTAACGAAACTGACTTCTGAAAATAGTGTTGCCATCTATTCTTTCGTTTTTAGAGAATATATACTGAACCGCAAAAGAAACGTCGCCATGGATAGATATATGAGAAACCTTATTTGTCCAAACACTGTAAACATACTTTGAGACATATTAAAAAGATGAAACTTGGCAAAACTGATCATCAAGGTTGAAATTAGAGTGTCAAATGTTCTTACACTGAAACACAACACTAGTCTCTGAGAAAATGACATCGCAAGTCAGTATCTCGTTATCCGCCATGTGCATTGATGACTGCCGTGCAACGTCGATACATGGAATGGATGAGGCGGTTGATGAAGGCCATAGGCACTTGAGCCCACACTCCGAAGAGCTACGAGGTCAGCTGCAGTTGTCGGCCTTGGTCGGACGTCTTTCAGCCGTCTTTGAATCTCGTCCAACAGGTGCTGAATAGGATTCAAATCGGGATTGAGGGCCGGCCACTGCGTGGTTCTGATGCCATTCTGCTTGAGGAAGTCTCTTGTTGCTCTTGCTGTGTGGACACGGGCGTTATCATGCTGAAACTCGTGGTTGAGGCGGTATGGCATGTGGTCTCAAGACTTGATCAATGTACCAAGCTGCTGTGACACCATTGTCTCTCCCAGGACCGATGTTCTGGAAGACCACCGGGCTGACCCTCTGTGGAAGACCAATTCAACCCCTCACCATGATGCTCGGACCACCCCACGAGTCTCTCTAAACAACACAAGCATCCGAATAACGTTCCCCCATGGCGTCTCCAGACTCTATCTCTCTGTCATCTGCTGTTTAGATACAGTAACGGCTCTCGTCTGAGAAAGGGACTCTTCTCCACTGTTGGTGGAGCCAATGCTGGTGCTGTGTTGCCCACTGAAGACGGTCCCGGCGAGGACGTGGTGTCAGAATGGGTCCTCGGTGTGGCCTGTGACAGTGGAGGTATCTGCTCGTCAATCGTCAACGCACGGTGTCCGCACTAATGTGTCGCTGGTGTGTTCCCATGGTCTGTCGAGCAGTTTCCGCAGCGGTAACAAAGCGATCTTGACGATGCTGTCGCACAATCTGACGATCCTGAGGTCGGGTGGTGACCCTTGGTCTTCCACTACGTGGTCGGTCATATGTAGTGTTGTGGTCTGGTAGCGTTGCTGGAGCCTTGTATATGGCGACAAGGGCCGGAAGTCGCTGTTTTGTTGTCAATCTTGGCATGTGGTAGCAATTCAATAACGAATGAATGTTATCCGATCTGGGCGGATTTTTATAAGGCAAGAAATGGGGGAACGCATGTGCATTTCAATTTGCACGGAACTCACGTGTATAGGGTTACCATGTCTGTTGCCATGATGCGTTTGGGCGATCGTTTTATTGTCATCTGCTTTGTTTTTTCATCATCAAATATCATTTTTCCGGACAAGGTAATGTTAAATTTTAGAAACTTTAAAAAAAAATTCCCAGATATTTAAATGGAAACTTTTTATGCAATGTTACTTTGTGTTACGTTTCTTTTGCGGTTCAGTATATGATTGTTACCCGAAAATAGACCACTCTCCGTCCGTGTAATTGGGTAACTGGGTAAATGCTCTTCATGAGAATACTCATTATGCTAAAAGAATCAACGAGTAAAAGGACTGTGTAATATTTTTAAGGACTGTGTGATACAGACACAGTTGTCATTCGCTAAAGGAGCAAGACATTACAACAACAGTATGTATGACATTGTGTTGGATACGTATGGCTTGGTTCATATAGTCGTATCATACAAGCAATACCCTAATACAACAATGAAGACCGTCATCTAATATATGGTCACAGGGAAGTTCAAATGCAACGTCATTGGTAACTGTGCTGAGTGCAGCATTAAACAACAAACAAACAACTCCACACGTCGATATCAGCCAAGGTTTTAAGCGATCTGGGCAGTGTTGGCCACCTTTGAGGTACGCCGTCATGTGCATATGCACACAACTTCTTGATAAGTTGTCAAATTTCATATAAAATCAACTATTTTCCAAAGCTTAAGGATTCGCAATCTGTATAATGGTAAAACTCAATTTTAAGTCTTCATAAAAAAACCTCTTATAAATGATTCTCTTCTGTTGATTTTGTTTGTTATTTAACGCCACACTCAGCAATATTCAAACTGTATGACGGCAGTCTGTAAATAATCGAGTCTGGACCAGTCGATTTAGTGATTTACAAAATGAGCACACATTTACGCAACTGGGATTCGATCACAACCATCAATCAAGTCACCTAGCCTGACCCCGTTAGTCGCCTCTTTCGACAAGCCTGAGTTGTGAAGACCAATTGTAACCCGGATGTTCATGGCAAATATACTCTTCAAAAAAAGAAACTTGATATATGTAAAACCACTTTTTGCCAAATATCTAAAATAATTACATTAAATGAGAACCAAATAAGCCAAACAGAAAGACGATGTGTCTATAATTTGTAAAAACACATGCAAAGCACATAAACGTAACGTTTGGGGATCAATTTTACAGCTTCATCCAAACGCAACCGCCTGTAAAAAAACGTGCAGCACAGGATCCTGCATTTAGGTATGTAGGCCCCCCTGCTGAATGGGTATGAAAATCCACATCAACGGCTGTTCATACAGTCCTTATAACGGCAGTAGAGGCGGTGACAGAATGCCAAGACTGAATGCAGCTCAGCGGAACAACGTCATTGGGAGATTACAAGCTGGAGCAACTCAGCAAGAAGTGGCCAGGCACTTTGGCGTATCCAGACAGACAATCTCCGCACTGTGGACCCGATACAACAACACCAACAGAGTTGACGACAGACCAAGGTCAGAAAGAGCAAGGGTGACAACCCAAGCACAAGATCGATACATCCGGCTGCGACACCTCCGAGACCACACTACCACAGCCACGTCTACAACCACACAGATCCCTGGGGTACGCAGAATATCAGATCAAAAGGTACGCAACAGACTGAGGGAGGCTGGACTTTTTGCACGAAGACCTGTTCGACATCATGTATTGACCCCACGTCATCTGGTGCCAACAGAGGGTTAGAAGGGCACGTGCAAGGTGGAGAAATGTACTGTTTACTGACGAGTCCCGTTTCCTACTCACACGTGCTGATGGGCGCGCACGTGTCTACAGACGTCGGGGTGAACATTACGCCCCCAACTGTGTGCAGCAGGTTTTCCCATTTGGCGGCGGGAGCGTCATGGTATGGGCCGGAATTCATCACGGTGGTAGGACGCCTCTCGTGCATGTGGCAGGTGCATTTACAGGTGTGCGAGACTTGATCCTACAGCCTTACGTTCTTCCTCACGTCAACGTTCATGGCGGACAGTTCCAGCAGGACAACGCTCGACCGCATATTGCACGTGTTTGTCAGGACTTCTTACAGCACAACAACATCCAGACATTACCTTGGCCAGCCCGGTCACCAGATTTGTCCCCGATTGAGCATCTGTGGGACGAGTTGGATCGACGCGTTCGCAGAAGGAATCCACCGACTCAAACACTTCCGGCGCTTCTTGATGCACTTCAGCATGAATTGCAGCCCATCCAACAGCGTGTTATTGACAACTTGATTGCATCTATGGGTCGTCGGTGTGAAGCGGTGATTGATACACGTGGTGGGCAAACCGATACTGACATTTTCTGAACCCCCGTGACACTAACTGTATCGTGTACGTGTGTCTGTCTAGGTGACACGATTAATGTTTTGAACATTGTGTAAATTTATCTTCAAACAGTGTTTCAATTATGGTTTCTGTGTCCTATTTTGAAACAATCGCATTATATTACATTTTGAAAGTCAGTGTCAAGTTTCTTTTTTTGAAGAGTATATATCAATTTTAGTTATATCCACACAAATGACATCCTTTCATTAGGGTACTGTTTTTAACATCAGTGAAGGTAACAGAGCCGTCGGCCGAGTACATGGAACGTCTCCTAGCACAATCAATCCAACCACACGCATAGTTCTTTGGCCGCATGTGATTGGCGTTTACCAACTTATGATTACACCAAGCGTTGGCACTTTTACCGGACTCAAAAATACCTTCTTTTGTAGTCATATGAACTGCAGTCACGGTCTTCGTGACGTCATAAAGGGTCACGTTATTCGCTCGCGCATATGCCACAATCCACATTCCGAATCCTACTCGTCCAATGACAATCTCTGGTACGCGATCCCACGGAAACAGGTGATTCGTGAAGAAGAAGTCAGAGGAACCCTCTCCGGGGTAGCGTCCACGTGATGCGTGACCTTTCACCTGACTGACGTCGGTGACAGTGACGTTGTCCTTCATGTCCACGTTCGTCCTTTTGCCCAACACCATCACAGGCCGTGACCTCAATACATCACTCTCCTGTTTAACAAGTGCCTGCATTGTGGTAAGCAGGCCATCGTCAAAGACCAGATCACCGTTTGCAAACCCAAATAGGTCTGCAGTTCCTTTATACTGTGCGATAATGTCATTGAACATGCCTCTCAGAGTGGGCATGCTGGTATTGCCACACCCTGTCTCCCCCACCCCCCTCACCTGCCACCCGGACTTCTCAGCGTTCAGCCTTGCATCCGGGTCGTCAGTGAGCAACACTGGTTTGATGTGCGTCAGCCAGGTCCGCCATGTTCCAAGCACACTACGCTGCACGTGCTCTTTCCCCTTTTTGTTAATCCACGTGGAGAAAAGCACGAGCAAGACATGCTCCGAGGTACCTGAGATTGTCCGGACTTTGTCCTGCTCTCCGGACTGTGGACTTCCGTCTCGGTGTTCGTTCTTATGTGTGTCGACCAGCACCATGGTATTTTGTTTCATGGGCTTATTTCTTCTTGAAGCAATGTACAGAACAGTTGTTATCACACATGCCAACCACAACATGGCGACAAGCTTTGACCTGGTGATATATCCAAGCATACTTGCTTTCTTGACTGATTGGACTAAAGAGACGTCTGTTGAAGGTATCCGGCTGGGCTATGATATCCAGGCAACCAGCTGAAACAGTAGGAACGGATTGTGTAAGACTAACTTTGACTTTCATAATGACTGATGGTACAAGGTCACCTGGCCACCTCGGCATTATATTGTTGTGAACCAGACAGATATTGTATAGGAAATGACAACTGCAGATGAATTCATGAGTTAGTGAGTGTGAATATGCCAAGATGAAAGTTTTTTCTATTGATTAGGTTTATGATGTTAATTTGTTCAGAATGTTTCATGCTTCTCTGTGGTCCAGAGGATAAAGATGTAGTTTTGTATTCCAGTAAGGTTGCTGGTTGTGAGTTCTAACCAAGGTTTTAGCAATGAGTTTTTTGTATAATCTGAAATGTGTATTGAAGCCTCAGTTTCACTTCTTCCTGTCATGTGATCAGGTGTGAGCACACAATCTCCATGCATTAGATGTATATGTGCTGTGTGATCCTCCATGTTGCCTGCCGATTGTTACAGTCTGTATGAAAGTATGTTGGAGCACAAATGTAAGTTTTCTTTTTGTCTTTCTGACATTTTGTGATGATAGGTAAATGCATTTATATGCTATTGTACTTCTTGAGTTGAAAAAGTGAAATCAATGCCTACATTTTAAGAAATGTCAAAAACATGTTTATATAGAAAATTAAGGTCTAAATGTCACAAACTAAATTTCTTTTAGTTTGTATTGTAGTTTTCTAAACCTCGTCACCTCGTCATCTCGTCACTTCGTCACTGGAGGCATCATTTCAACGTTAACAGTTCGTGATGCAAACGAAACTTTCCGTGTGAAACGTTTAACGATATGACACTGACAATACATTCCCTGTGATGCGAGCGTTTCAGAGTTTTTGTGTTCTTGCATCTACATTTGTTTAGAAAAAATTGCAGACCCTGATAGGCAGGCTGCATATATTAACGTTAACGCCGCCGTGATGTTCATGGAGTGTGCGGAGGGCCAGCAGTGTTTAACGACTGTAGAGGTTAACAGTACATGTTTTGACAAGTGTTGACTGTATAAGAACAACCCTTGGAAGATTGGAAGGTCAACAGTGTTCAATGATTGTACTGGTAAACCAAGAAGATTGTGTGAACATTTGATATCGTGATCCAGTATTGTGATCTTGAACTTGTGTTGTGCTAATGTGAGATAATGGCATCACAAGACGACAGTGTTCATGTTTGTAACGTCCCTGATGGACAGAACGTTGAGAAAAACTTTCTTCGTGAGAATCCTTTGGATGGTGCGAATGATGATAGTAGACGTTTACGTCAACAGAGAACTTTAACAGAAAAGGGAATCAGTGAACATTTACGCTTAATGACAGCTAAAACTGTTGCTGCTCTTTCAGCTTGTACAAAGAAGAAAAATGAACTTGATCGTTTGATGGACAATTATGACAATTTACATTTGGTCAAAACTGGTTTTGATAGATTTAATGATTTGTTTTTCTCTTACAGAACATGTGTAGATATTTCTTGCAGTGAACTTGAGAAAGATGAGAAAGCTAGTGTCATGAAGAGAGCTGAGAAGAAACTTTGTTCTTTCCTGAACTTTAGAGACACAATGATGATTCAGTTTGTTGAAAAAAAAATGACAAATAAAGTTGAAGATAATTCTGTATCAAAGAACAGTTCAGTAATATTAAATACGTCAAAGTATTCTCTGAATTCAAAATTATCACATAGCTCTTCAATCAAATCTTTACATACTCAGAGAGTGCAGAGAAGTCCATGTTCGAAGCACAGATGCGCAGATGAAGTCCATGTTCGAAGCACAGATGCACAGATGAAGGTGAAAGAACTTCAATTAGACATCCAGATCGCCAAGTCAACAGCCAGGGAAAAGGTGTTTGCTCAGATAGAAGGTCAACGAACCAATGGAGAGGTAAAACATATCAAAATGGAGCACGGTGAGACAAAGCAAACTTCGTTCTTCTCTAGTCCTTTGCCTCAATCTGGTAACAATTTTCCACCTATGAATAGCGTTAGTGTTGATCAAACAGTATCAGAGTCTGGACATTGTAGTCAGTCAAGTTGTCCTGTGTTCAATCCTTCTGCAACTGTATTTGTCCCTTCAAAGTAATTACCAACAGGAATATTTCGTCCCACCTGTTAGTCAGTCTTCGATGTTTGGGAATGTTGTTGTAGAAACTCAGAAGCAGATGGTAAACGCTATGTTTCTCCCCAAACCAGAGTTATCCAAGTTCAGTGGAGATCCTACCGAGTTTTCAGCATTTCTGATGGCATTTGATGCTCGGATCATCCCACACACAGCAAGTGATGCAGACAGATTGTATTACCTGGACCAGCAACTGCACGGTGAGCCAAAAGAACTTATTTCTGGTTGCATTCACATGGATACCTCTGTTGGTTACACTGTCGCAAGAGACATGCTTTGTAAGGAGTATGGTGATCCATATAAAGTTTCTTCTGCATACCTGAACAAAGTTCACTCTTGGCCTAATTTGAGGAATGATGATCATAAAGGCTTGAAACAGTTGTCTGTTCATCTCAGCAAATGCTATCATGTAGTGCAAAGCATATCTCACATGAATGTTCTTAACCATGCCCCAAATATGCAGTCCATTGTTCAAAAGCTACCGCTGTTTCTCCAATCCAAGTGGAGGGATCGTGTGACCAAGCTGAGAATGGATGAACGAAAGGACATTGTTTTCAAGGACCTGATTAATTTCATAGACTTTGCTGCAAGATCTGCCAATGAACCAACCTTTGGTAAGCAGGCTCTTTCTTACAAACCTGAAGACACTAATCGTAAGGATAAGCATCCTGATAAGAACAAGTCTCATTCAACTACTTTTGCAACTCAAGTTTTCTACTGACACAACTAAACACAGTTCTCTCTGATGTTAATTTTGTAAGCAATCACATGACCTTGATGACTGTAAGACATTTCTACAGTAAACCTTAGATGAAAGGCGGGCATATATAAAAGAAACCAACAGGTGATTCAGTTGCTATGGCTTGAATAACACATCCAAGGGTTGCATGAAGAAGAGGACTTGTAAATATTGCAGTAAGCGTCACCCAAATGCTCTGCATGATAGTAACTTTCAGCCAATCAGGAGGCAGCAACTCTCTGACTCAACAGAAGAGAAGACCAGTGATGACACTTCTGTATAACAGGTAACTACAGGTGCTACATTCTGTGGTTCTCAACGTTCTAATGTGTCTTACACCATCCTGCAGCCTATTCTTCCAGTTAAAGTGAGACAGAAAGGAAGTGACAAGGTTGTTACAACGTATGCCGTGTTGGATAATGGCAGCACAGGATGCTTCATTACTGAAGACCTTAAGGACAAACTCTCTGCCAGTTCTACCCCGACAACATTGAAGCTGCAAACGATGAATGGAACTGATTTCATCAGTACACAAGCGGTATGTGATCTAGTTATCTCTGACCTTGCAGACAACCATTCTCTAAGTTTGCAAGGCACATTTTGTAAGGAAGTCATGCCTGTTGACCACAATCACATTCTTAAACCTGACCTGTTGATGAAAATGCCACATCTTAAGGATGTTTCAAATATGCTGCCACGATACCTACCCGATCTTGATATCGGACTTCTCATCGGAATTAACTGTGCAGCCGCTCTTCGACCACTGGAAGTTATTTCCACACAAGGCAATGGACCTTTTGCAATGAGGTACAAGCATGGGTGGACAATTAATGGACCTCTTCAAATCATGTGTAACGCTCAAGATAAAACTGTTGTTTGCAACACAATTGTCCTGAAAGAAAACGAGAAGATTATGGAATGTGTTTCACCTGATGCTGTACTTCGATTGTTTGAACTCGATTTCAATGAGCAAGACATTGGGAAAACTCCTGGCGAGCGTGGTTATTCTGCTGAAGATCAACGTTTCATGAAGGAGACTGAAGAAAATCTGAGGTTTATGGATGGTCATTTTGAAATACCTCTTCCATTCAGACATGATAGTTTGATGCCCTGTAATAGAGAACAAGCTGTGAAAAGAATTATGTGGCAAAATAAGAAAATGTGAAAGAATGATACTTACCACAAAGATTATGTGAAATTCATGAGCACAATATTGGCTAAAGGATATGCAACTGAAATTCCTAAAGACGAGCTACTTGGTAAGCCTGGACATCTTTGGTACCTACCCCATCATGGAGTTTATCATCCTAAAAAATCTAACAAAATAAGAGTCGTCTTTGACTGCAGTGCCAAATCTGATGGGTTGTCAATTAATGATGTTCTTCTCCAAGACCCGGACTTAGCCAACTCTCTCATTGGTGTTTTGACTTGATTTTGATCAGATCAAGTTGCTTTTATGAGAGATGTGGAATCAATGTTCCATCAGGTGAAAGTTCCTCAGAAGCATCAGGACTATTTACGTTTTCTATGGTGGCCTGATGGTGACGTCAACAATGAACTGAAAGAGTACCACATGACAGTGCACACCTTTGGAACTGTTTCTTCTCCAATGATTGCAAATTATGCTTTGAGAAGTACTACAACTAAAGCAAGAGGCAAATATGATGACAAAGTTGCACAAACCATCGGAAGGAACTTCTACGTGGACGATTGTTTGAAGTCTGTAGAAAACGATGAAATAGCAACTGATTTGATTAGAAACCTGAGACAGGCATGTGCAGATGGTGGTTTCAATCTAACAAAGTTTACACACAACAGCAAAGCAGTGCTATTTACAATTCCTCAAGAGCACCGTTCAAAGGAAATACAAGCTGTTGATCTTAGCTATGATGTTGTTCCAATGGAAAGAGCACTGGGCATGCAATGGGACATTGCCTCGGATAGTTTTAAGTATATGGTGGACCTGCCTGAAAAAAACATTCACTAGAAGAGGAATTCTGTCCATGGTATCATCACTATATGACCCCCTTGGGCTTGTATCCCCTGTGTTGCTGCCAGCAAAGAAGATACTTCAAGATCTGTGCAAGGACAAATCTCTTGACTGGGATGAGGATGTCGGACCTGAATACACGTGCCGTTGGTTGGAATGGCTTCAGGATATGGAATTGCTCAATGGTTTGACAGTAAGAAGATGTCTGGAACCTCCATTCTTTGGCAAAGTTGCTTCTCGGCAGCTTCATATATTTTCAGATGCTAGTACTACAGGCTATGGTTGTTCTGCCTACATCAGATTATTCGATGTCAATGGAAGCATTCACACTTCTCTACTTCTTGGAAAAACTAGACTAGCTCCCTTGAAACATCAGACAATTCCACGATTAGAGTTGACAGCAGCTACTGTTTCTGTGAAGATTGGTCAGTTTTTGCTGAAGGAACTGGATCTGGATATTGATAGTATCACTTACTATACAGACTCCACTACTGTTCTTCATTACATTAGCAATGAGGAGCAGGTTTCCAATCTTTGTTACCAACAGAGTGAAGTTGATTAGAGATTATACTAATCCCCAACAGTGGAAGTACATAGCTTCTAAATCCAATCCAGCTGACGTTGCTTCCAGAGGATCTAGCTGTTCAAAATTCTTGACATGCAAAGACTGGTTTGATGGACCATCATTCTTGAGACTGCCAGATTCTGAATTTCCTGTATCTGAATTTCACTAATCACTGAATCACTGAATCAAACTTTAGGTATCACAACTTCACACGAAATGAAATCTTCCTGCAATGTAGATATTGTGTATAGACTTATCCATCATTATTCTTCCTGGTATCAGTTGAAAAGATCAGTGGCAATCTACCGCAGATTCGTCAAATTTCTTCAAATGAAATCTAAGCAAAACAGTGCTGAAATGAAAGACAGATGCTCAGTGAATGCACCATTGACTGTTCAAGAGCTTAAAGATTCAGAAAGCAGTATACTCACATTTGTTCAGAAAGCAGTATATGAACCTGAAGTTGCCATGCTTTCAGGACGCAGAAACCAAGACATTTCATTCAAGTTGCCAAGAAATAGTTCAATTCGATGTTTGAATCCAGTCATCATCAATGGTTTGCTATGTGTGGGTGGACGGTTAAGCAAGGCTGATTTTTTGGATGGGATGAAGTATCCAGTTCTACTGCCTCATAAAAGTCATGTAGCTTTACTCATTGTTCGCCAGATCCACGAGAGTTTAGGGCATGTTGGCAGAAATCATGTCATATCTGCTTTGAGGGAAGAGTATTGGATTCCCAATGCCAACTCTGCTGTGAGAAGTATCTTGAACAAATGTGTGGTTTGTAGAAGATTTAAGAAGCCAACCAGTGTGCAGATGATGTCTGATTTTCCTGCAAGCCGTGTTCAGCCATCACCACCTTTCACGTCTACTGGACTTGATTTTTTTGGACCTCATACTGTCAAGGAAGGACGCAAGAATGTGAAACGGTATGGAGTTCTATTCACTTGTCTTGCTAGTAGAACTGTGCATATAGAGACTGCCAATTCTCTAGACACCGACTCATTCATAAATTCGCTTCGCCGTTTCATTGCTCGTAGAGGACCTGTCAAAAAAATCTTTTGCGACAATGGTACAAACTTCGTAAGTGGATCCAGAGAACTTCGTCAGGCAATTGAAGATATAGATCAGTCTAAAACTCATTCTTACTTCCTCAAACAAAACATCATCTGGAAGTTTAATCCGCCCTCAGCTAGTCACATGGGAGGTGCATATGAAAGATTGATAAGGTCGGTTCGGAACGTTCTCAATCCACCCCTACAAGAATTTGGTGAACGCCTTGATGATGAGCTGTATAGAACTTTACTCTGTGAAGTTGAGGCCATTCTCAATTCAAGGCCTCTTACAACTGTATCCAGTGATCCCAAGGACCTCCACCCAATCTCGCCAAATCATCTGCTTATGGTAAAAGCAAGTGCTTATATCCCACCTCCTGGAGTGTTTCATGATGTCTATGCACGTCGTCGATGGAGACGGGTACAACACCTAGCTGAGGTCTTCTGGTCCAGCTGGAAGAAGGAATATCTCTGTTCACTGCAACACAGTCAGAAATGGCACACTGCACATCGCAACCTTCAGTATAATGATGTTGTACTTATCAAAGATGACAATTTCCCCAGAAGTGCCTGGTCCATGGCTCGTGTCAGTAGAACTGAACCTGACATTGCTGGCAAAGTGAGAAGTGTGGTACTCAAGACAAAGACTCGGAACTTCGAAGGCCAATTCACAAACTTGTCCTGCTTGTCCCAGCTGATGCTGAATAGTTATGTACTGCAGTTGAATATCATAGTTACATCTTACATTTCCTTTATCTGTCAAACACCTTAAGTGTTTTTAAAGGGCTGAGTGTGAATATGCCAAGATGAAAGTTTTTTCTATTGATTAGGTTTATGATGTTAATTTGTTCAGGATCTCTCATGCTTCTCTATAGTCCAGAGGATAAAAATGTAGTTTTGATTTCCAGTAAGGTTGCTGGTTGTGAGTTCAAACCCAGGTTTCAGCAATGAGTTTTTTTGTATAATCTGAAATGTATATTGAAGCCTCAGTTTCACTTCTTCCTGTCATGTGATCAGGTGTGAGCACACAATCTCCATGCATTAGATGAACATGTGCTGTGTGATCCTCCATGTTGCCTGCCGATTGTTAAGTCTGTATGAAAGTATGTTGGAGCACAAATGTAAGTTTTCTTTTTGTCTTTCTGACATTTTGTGATGATAGGTAAATGCATTTATATGCTATTGTACTTCTTGAGTTGAAAACGTGAAATTAATGCATACATTTTAAGAAATGTCAAAAACATGTTTATATAGAAAATTAAGGTCTAAATGTCACAAACTAAATTTCTTTTACTTTGTATTGTAGTTTTCTAAACCTCGTCACCTCGTCACTTCGTCACTGGAGGCATCATTTCAACGTTAACAGTTCGTGATGCAAACGAAACTTTCCGTGTGAAACGTTTAACGATATGACACTGACAATAAATTCCCTGTGATGCGAGCGTTTCAGAGTTTTTGTGTTCTTGCATCTACAGAGTGAGTTGGGTTTTACGCCCTTTAAGCATTATTTCAGCAATGGGCAAAACATTCCAGCATTTTAACGAGCTGGGAATAAACAACTGTAGAGCCATGTTGTTCTGTGCTAAAAGATACAGACCGCCGTCGTATAGCGGGGATAATGATGATTGCGGTGTTAACAACAAACAAAGCAACACGTCGGTCGCCATGTCTGTGTGCCATTACATCTGTATTTATCATAACGTTACATCTAACCAATAGTGTTATAGGTCATTGTAAATCCCATATGGCATACATCCCCTGTTATCCAGTGTACTATAGGCTTGCCGTGTTCTATCGTGATAAATCGTGTGGCTGAGAAGTATTATTAACGTTATCCTGTGTATAAAATATATGCGAGGATCGGCGCCAGGCAATAAACACTTATTTTTATGCAAATTGTGTGAATTGCGGTTTTTGATGGGTAGGGCAGGACAGGACAGTCTTTCCCTTTTCGCGAACACCTGGTGTCATCCCTGAGTTTCAGTGGTCCATTCCTATAATTTTCATAGCTATTTTGCCCTCATGGAATCTGTTTCGGCGGAATATCAAGACTTGTATTGGCGTTTTACATTTACTATTGACATATTCAGGTCAAAACGAAGGGAAAGAGAATATTGCACAAAAGATGCCATACTTTTAATTCTTATGTATTTTCATTCACAGAAAACGTAGAAAATCCAATGCTTGGATGTAAACTGCCGGGCAAACATCCGTAACAAATACATCACCATCGAATCACCATTTCTTGATTGGTTCAGTTTTAGTATACATGGGTGTATACTTTCTTTTGACCACATAAGTGTACGCCATACCGTGTATGTGTCGTTCTACTTAGGGACCGACCATTTGGTATCCTGGGGTCTGGGGTTTTAGCGAAAAAAAACTACCCCAAATTGTCCCTAACTATTCTTGAAAAACATAATTAAGCTTTAAACTGATGAACAAAAACATTGCCTACCACGAAAAATACATTGTCGCAACGGGTTTTTCTTTATAAAATTTCAGGCTTATAACTTTGAAAAAAAAATATACCTGGTTTTGAAGCTGTCGCTGAAATAATGTATCGCCCCTATTCGCAACGGTCTTTCTACAGCACATCATAGTGTGACACTATGCAATCAATACATGACACGTCATATATATTCGTCCATCACATTGTATTTCAATGACAGCAAAACGACTATATTAGCCTATATGGGCTTGTTATTAAACGTACATACAGAACAGTCTGCCGGGTAAATATATAAAGTTTACTTACATTTCTTGGTCAGGGAAAATAGCCATGAATATGTGTGTAATCTTACTTGCTCATCAACAGCACTGTGTGCGTGTTACCCCGTTTGAAGATATTCTACTATCACAAAGATCTCCTCGGGACGATAGTTTTCATGTGAACTCAACGCCTAGGTTAGAATGAGCCCTAGATCTCCATCTAACGCCATTGCCATAGGCAGAGATGTTCTACCACATGCGAGGAGAGGTCCGGGGTTAATGTGTTCTGCGGGTGTCCCGGTATAAACTCTCCCCCGTACAAATTCTCCCCCCGGAGATTTTATACCGGTACAGATTCTCCCACGGCGAATCTGTTCTGAAATAAAATCTCCCCCGGGCGGATATATTTCGCGCCCCCCTCAGTATAAAGTCTCCCCTCTGATTATTCGGTTTGTTTCAATGTCTTTAAGTACCATATTCTTTAAATAGTTATCTTTAATGTAAGGAGGGTTACTTTAAAAAATAGATTATGAAATATGGTCATAATGAATTGATGGTTTAAAATGGTACAATGAATGGTAAAGCATGCAAATTACACTAATACGCGATATTTCATAAGAAAATATCATATCTCCGTTGAAACATAAAACCAATATTTATGAGTCTACATATTGATATAAGACTTTATCACTGTATCCAATTCCAACATTTTAGATACAAACTTTCGGACAGTTCAGTTCAAAATTCTTCAACCTTTAATACCTCACAGGGATTTGTAGCTAGACGACGGGAATCTACAGTCTTGACTGTGTGTATTTTATTTTTTATGAGAATGTTTCTCACCGACCTTAGCGTGTAGGGGTGTGATGTCCTGGACAGGAAATGACAGTGTTTTGACTACTCGTCTTTCATTAATTAACGTTATGGGCATCCCTAATTAACCTTTACTAATTCATGTTAATCCAACACAGGATGTTTTCTGGAAGTGGACAATCGCGAATGTCATAGGGCTGACACGACACGTGTTAATAACTGTCCTAGAACTTCTTAAGTTACTAATCATTCTTTATATCTAACGACTAATATTATATCTACCAATATACCACTTTATTGTCTCATAATGCGGTAGTTAAAGAAAAAACAGTGCTCAAAGTGAAGCCCTTTTCACTCCACATTCTCAACATCGTCTCTATCAGAAGTGTTTTGCAACTATTGAACTGCATGGCAAATATATATAAAACGACCGGGGAAGGAAATATTCTGGGGGGAGATTGTATTTCATAGGGTGGGGGAGAGTTTATTTCGAGAGGGGCGGAACTGTACCGGTATAAATTCGCCTGTGTGTGTGTGGTGAGGGGGGGGGGGGGGGGGGGGGGGGGGGCGCGCGGGGGGGGACATTTGGCATTTTTTTTACATTTCCTCCTAGTACCGTGTGCGTGAATCCATATTCTAAATAAAAAACAAGTCACTATTTTTGGGGTTTAGTTTTAATACCTACTTGTTAATACTATGCTCACACAATTTCATGCTTACTTAGTACTCCAACTTCTAAATGCCTATCAAAGAAGAAAAAAATACATGTGCTCTAACACATTGAAGAATATATCTATTCCTTAAGCCTACATGATCCTCAAATATATCGCAGTATTCCGAATGTGTTGAGGAGATTATGTGAATATGTGGAGTCGCTGTGATCAGGTTTATGTATTTAGCATCCTTGATGAGGGCCCGGCGTATGGTCACTGTTCTTATTATTTACCATAAATATATAGACCGGTGAAGATCCGGGTTAGAATTAATCTTCAGTAACCCTTAAAATGCGACTGTGCTTGTCTTAAGAGGCGACTATCCGGATCGGGTGGTCGGGCTCGCTGTCTTGGTTGATGCATGTCATCGTATCCCAATGCGTGGATCGATGCTCATGATGTCAATCACTGTCTTAAGTGACATGATGGAGTGGCGCGATCCTCCAAGTACCGTCTTAGCCATGCTTGTGGTTTTGACACAGAGGTCCATCCATGGTCCGACCTAGAATATGTAGAGGGCGTCATGGAAAATGATAAATAAAAAATTCTTTGGAATAGGCCTTTATACAGCCCCAGCCCTATCCAGACCAACAAATCCGATCTTGTCTTTTTTTTTATAAATAAATTATTTATATCATTATATTTTCTGTCCCGTTTGACACTAATGTGATTGACAAGATTCAGAAAACATGGCAAATATGCGTACCTCGGTTTCCAAAAGTCACGCTTGCATCCCAAGTACCAAGTTGTCCGACTCCCAATTGTTGTCGATGCCTTAGGTTTGGTACCTCCCAATCTGTTGACTGACACTGGGAGAGTACCCGGCTTTGCTGCCAGGAATACCGCCCTTCTGACAACCTGGGTATTGCAGAAGGCTGCATGTGTTAGGGAGTCAGGAATTGTTGTTATTGATCGTGTCACTTCTTCAGTATTAAAACTGACGGGCTAGGCTTGGACAAATCGGCAAGCCCAGTAAAGGCTTTTGATTGTCTGCTAACTCACACGTTTATGATGCATACCACTCCAATAACCTAACGATTACCCTAATTAAACAGAAACAATGTTTAGAACTAGATTCAAAACGGACAACATACCTTAAAGCGTTGTCTCTTTTTAAGCAGTCAGGGCCAGTTGATAAAATGTACGCCGCGTTTAGATGATGTTAGTTTGAGGAGTATGATTTTACGCCAATATTCCAGCAATATCACTGCGGGGGACACCAGAAATGTGCTTCACGCAATGAACCTCTGTGGCAATGGAACACGGGCCTGTGGCGTAATGAGCGATCGCTTTAACCACAGGGCTACCCGACCTCTCTATATAACGACTAGACGACCCCGCCTCTCTTTATATGAGACAGCATAAACGTACAGAATATGACTGTCATGGAAATTTGAACGCATGCATAAATTGAATATACAAGATCACTGTCACCAACCACTTCCTATCAGGGATATCTCGACATGGGTGACAAGATCTACCCTTGGACGTTTCCCGGCCTTGCCATTGTGTCCAGGGCGCATTGTGTTTACAACTAACTGGGTCTACTACAGTTATATAACAACGCGTCTTAATTGTTAAGTGTTAGAATACAGGCAAATTGAACTGTAGACAGTATTAGAAATCTTGTATATACGCCATCGTAGATTTTCCACTCATATAAACTGCCAGGCAAAAGAAAATAAACACCCGAGTTTAATGGTGGCTAAAAATTAACAAACAAGAAATGGTTGTTCGTTGTGATGTTATGGATACGGGTATCATAGACGGTATTGCATGTATCCTATCAGTGAGTATCTCACAACACGTGACGTGCACGTGACGTCTCAAGGAGCATGGGGGTCACAATTTCACAGAAGACCGTAAGGAGCAGAGTGAAGTGGGAATTTTCAAATGTTTATTTTCTTTTAGCCGGCAGTTCAGGATTCAACTCACTGTCGCTACAAGTCTGGCGACGACCATATTCCAATGAATCACTAAATATACTTAAAACAAAACAAAACGTTTGATCGGCGGAGAAGCCGCGTTCTGTCAACTCGTTTGAACTTATGACAGCCCAAAGAAACATAGTAACATAGTTATACAAACTGTAATCCAATATGACAAAACCCATATTTCCATATTTGTAAGAGATCTCTGCCAAAAACAGCATCGATGGTACGATTCCGACTATATCATGAACATGTGTTTATTGAATCATTATCAACAGTGATGAAACCGTGTGTTCGCGAAAAGGTGAGCCTATCCTTCCCCGCCTTCACGAACACATGCAAATGGAAGTCACTTGTTCAATGGGAACATTTGGTACAATTTAAAATAGGGAATTCAGACAACATTTTTGTCACTGATGCGTCAAATTTGGAAATGTCCTTCCAATATCTCCCATGTCTAAGAATGATGCACACCGTTCAATTTGAAGTAGCAGACATATGTGACTCAGTTTGTCGAGTCGAGTCTTCCTTTAATCCATGCTTAACCAACTTCCATGATACACACACTGTCCTTACACCAGAACCAGCAGGGCTTGGAGAAGGCTACACTAATGTCAATGATATATGTGTTATTCTTTTGTTAATGGAAGGCAGATACCTTACAATAGTAGAAATACGTATTATAGCATAAACCCATTGGTTCAGTCTTGCAATGCGCTATTCAACTGTTATTCATGCCATTCTTGTTAAGACAAGGAGAAAGATTATGACCGCAACTATTTTCAATATTTCTATTTCGCCTGTGCCCGTGGCCAAACTGCACCAATTTGTTTGTTTGTTTGTTTTTGTGTATGTTGTTAAACGCCACAACAAGCAATATGACGGCGGTCTATAAGTAATCGAGTCTGGACCAGACAATCCAGTGATTGACATCATGAGCATCGACGTACACAATTTGGAGACTATGACATGCATCAGCCAAGTCAGCGATCCTAACCACCCCATCCCGTTAGTCGCCTCTTACTACAAGCATATTATTGCTGAAGACTTATTTTCTACTCGGATCTTCACGGGTCACAACAATGTAAAGAATACCACCATTCACAGCTGATGATGCCAAGATATATTTTATTTTTTTATTTGTACAACAATATACATAGGTATTTCGTAATATATATTTAACAAACGATAAGTTCATTTATTGCATGAATTCATCTATTCATCTGTTTTACCCCACCAACCTATGACGTCAAATGTACATCGTAGCAATGGAGGGGCGGTCGGGTAGCCAAGTGGTTAAAGCGTTTGCTCGTCACGCCGAAGACCCGGGTTCGATTCCCAACATGGGTACAATGTTTGAAGCCCATTTCTGGTACCCCCCCCCCCCCACCGTGATATTGCTGGAATATTGCTAAAAGCGGCGTAAAACTATACTCACTCACTCACTCACTCGTAGCAATGGGATCTTGCATAGTGATACGGATGTTTTCCTCTTGTCCAGCTATGTTGACTTTGTCAATAGAATGTGCTTAAAACAAACTAATAGCATATAGAATGAATCAATAAATAGAATGTAACAGTTGCGTGGCGATACATATTGATACGAACAAATTCAATACCTCTGTAAATACCCACTCTAAGCGACAGTTAACTGTATCACAGCTATATCACTGAATAGTGTAAATCAGGAGAGTGTGGATGGTATTTAGTGGATGATAGTGTGATGCACAGTATGAAGAAGTCGGGGTTCGCACTTATACTGTTAACCCTGGGCGACTACTAGAGTGAGACCACCTCCGTGGTGTTGTGGATAGAGCGTCTGCTGCCCGTAGAGCGGAAGGTCTAAGGTTGGATCCCCACCCAAACGACGTTAAAAAGATTGTACTTGTTGTTACCCAGCCTGGCGCTCGGCATTAAGGGGATAAAACAAGGACTGGTCGTTGAGACGAGATGGGATCTAACGTTGTGTTAAGATTATTGCATTTATATAGTTACGTGTGTGTGTGTGTGTGTGTGTGTGTGTGTGTGTGTGTGTGTGTGTGTGTGTGTATGTGTGTGTGCGCGTGCGCGCGCGCGCTCACGTGTCTGCTTGTACTAGTCCGGACTAATTCCGTATTTATAGTGCTAGCCCAATGAGATACCATGGACATTTAACATGGACACGCAACTCGAACATTTTTATAGACACCAAAATTCCTATCTCTATTTTTAGCCAAGATGTGAGATGTTTAAAATGTGCATAGTAACTGTGTGCCAGACTGCATACTTGTATTACCAAGTGCACAATTCCGTATAGATCAAGTAACAGCCTGAGTGTTTATAGACCCATAGAAATCCGATTGCATACACGATTACGTATTTTCCCAGGAATTTCAATAAAAGTTTGTCAAATGTATATGTATTACGTATCACGGCTGAGTACTGTGCATGTGGTCTTGGTATTTACATAAAATTAATTATTGTTTGCTGGATAAAAAGTCAGGGACAGATGTGTGTTTGCACTTAATGCCCATGGAGTCCGCGGATGAAACTAAGTTACACAATGTTGCAAGTGATCTGCTTTTACTTCATTTCGGATTCCACAGCCTGTATCCAGTAGAATTGCTCACTCACAGCTACGTGAAAGGCTTGTTTGCACTTCTCAAAGCTTTTAATGTGGCAAATGCCAACTGCGAGATAAAAGTATACAATAATTATAAAATGAAGACAAAGTTGGGACCGAGTCCAAGGTTGCAGCTGTATTTGTTTTAGATAAGCATTCAAATTTAATTGTATTTAAGAATACCCATGAATAAGTTTTGAGATATCAGTACATTTTGGGATAACGGATTTCGAAATAACGACTGTAGGTGGAATATTGCTGAGTGCGGGATCAGCTTACATTTGACATTAACGAGTAAAACGTGGACACGACCAGCGTACCACTGATCTCCAGTTCTGGACACTGCATGGCGTACCTCTGAACATTGAATAGCGTAGTTTGACATTAACAAGTAAAACGTGGAAGAGCAAACCTCTGAACATTGAATAGCGTAGTTTGACATTAACAAGTAAAACATGGAAGAGCAAACCTCTGAACATTGAATAGCGTAGTTTGACATTAACAAGTAAAACATGGAAGAACAAACCTCTGAACATTGAATAGCGTAGTTTGACATTAACAAGTAAAACGTGGAAGAGCAAACCTCTGAACATTGAATAGCGTAGTTTGACATTAACAAGTAAAGCGTGGAAGAGCAAACCTCTGAACATTGAATGGCGTATTTTCACATTAACAAGTAAAACGTGGAAGAGCAAACCTCTGAACATTGAATGGCGTAGTTTGACATTAACAAGTAAAACATGGAAGAGCAAACCTCTGAACATTGAATAGCGTTATTTGACATTAAAAAGTAAAACGTGGAAGAGCAAACCTCTGAACATTGAATAGCGTAGTTTGACATTAACAAGTAAAACGTGGAAGAGCAAACCTCTGAACATTGAATAGCGTAGTTTGACATTAACAAGTAAAACGTGGAAGAGCAAACCTCTGAACATTGAATGGCGTAGTTTGACATTAACAAGTAAAACGTGGAAGAGCAAACCTCTGAACATTGTATTGCGTAGTTTGACATTAACAAGTAAAACGTGAAAGAGCAAACCTCTGAACATTGCATGGCGTAGTTTGACATTAACAAGTAAAACGTGGAAGAGCAAACCTCTGAACATTGAATGGCGTAATTTGACATCAACAAGTAAAACATGGAAGAACAAACCTCTGAACATTGAATAGCGTAGTTTGACATTAACAAGTAAAACATGGAAGAGCAAACCTCTGAACATTGCGTAATTTGACATTAACAAGTAAAACATGGAAGAACAAACCTCTGAACATTGAATAGCATTATTTGACATTAACAAGTTAAACGTGGAAGAGCAAACCTCTGAACATTGAATGGCATTATTTGACATTAACAAGTATAAGGTGGAAGAGTAAACCTCTGAACATTGCATGGCGTAGTTTGACATTAACAAGTAAAAGATGGAAGAGCAAACCTCTGAACATTGCGTAGTTTGACATTAACAAGTAAAAC
Source organism: Haliotis cracherodii (assembly GCF_022045235.1). Classification (NCBI taxonomy): domain Eukaryota; kingdom Metazoa; phylum Mollusca; class Gastropoda; order Lepetellida; family Haliotidae; genus Haliotis; species Haliotis cracherodii. Next base: position 72,793,833 of record NW_027266286.1, read on the forward strand.
GTGGAAGAGCAAACCTCTGAACATTGAATAGCGTAGTTTGACATTAACAAGTAAAACGTGGAAGAGCAAACCTTTGAACATTGAATAGCGTTATTTGACATTAACAAGTAAAACGTGGAAGAGCAAACCTTTGAACATTGAATAGCGTTATTTGACATTAACAAGTAAAACGTGGAAGAGCAAACCTCTGAACATTGAATGGCGTTATTTGACATTAACAAGTAAAACGTGGAAGAGCAAATCTCTGAACATTGAATGGCGTAGTTTGACATTAACAAGTAAAACATGGAAGAGCAAACCTCTGAACATTGAATGGCGTAGTTTGACATTAACAAGTAAAACGTGGAAGAGCAAACCTCTGAACATTGAATGGCGTAGTTTGACATTAACAAGTAAAACGTGGAAGAGCAAACCTCTGAACATTGAATGGCGTAGTTTGACATTAACAAGTAAAACATGGAAGAGCAACCCTCTGAACATTGCGTAGTTTGACATTAACAAGTAAAACGTGGAAGAGCAAACCTCTGAACATTGAATGGCGTAGTTTGATATTAACAAGTAAAACGTGGAAGAGCAAACCTCTGAACATTGAATGGCGTAGTTTGACATTAACAAGTAAAACATGGAAGAGGAAACCTCTGAACATGGAAACCTCTGAACATTGAATGGCGTTATTTGACATTAACAAGTAAAACGTGGAAGAGCAAACCTCTGAACATTGAATGGCATTATTTGACATTAACAAGTAAAACGTGGAAGAGCAAATCTCTGAACATTGAATGGCGTAGTTTGACATTAACAAGTAAAACGTGGAAGAGCAAACCTCTGAACATTGAATGGCGTTATTTGACATTAACAAGTAAAACGTGAAAGAGCAAACCTCTGAACATTGAATAGTAAACCCCTGACATTGAACAGTAAACACAAAAATTGAATAGTAAACACAAACATTGAAAAGTAAACACAAACATTGAATAGCGAACACCCGGACCCGTCAAACACCTTAACAGTTTCCACTAAAACAATTGAAATAAGGTTCAAAATGTTTTTCAAACATTGTTGTTATTTTGGAAGTGACGAAAATGTTATAAATCAGTTATTACCGAACTTACCTCCAAGTTTGGGAGAACAGGGATGAAAGGGTTCACTCGGTATGCCTCACGCGACTCTGATGATCCTGTACGCTGCTTATAGTGTGAGAGAAGACTATATCGACCATCAATAAACATGAGTGCAAACCCTCCTCTTTAGGCATCCGGCATACCACTTAATTTGTTGTGGTATCCCGGCAATTATACACTCTTGAGTCTTATCAGTGTACACAGCCAAGTGTATTAGTCACAAATATGGCTGAAATATTGCCGATGTGACTTTAAATATTAACTCACTCACTCACTCACAAGTAAATTAGACTGGGATGTTTACAAAAAATGCATCGACATGTGTGCTCATAAGCTTAGGGCGAAATACATTGTATTGATTTGTCACTCTGCAATAAACACAAAACAAAACAGCTGCGTGCAGCGATGTTGGTTGGGCTCTATGCTTTCTCATACCACTGAGTCATTTAGTTCGAGCCTACTTGAATCCACTTTATTATAAATACAGTGCACATGAGAATTATATAATGTAATTAACAATTGTATCTTCCACTGGTCCGTTTTGACGAAATTGGTGGGTGCCGGAGCATTCTTGGGGGTTCGTAACCCATTCCAGTGCTCGTTCATATTCGAACCCTAAAATGGTTTGCTTGTACCAATGCCATACAAATTAAGGCATCGAGTGCGGCATAACAAGGCTACTTAAAAGGCATTTCAGACCTCGACCGTGTTCGAATCCTCAAATGGTTTGGTTGTACCAGCGCCGTCAAAGATTTAGCACTGGTTGTGGCATATCACTGCTACGACATTGGCATGTTCTGGAGTATCCCAGGGTGTTCTAAGCACATTTCTGACCTCAACCATGTTCAAATCCCCACATGGCTTGCTTGTACTATCAAAAGATAGTCACCGCTTGCAGAACACTGTCGTGTGTCAGAGTGTCAGACGGCTACTTAACTCATTTCCAACCTCGACCATGTTCACATCCTTACATGGTTTGCTTGTGCTAAAGCGTCTAATGTATGCAGCGCTTGCGGGACATCGCCGTTACGGAATTGATGGTTCCGGGGTGTAGCCTATATCTTGTAAACGCATTTCTTACTTCGACCATGTTTGAATCCTCAAAGAGTTTGCTTGTACCAACGCCGTCAAATGTAAGGAACCGCTTGTGAGACATCATCACTACGAAATTGACATGTGCCTGGGTGTCCCATGGTGTTTTCACCAATGTCCGACTTCGACCATTTTCGAATCTTCAAATGGTTTGTTTGTACCAACGCCGTCAAACGTAAGGGAAATGCTTGCGAGACATCACCAGATGTGTCCCAGTGAGTTCTTAACCGATGTTTGAGTTTGACCATGTTTGAATCATCAAATGGTTTGCTTGTACCACTGCTGTCAAATGTAGGCACCGGTTGTGGACATCGCCGATATAATATTTGCGTGTGCCTGGTGTCCAAGGCTGTTCTGAACCCATCTCCGACCTCGAATCCTCAAAGGGTTTCCTTGTACCAACACCGTCAAAAGATAGCCACCGTTTGCAGGACATCACCGCTACGGAGTTTTAGTGTGCCAGAGTGAATCAGAGTGTTCTAAACCCATTTCCGACCTAGATCATGTTCGAATCCTCAAAAGTTTTGCTTTTAACAATCCAAGTGAGGTACAGTAGCATTTGGCAATTTGGAAATGAAGTAGCAAGTCAGGGAGCCTGACCCCCCGATCCCGATAGTCGCCTCTTAACACAAGCATGGGTTGCTGAAGACCAATTATAACCATCTTCAAGGGTAGTCGACAGATGACGATTTTGGCCCAAAATCAAATATTACCACCAAGCAGTGTTACATTTAGCATGCAACCAAGAACAAAAATTAGGTACATATGTAAAACAAACTTTCAATAGTTTCTGTCAAGAACTTTACCTTATTTGGTGAAACAAATGATTAAAATCAAAATCCAATATTGCCGCAACTAAAAAAGATATCTAATGACAGCTATTACAGTTTTGATGTGTTGGGTATGGAGACCAATCTCAGAAAGTTTTGAAGCATTTCATTCAGTGGATTCAGAGTTCTATGCTTTTGAAAAAAAAAAAAACACTGTGAAAACCTTAAATTCAATATGGCTGCCAAACCACGTAACCAATGGCCAAAGTCAAAGAAAAAAAATGTGAAGCACTTAGGTCTGGTATCGGTGTCCATGCGACGCGTGTAAGCTTCAGCTTCAAGTTTAGCCCTTCGCTGCTTCAATTCTGGGGTTAAATCCGTTCTGAAGAATAATTTTTCCTTCGTCAAATCTTTGAGGAACTTGAAACGTGTCTGCATAACAAGGTCTCTATCTTGTTGACAAACGAATTTGATAATAACCGGGTCTGGGCTCTGTATCCTTTTGTGCTGAGCGGGCAAACGATGAATGTTCACAAATTTCATATTCCTTACAATTTCAGAATCTCACAATTCCTCCCAATTTCAGAATCTATTTGTAGTGTCTTTCGCGTCTGTATGGTCTTCTGTGGAATCAGGCATTCCATATATTAGCTTTTCTTGAGCATATCTCTGACACATCTAGCACAACTTCGATTCTCGCGCCGTGGAATTTTCTATCTCGACCTCGTGTGAAGCCATTGTGCTATTCTTGGTGTTGGTAGGTGGGAAAATTGTCTTCACATTTCCGCCAGAAGAATCTTCGATATACCTGTCCATCGTGGTGTTGTTTGATGATTTGGTTGAACTGCCACCCCTTGGAGGGTTTTTCGGGATGCTGCCGACATTTGTAGATTGTGATCCATACCGGAAGTCCTGTGAGTTAAAATTCAATGTAGCATCGGCATTATTGCAGCCATAAAGTGACGAAAACAAGTTGATATATATACAATTTAGTCGAAAATACAAAGTTATGTTTAAAAACAAATTTATCAAACATATTTGGGTATAATAATATTATTTAAAATACATTTTAAAACGCGGGCTATAGACGCCAGTAACCAAAGTAAGGGCACCTGATCTATATGGCATTTGCAAATGGAAATGATATGATCATATCTGCTAGGGAGTAGGTGATGAATTCGAATGGCTTCTAATTAGTGCTGTAACGATACATCGAACCATCGATTGATTGCGATTGCTTGTCACACGATAGTACACTATCGATTGCAACTTGAAACAATCAATACTATTGGCGATAGTTTTTCTACCTATCGATAGTTTCGATAGTTAATTTGTTTGGTACATTTACTTTCTTAAAAAAACATAGAAACAACTCCTATGATCATCTAACCTCTGTCGTGCTTTCGTTTGGATTGCACTACTTTGTCTGCTTGATTTAGAGTTACGTCCCTTAGCTACTCGTCGCTAGGCAACATTGACAAGATGGCGGACGCCACATGTCAGTTTGAAATTGTCGCCAATAAGGCAAATCGTGGGTATGGGACCATTTTGGCTTTGTCAACTTTGTTTCCTAATTGATATGTTGAATGAACTTGAATCGCACTTAGTCATCCAGTGAATGCCAATGTGACAATTAAAGAGTTTGACAGTTTGTATAGTCAAATACTAGTCATTCAATCACATTCATTCACATTGGTGCTAAAACACTGCAGTAACCTCAGACTTTACCAGTTACATGAAAGTTACATCAGAAAGTTATAATTATTTTGATGGTGTCAGTCAAAATGCTGAAATATATGCTGCTAAAGCCTGCTATAATTGCAAGTGAAAACTATCGCAATAGTATCGCAATAGTAGGGCCACTATCGCAAAAGTATCGCAATAGTTGTTTTAACTATCGCAATAGCATCGCAACAGTCACAAATGCCTCAATAGTCATCCCTAATTATGACATCTTCAGAAGCATAATATTATATATCTACAAGAGTATCATACTGAGTCACCAGATTTTCATAACCTCTAACTAAACTAGTGGAAACTGGGAACACGTTCACATTCTTGTACCCTAGAGTTTTGTGTGCTAGATGTTACACACAAAACACTCTTTACATGCATACACATGTACCTTTTCAATAACATCTAAATGGTTGTATGGGGTTTTATTCTAATTGCGTAGATCGATGCTCATGATGTCAATCACTGGTTTGCCTGGTCCGGACTCAATTATTGACAGACAGACGTCATATACAGTAATATTGCTGAGTGCGGCGTAAACAACAAACAAACAACTATTGTATACATAGGGTAAATTTAAGTGTAATCTTACGTAGATGTGCTTGCACACTTGTGGTCCAAATAACGCAATCATTTAAGTGGCCGTGAAATATATATATAGGATCACGAGTACAGCGATAATACATAGATGCATCCTCAACCCCTATCTGACATATTTGTGTTATATTTACGAAGAGATGACCTGAATTATTGCCGCTTTGTTTTATGACAAAATGTTCGTCCATACTCATCTGTGACGTCACAAGCTAAGAGCACCAGAACGAGGCCGCGTTAATGCGTATTCGATATTGCAGAGATCAATGCAACATGACAAATACGTTTTAGATAATATGAAAAACAGTTGTGATATATGGTTATGGAACTGAAATATTTGAAGGACTAATAATCAGTCGGCCTCGTTGTGCAATAGACATGACGTTTTACATTCGGACGTACACTTGTGATATCTGAAGGATCGTCTCCCTTACAGTTGACGAAAACTGACACGATTTGTAAGAGATGAGCACAGAGGATGAAGTTAGGTAATAATATAAATACTGTAAAGTCATGGTTGGTTTCATTTGATTATGTCGGATTAACGAGTATTAACGACCGGGCCACCCGTGCCCCCACTTATTCTTCAAAGTCATGATACATTAATGTGTAGTGTGATATTAAGTCATTGCTTGAGTGTGTGTGTGTGTGTGTGTGTGTGTGTGTGTGTGTGTGTGTGTGTGTGTGTGTGTGTGTGTGTGTGTGTGTGTGTGTGTGTGTGTGTGTGGCTGTGTGTGCTTGTACTAGTCCGGACTAATGACGTTTTTTTTTATAGCGCTAGCCCTAAGAGATACCATGCTGCAGTTTAACATGGATACCCCACTCAGACTCAGTATACTGACTCCGAGCCGACCAATGCTTGTTTAGTTCCGTACTGCCGAGCGCCAGGAAGGGTAACAAATACCATCTTTTTACGTCAACAAACCATGTCTTCTGAGCTGTACCCTCAAACATTCTATGTACAGATACTTCACTCACAAGCAGACCTGCAAATCTTACAGGATCTTACAGCAACAGACCTCACAGATAATTAAACCAGAGGTCACCTCAAGACAATAATGTGGACAATAAAGCCTTGGTGAGGACAACAGATGGATACCTTAATCAAACCTGTCAAACCAAAAGCCCAAACCAAGCACAAGCCTGTAAAAACCCTTACAGTGTGAAGTTGAAAATTAGATGAGACTGCCTTCTCCTCTTGGACATACCTTCAACGAGACTATCAGAAAAGATGGACTGAGGACATATTTATCATTTGAAGACAATAAAGATGGCGTGCCTTATTATCATGTGAACTACATGCAGATGATCTGGTTTAAGGCAATGTTTATGAAAACAAAATGCAGTGAGCTGACAAGCGGCGAATGGAAAAAGACAAAGAGATAATCAAAAAGAAGTCTTTGTCTGAAGGATGACTATTTCTCAACAGTTCAACAGTTGAATCCCAGAGATCAATCCCAGAGATCAATCCCAGAGATCAATCCCAGAGATCAATCCCAGAGATCAATCTGCAGGAGTATAAGTATTAAACACGTAGCAGCAGACCGCGAATACTGTCACCCAGGGAGTCCACATGTCCAGAATGTCAGAAGGTGGTGCGATGAACACGTCAATGTTATATGACATGATTTTTAAATTGATGTCGGTTTCAAGTTTCGAGTAGCTTCCTTGACATAGTTTTCATATAAACAACAAAATGGCATTGGCAAAGTTTTTCAAGTTTTATTACTAGTATCTGTATTCACATAGAACATAATCAACAACACAAGATATGGACAAATCGAGTAATAGTTAATCATTATCTACTCAAGTGGTAACTGAAGGATGTTTAAATTCTAATTAAAGTCACTTTATCCTAGACATATATAGTCCTTGCATGAAAGCTACTCAAGTTGGTTGTAATTGAGACATACCCTTAACCAACAAATAACATGTTGTGAGAGATTATTACAAGTGATCTAGGCATTTTTTTCTCTCATACTACGTCACACCATTATAAATAAATAATGCGTTTTTTCTCAGAGCCCATGCATCATAAAATGCTACTGGATATTCGAACAGTCAATTTCCATGTATACTCGGGAGGTATTCCACCGACAATGAAAATATGAATGTTTAAAACACAATATACATCATACAATAAATAAGATAGCTACGCGATTAATCGCCAAGAACAATGAAGAACGAAGCGTGGTTCACAGATAAAACATTGTTGCGCTCGCAACTTGATGCTGTCGTATGTTTGACAACGTTATTGTTTATGTAGATGTAGCAGGGCAACGCAGATAAACGCGATGGCCAAACGATCGCATCAAAAACATGGAGAGAGAAAAGGCACAGGTAATCGACGTGAGGATTGTGAGGATATGCGGGAAATGCCCACCCGTGCATAAAATGGACGTGTCCGACGTTGCCGAGGTTTAACGTACAATAAAACACTGCAGGGACTGTTTTATTGTTCGATAATCAACTCCCACGCGAGAAAGCAGGGTAACATAGTGAGGCAACGCTAAGATTATTGCGATTGAACGAGCTACTATAGGAGGGCATGCTAGGAGTATGGCGAATGTATGAGGTATTATAGTAAGGAAACGCTAGGAATACTGTGAGGGAACAAGGTTCGGTATGCGAGGGAATGGTTGGAATATTGCAAAGGAACGAGATACTGTCGCGAGATAACAAGGTACTGTAACGAGGGAACGCTAAAATTATTGCAATGGAACAAGGTACTATAGCGCGGGAACGGTAGGAATATAGGGTGGGAACGAGGTACTACAGTGATGAAACAAGGTACTATAGCGAGGGAACTTGTAACCTGGGTATCTGTAGGCTATTGAGTGAAACACGAAATGAAATCACAATGCTTTTCAGAATCTCATTTTCAAGAACACAACAAGACATATTTTGCTTCAATTGTTTTTCGGTTTACATATAAGATAACACATCTTCGGGTGGAACGTCAACTACATGCACAAATAGAATCTTAATGGTTTGTGAATGCACACTTCTCTCTGTCAAAAATATTTGCGAATAGCGTTCCCTCGCATTAGTACCTCTTTTCCTCGCAATATTCCTAGCAATCCCTTGCTATAGGATCTTGTTCCCTCCCAATAATCTTTGCGTTCCTTCACAATTCGGGAATCTCGAGAAACTACTGGTATATTTGCTATCATTATGAAAAGAATAGTCTAATATACTTAAAACCAGTGTCTAACTGTGACGTAGCTAAGGCATTTTACACGTTTTGAGACTTTGGAGATATAAACTGCAAAACAATTTAGCGAGGGCACAAGCCAATCAGGATCACTCTCCATAACTGTGCTTGTAGACCTCTGCGGTCTAGAACCTTTTCCACAAATTAAAATAGTTGGAATTGGCCGAAATATGTTACCTTGTTTCGTTTTATGGCTGTGTGCACTTTGTAATGTTATGACAGGACAGGCCGACTGTCAACATCGTCTGAGTGTGGCCATGACTAATGTGGGAAACACACAAAGGGTCGTTGACATTATCATTGACATTGGCCACTGGATTCTTTGCTCTACACAGTTTCATATTCGTGAACCATAGAGCCACCAGCAGGTGCGTGATCACCCAGAGTCACGTCATCAGCGTATGGCTTCAAGAGGTGTTGGACACAGGATGTAGCCACGCAGTCCCCACACACATTGGTGACTGTTGCAATCCGACTCCTGAAAATGTAGATGTTTGTATATATTATACTTTGAATATCAAGACTATGTATGAAATCTCATTTCAACACCAATAGTGAAAACATCAACAGAATAAGTTAAACATGGCGAGGATGGGTTTGGTATGGGGAGCTTTGTGGTAGAGTCACGTTATTTTTTCTTTCCTCTTAACACAGAACTGAGGTTCTTCGGCACATTTCAAATTCAACCAATAGAAAGGTTGTTAAACGTTTCTCACTGATGTAGGTGATTTTAAAACAGAACAATGATAATACCTGTATAATAAAGCAATTTATAAGTAAAGACCAGTTTTTAGAACACCAAATGTAACAAAACCCAGTTTGAAGTTTTCTTCAAATTGTCCTAAACTGAAAGTTGACAGTTGAAAGTTGACATGTTAAGTCCAAACCACAAATAGTGTTACAAAATGGTTGAGAATCAATCGCCCAAACATAACCAACACAGTTTGCTGAGCAATGCACATGCTACACACCCAAACCGTTGCGCAGTTATTATTAACATGCTGATGATAACGTTACAACTGAAAGAACAAGCCATCTGTATGATACATCAAGGAGCAATGCATGACCACGGTGCAGGGAGTTTGGGCTGCAGCCGAAAGATAGTCACCAAGCTGATGGTCCGTTAGAGGCACACTGGACAGACGGAAGACAAACCTATGACGGACAGACCGCCAGTCACCACCACCTACGACAGTCATCCTGTCAGTCACTGGACAATGTCCAGAAGACTGTATTGGTACTGTCCAAGAGCCCTCAATGGGCAGTTCAGGGTGGACGACAAGACAAAACTCAGGGTTGAAGTTTAAGAAGACAGTGAGTGAATGAGTTGTGTTTAACATCGCTTTTAACAGTATTCCAGTTATATCACAGCGTGTTAGCTTAATATGGGAGGAAAGCCCGAAGTGATGCAGGTTTCAGACGTTTACTACCACGTATGGTGCTGAGAAACCTAGAAACATAATTGGGGTGAACTGGGATTCAAACCCACAATCATAGGTTTCTGGCATGCCCAAGGGACGCAAGCCTACACAGCAAATCGCAGCGCCTTAGACGACTGGGCCACCCGTGCCCCCTTTAAGAAAACAGCAGCCATGTGCCATGTTTATTGTTTATTGTTTGCGAACGTCATGGAGCTTTTGTCCTCACAATAGCGACAATATTGAAAGAATATGTATAGAGTAAAATGCATGTCTCCAGTTTTGTCCTCAGAATGGTCATAATTACATCATCACAAAATAGAAACATCTGACGCCAGACACACTAGACTCACAAACCGCAGCCATAAGGAAAGAATGTTCCAAACAGGTGCAAGAAATGTTAATGTTCAGTCCAGTTTTTCTGAATGGCAGACTCCCATTGTCATGGTTAAAAAACATGATGGCTCTTATCGCTTTGTCGTTGGTTATAGACACCTCAATGTAGTTATCAAGCCTATATTTCCCCCTCTACCATAATTTGAAGATAATGTTGATGCCGTAGGCGACAGCCATGCCAAAATTGTTTGTCTGTTTGATCGTTCAAGTGGGTTTGGGCAAATACCCCGCCATCCAGGAACAAAACACAACTAGGCCTTCATTCAAGCCAATGGTGCTTTTGAATGGAATCGCCTCCCTTTTGATCTAAACAAGGCTGCTATGGCATTTCAGCAAACCATTTCAGAGGCTCTAAAAGAAAATAATTGGCGGTACATACTAATGTATGTAGATGACATCTCTTATCTCACCTCAAGGCAGTATTCCAAAAGATCAAAGAAGCAGGACACACTCTAAAACCAAGCAAATGTAACTTCGGGCAAAACAAGTCACCTACTTAGGGCATATCTTCAGCAAAATTGGCATCCATGTCGATCCTTCAAAAAAAGATTCAGTCACACAGTCTGTTTGGCCTCGTATTAACGAAAATTTATAGCAAACGTTTATAGCATCACCTTCTCTCTATACAAGCTTCTGAAAAAAAGATGTGTCTTTCGAATAGTCCAACAATTGCTACAAGCTAAAGCAAGCCTTTACAACAGGCCCCAACAATGCAAATCCCAACCACAACAAACCTTCCCTCTTCACAATAGGTTGCATGCATGTTAGGCCAACTTGATTCTCATGGAGAAACTTGTAAGTATGTTGTTAATGCATGTCTTCTGACAATACAAGTATCTTCCATGACATTGGTTCTATTTTTAGGGACAAACAGTATTGGTAACGTTTCTTTTGGTCGTCAGTTAAGGTTATTGCAAAAACCTATTTGTATTTATATATATGTTTATGTTGTAATTTTTGCTAAATGGACATTTCACATCACAGTCAACAACCGTTTCAGTCATATCACAGCGGGACTAGTGTAGTCAATAACAATGTCCGAGGATACAACACAGTGACTTGCTTGATGTGGCCTCTTGACATGGAAGATTTGAAATGATTAACAATTAAGAGTAACTGTACCTCATGGTACCGGTCATGTCTCTCTTTCAAAATATTATGGCTTTGCTCACCCTGTATTAATGATGATGGACATACTGCGGTCAATACTTTTTATTGAGGCTGAATTATGTTTTTTCAAGCAGATGGAAGCTGAGTTTTTTATTTCCACATAATTATGAGCTGTGTGTTTTTTCAACCCCCTTCCCCCTAGAAGTCAAATTGTCCGCCCAAAAGTCACACTGGTGATCAGGTGGTTCTATCTGATCATGTGGTTGTTTCTTCCAGACTCAATTATTTACTGGATGTGCTGATATTGCTGGAATATTGCTTACTGCTGTGTTAAGAAACAAACAAATAAATAGTACTAACGTGAACCAGTCGACAGGGAGGAGCAGGGATATGTCGTGTGTGGGGAGTCCGGCTGAGTTCAGTATCATGAGAAGGGACGGGATGCCACTGCCAGGGACACCAGCAATTCCAATACTGGCCATGATGTTGAGGAGGCTGCAACACAACATGGTCATATCCAACTAGCCTAAGCTCACATCATAGAGTCTTCTTCTGGTACTACAGACTTATATCTGCACTCCATTTGCTCTCGACATAAAATGACAGGCAGAAGAGTGTATAAACACGTTTGATGGTGGCTAAAAGTGAAACACACAAGATATGGTAATTCGATGGGATGTTTGCACAAAGAAAAAAGTTAAGCACCCCCTAATATATTTCATTATTGTTTGGTCCCTATATTTGTAACAGTCATTAAAAGATAGAATTACGGAAAGAATTATGTTTTCTAGAGATGACGTAATCAGTCATGCGTGTCGAAAGCTCACGTGCCATGCATGGTATGCCAGTGCAGCATGCTACCCTCGAGCAGTATATCCAAACGTTAAAATTTGCTTCCTTAAGCTCAGTTTTAACAGTTATTTCATGACATTGTGTGACCACGGCATGAAGGCAATTTTTCAAACGCCACAAGATGGCAAATAATCAGCATGCATAACGCAGGAATGTCTTTTAATGCCATTGGTCGGGAATTTGGGGCATCAACACACTGTCATAAGCTGTGATGCTCAGACTGGTGATGTACAGGACCGTCCCAGATCCAGAAGACCTCCTGTGACGAAACATCGCAAAAACAGGGACCTTCTTCGTCTCATACGCAGAGAACCCTTTTTAACAAGTAATCGTCTGAAACAGCTTTGGTTGCCCAATCGTCATTTCAGCACCAGAACCGTCAGGAACCGGTTGAAAGTAGCAGCACTGAGGGCTAGACGAGTCATAAAGCATCAATTGTTGAGAGATCACCACAAAGCTGCTCGTTCAGCATGGTGTATTGTGTGACAGAACTTGAATCTGAGAACTTGGAGATGGATCCATTGGTCAGACAAAAGTCGCTTTCTGCTCAATGTCACTTATGGAAGAACGAGAGTTTGGAGGCACCGGAACAAGGCCTGCCTTGCCTACCTAATCCAATTTTCATGTGTATTCTTTCTTTTGTCCGACAGTTTATAATTACCAGTTCCCTTTATTTCGATATAACAGAGCTCATGAAAGACCTCTGTACCCATTTGATCCACAGGAAGGTTTGTTCAGTTAGGTTCTGTTCATTATCATGGAATGCCTAATCCATTGTTCACATGTACATTCCATATATACACTGAAACCTCGTTAACACAGACTCCACTACGACAATGTTTCTGTATGATGCTAGCGATATTCCAAATGCCACTATGTTCTTGATGGACAAAAGTTGATTAACTAGCAATTCGGAAGTGCTGTCATCATGGCAAATGGAGAGAACATATCCTGCATGAGTCACGGCTGTTTTATTACAACAGTTCAGAGCTATCAGAGAGTTGGGAACCACATAATGAATATCCAGAATTCTTTAAGAAATTAAATGATCCTTTAGCTCATCACATTCGCCTAAAGAGCATCAATTCCCTGTACAGAGTTGCCTCCCTTACGCGTGCCGGAATCCTATGATCGTTGGTACCAATAAAAGATTCACCCTGATCATGAGTCTTGGTTTATAAGCACCATACACATGTTCGTGGGCTTCCCCGAAGTGGCAATTGTCTACCACCCGCCCAACGTCAGGTTTTCCTTTAACTGAAACACTGTGATGTAGTGCCGTCAACGCATATTCGTGGATCCACAATCCTTAATCAAGATAAATAGTGAAACACTTTCGATTAATTTCAAAGTAAAATAAAGTATCCGTTCTTACCAAAGATTTAAAACGTCGGCAAACCCAAGACTTATACCGTTAAGTTGAGCAACATAAACTGCAGAAATGCAGTTGATCATAGCAGATCCATCCATGTTGATGGTAGCACCTATGGGCAGCACAAAGCGGGCGATGCTCTTGTGAACCTTCAAGTTCTCCTCACAGCAACGTATAGATACCAGCAGTGTAGCAGAGCTGTGGACACACCATTGTTAGATATTTTCACCGCTATTTGCTTTTTACGCACAATTGAATATGTTTCAGCGGATAATTGAGACTGATTATGCCCTGGTTTCGACGTGCTATGTTCGCTAAACATATGAAAACTCTAACTAAACCAGTTATTTCGGGAAACTAGAAACTTCATGAACATACAGTTTGTCAATGTCTTTAAATGTTTCATCTTTTTCGCTTGATTTGCTTTCACACATATCAATCCTATATTAGCTGTAACCAACGTTTGTAGCAAGATCATCAAACTCCCATATTTAGCAAACTGAATATGGTTTCATGATCCACATTCCACGAACCTGGACTCAGTCGCTAGTGCTGTGACCAGGGCTTGTGCAACTCCATACAATACCCTGTAGGGATTTCTCCGAGTGACAATAAAGTACATCAATGGTACGACCAGGAACATATGGATGATGACACCAGCCAGACCCGTGGCCATGTATATCCCAAGATGACGCACTGTTCCTGTCAGATCCTGCACGGACAGAATCTTCCCAGCAATGAGACACAAAATCCCAATTGGAGAAAACCTGAAACAGCAGACCATTCGTTTATGGGGAGTTCTCTAACACTTCAGAATTCAGAATTAATTATCTGTGCGTCGGAATCGCTACCTCCAATTATTTCCAGACATATTTTGTTGAAGTATTTACTTTTTCACACAAATATCCAGAGTTCGATAGAGAGCCCCATTCCTTGACAACAAATGCCTCATTACCAGGGTTGTAGACAGAGAGCAATGCCGTATAACGGTGTGGTACATTAGGTATATTGTAACCATCAGGATTTTTCTTCCTTATTCCCTTCCTGCTTCCCACTGTTGAGCACATAACGTTACAAAATTGCTGGTCATGAAGAAAGCTCTGACAAATACAGATTATACAACGCAGCCGAATATATAGTTAATACAAGTAACATACACTTAATTTGATCACATCATTTATAAGAAATGTGTTGTAATTTCAGCCGCGTGACCCTCATTTTTGTGTCAAGACTCATATTTGGACTGTCTATAGCAATCCCTCTGGTGTGAGATTTTAATCCAATGCAAGAGTTTATAAGCAGGCAACAAGCTTATTGTTAATGAAAAAATACATACCACATCGCTATGTGCACCATTTTCATCGTGACGTTATTTAGTGTGTTAAAAAAGCCGAGCATGTGTTTTCCACTGTCACCGAGCCTGCCCAGGATCACTCCGAACACAGCACAGTACAACAGCATACCTGTTAACAGCATTATAGGATGTATGCGGTTGAACAGAAAATAGGTGTCGCAATGCATGATCCTGTTTCAGTAATCATTTGTGAGAAAAGAAAGTTGCACTACTATGCTGAAAGGGACTGATCCTAACTGTGATGGAGGGGGGTGTTGATGCTGATTAGTTTTCAGCAGCATCCCCTCCGAGCCTAATACATCTGTGAACGATAGTTGAGTACCCGGCACCAGTGTAGAAGGTTCCTCCTCCTGGAGTTAAAAGTCCTCCAGAGACAAAACGACGTCATCATCATTTGCCAGACATTTATCTAAAGTGACTCAACTACGAAAGAAATGTTTGGGCCGAGACGTTAAAACTGCGCTCCACTGCGTTGCAAATCGAATTTATTTCATAACGTTTTTCTTTACTTATAAGCAGAAGAATCTCTGCAAATTAACATACCGTTTTTGTTAGTTTCCACAAAATCAGTAATGGTACTCTGGTGTCACTGGGTTTTCTGGTTCATCGATCACTTGATTGTCTGGTTTGTTTATATGCTGACATCGTATGGCAGGAGTACTGCTGTGCTGGGTCAGGCAATAAATACTTACTTTTTTGTGAATGGTGGGTGCCACCCACACACCGGACACGCTTACCCTTTTCGCGAACGCCTGGTGTCATCACCGCATTTCAGTGTTCCACTCATATAATTTCCACAGCTATTTGCCCTTTTCACCAAGTGGAATCTGTTTGTGGTTATATCTCTTGCATTGGCAATTTATATTTTCTTCACGTTTGGGAAGAGGTGGAAATCTGACGGTGACAAATCTGATAAAACAGAGCTTTGCTATTTCCTCGCAGTGGGCTATGCAGATTGCACAATAGTGGCTATTAATTGTTTGACCTTTCGCTCAACAAATATGTACAACCGCCTCCGTGATGTAGTGTATAGAGCATCTGCCAGGAGAGCGGAGGTCGGTGTTGTGATCTCCAGCCACATCATACCAAAAAGACGTTAAAAGATGGCCCTTTTTCTTACCCTGGCTCATGCCATACACAAACACACACACACACACACACACACACACACACACACACACACACACACACACACACACACACACACACACACACACACACAGACAGACACACGCACACAAACACACACACACACACACACACACACACACACACACACACACACACACACACACGCACACATGCATGTCGCTATATAAGTTAAACAATCTTGAACGCGACGTTAAACCCCATTTCACGTCATCTCAACTCTGAATGTGTTCACATCAAACCATTACAGAGACCAGGGTATTTTGATGTTGTTAGCCATGTTAAAACGAAAGCCACAGCAAAGTTTTCCCTTTCAAACCGCTCTACATCTATTACATGATGTGAGACGACATGTTTTAACACATAGTTTGTTGAGACTAAAATATCAGTTTGGGATCTTCTGATCACAAGCCGCCACCAATGACCCACCTATGGCATTAAGACCAGGTTGGAAGGTGAGTTTTCCAACCCATTTCTCGTCATTTCGGACGTCGGTGGATGTATTGACA
The DNA here is from genome assembly GCF_022045235.1 of Haliotis cracherodii. Taxonomy (NCBI): domain Eukaryota; kingdom Metazoa; phylum Mollusca; class Gastropoda; order Lepetellida; family Haliotidae; genus Haliotis; species Haliotis cracherodii. The sequence goes on from NW_027266286.1 coordinate 72,810,518, forward strand.
GACATATTACTTGACGCAAGGAACCTCGTGACTCCAATCTCCGTCTCTTTCTTCGTGGAACGAAGTTCGAACACAGTCCGTGTTGACTGAAACGCAGCACGTACCATGTTGTCTGGAAACATGTTCCTTCAGAGAAAACGTAAAAATAAAACCATTTACATAAAACACTAGAAAATAACCAGTCTCGATTATCCGTCAAAACAACATTCGAATAAGGCTCTGTAACTCGAAGTCTTTTACATCGATGTATCGTTAAAAGCGATTAAAGTTGGTGCTGGGTTTTATTCTCACAAAACAAACATGGAGTTACAAAAATAGCGATCTCCTTACCTATAGGCGACAATAGCAGTCAGATAACTGCGATGCCTGGTTCAGCTTGACAAAAAGCACTCAAGAAACAGCTTTTTGACACTGACAGTTCAGTTTCTTAATTGCCACTGCAATCGTCAGAAATTGTGATAGTGACGTCTCGACTATCGAGACAGGAGTAAGTATATACTTATGTGAGACTACTTGCTTAACGCACATATAGTGTTCCTTGTTTAACGCCGCACTCAGCAATTTTCCAGCTATATGAGGGATGTCTGTAAATAAGCAAGTCTGGACAAGACAATGCCGTGATTGACATCATGAGCATCGATCTACGCAATTGGGATACGATGACATGCATCAACCAAGTCAGCGAGCCTGACCACCAGATCCCGCCAGGCGCATATTACAAGCGTGGATCGCTGAAGACCTATTCTAATCCGGATCTTCATGGGTTTAATATGGAACCAACGTAGTGACCGTGAACTTACATTATTTTATCTAACAAATTATAAAAAAGAAAGAATTAATACAAGTTGTCAAAGTCTATAATGATGATGGTGTTAAACCTCAAATGATTTCACTTACATTCAGTGATTACACGCAACTTGCCACCCGTGAAGAGACGGGTTAGAATAGGTCTTCAGCAAACCATGCTTGCCGTAAAAGGAGACTATGCTTGTCGTAAGAGGCGACTAACGGGATCGAGTGGTCAGGCTCGCTGACTTGGTTGATGTATGTCAATCATATCCACGTTGAGTAGATCGATGCTCATGATGTCAACCACTGGATCGTCTGGTCCAGACTAAATTATTTACAATCCGCCGTCATGTAGCTAGAATATTGCTGAGTGCGGAGTTAAACAACAAACAAACAAACAAACAAACCATACAATTTGCTTTGACATTTTGTTTCCGTATTCAAAACTGATGATGACTTTGCCAATTCCATCACCAACAAATCAATAATATTATTAATTGTTTTACTTCCATAGCCATCTACATTGCACAAAAATATTAAATGAATAATTTCATTTGATATCTTTTATAATTATGCACGTACAACCACACATGAACAGTCAGTATCAGTTACATCTATTAAATTTTTCAATACAATCACATTATCATGACATTTTAATATAGGATTCCGACATATCTATACTGAACCGCAAAATAAACGTCGCCTCAAGTAACATTGCATGAAAGTTGTCATTTAAATACCAGGGTAATTTTTGTCAAAGTTTCTAAAATTAAACATGACCTTTTCCGGAAAAATGATATTTGATGACAAAAAACCCCAAAGCAGATGACAATAGAACCAATCGCCAAAACTCATCACGGCAACGGCCATGGTAACCCGATGCACGTGAGTTCCTTGCAAATTGAAATGCATATGCGTTCCCCCATTTCTTGCCCTATAAACATCAACCCAGATCGTATAATATTCATTCGTTATTGAATTGCTACCACATGCCAAGATTGACAACAAATCAGCGGCACCAACCCCTTGGACGATTGCAAGCTGGACAAACCGCCCAGCAAGTAGCCAATGCATTCCAAGTCCACGTAAGGACCATATACAGGCTCCAACAACGGTACCAGACCACCGACACTACAGATGACCGACCACGTAGTGGAAGACCAAGGGTCACCACCTGACGTCAGGATCGTCAGATTGTGCGACAGCATCTTCAAGATCGCTTTGTTACTGCTTCGGAAACTGCTCAAAAGACCAAGGCGACACACCATCGACACATTAGTGCGTACACCGTGCGTCGACGATTGACAAGCAGACGCCTCCACTGTCACAAGCCACACCAAGGACCCATTCTGACACCACGTCATCGCCTGGACCGTCTTCAATGGACAACACAGCACCAGCATTGGGCGAAACCAGAAGTGGAGAGAGAGTCAGGGAATGTTATTCGGATGCTTGTGTTGTTGAGAGAGACTCGTGGGGTGGTCCGAGCATCATAGTGTGGGGTGGAGTTGGTCTTGCAAAGAGAGTCGGCCCTGTGGTCTTCCAGAACATCGGTCCAGGTAGAGGCAATGGTATCACAGCAGCTCGGTACATTGATTAAGTCTTGACACCACAAGCCATACCTCATTTGGCACGTCGCCGCAACCACGAGTTTCAGCATGATAAAGCCCATGCCCACACTGCGAGAGCAACAAGAGAGTTCCTCCAGCAGAATGTCATCAGAACCACACAGTGGCCGGCCCTCAGTCCCGATTTAAATCTCATTGAGTACCTGTGGGACGAGATTCAAAGATGACTGAATGACGTCTGACCAAGGCCGATAACTGAAGCTGAACTGCGTCAGCCGTTCCTCGGAGTGTGGGCTCAAGTGCCTATGGCGTTCATCAACCGCCTCATCCATTCCATGTATCGACGTTGCACATGGCGGACACACGAGATTCTGACTTGTGCTGCCATTTTCTCAGAGACTGGTGTTGTTTTTCACTTGAAGAACATTTGACACTTTAATTTCAACCTTTATGATCAGTTTTGCTAAGTTTCATCTTTTTAATATGTCTCAAAGTACGTTTTCAAATAAGGTTTCTCACATATCTATCCATGGTGACGTTTCTTTTTGTGGTACAGTATACACGGAATGCTTTGGGGGCTGAATTTTAATTTAAATCATGATCAATAATATCTGATTATAGACACTCTTCTACCCTGGAGATCGGAAGGGTCAGGGGTTCCCCGGCCGCGTCATGCCAAGCGATTAAAATATGGCACTTCTTGTTTCCCTGCCTGGCGCTCGGCATACAAGGACTGATCGGCTCGGAGTCAGTATACTGTGTCTGAGTGGGTTATTCATGTTGAACAGCAGCATGGTATCTAATGGGCTAGCACTGTCCACTCGGCATTCGTCCGGACGTGTGCAAACAGCCACACAAACACATGTGCATCCATGTCGCTATATAAATGCAATAATCTCAGACGCGACGTTAAACCCCATTTTATCTCATCATAATCATTGTTATCCGGGGACCGTTAAATAGCTGGGTTCTTGTGACCGCAGTGTGATGCATATATCACTCACTATACTCACCTGACCAGATCTAGAAGCACCTGTCCGGGGGTGGGAGAGTGTACGGGGGTGGCAAGTGGTACAGGGGGGACTGTAGAAGTCATCTGTCCAGGCTTGATGGTGAACACCAGCATCACGCCAATCATCAGCGCGATCACAGTAGAGGCAATATAATAGCCCATAGTGATGAGTCCCATTCTTCCCGACGACTTGCTGTCCACATTTGCAATACCTGACAATCAGCAAAACAATCTCACTTCAAATGTTTTTACTCTTTGTAAACTCCTGGACATTTTTGACGGAATAGGATTAACATATTTGTTGGTTGTAGAATGATCCCAAATACATACATACATACATACATACATACATACATACATACATACATACATACATACATACATACATACATACATGCATGCATGCATGCATGCATGCATGCACGCACGCACGCACGCACGCACGCACGCACGCACGCACGCACGCACGCACGCACGCACGCACGCACACACACATACATACATACAAAATGCAAATACAAAGATGGGCTGTATAATTTACTCAACCTGTTTCACGAATGTCATTTTCAAGAGTACATATATTTGCGAAGAATCCGATAGGCTTTTGTATATAAATATGTAGGATATAAATAAAATCTAATTTAAGAATATGATTTAAGCATTGTGGCTTTTAAGAATCGAGATATGGTAAATACAAACGTGCTTACAGCTCCTGAATAATACTATATAACCTGTTCGTAGCGCATACAGGACTCATTCTGGCGTCAGGTAAACTGTACTGTGTTCTACAAGACTGGCGGCCGTGGTTCGCTGTGAACACTCTTATCTACCAGTAAGAACTTGATACTAACGATCATGGTCCTGGTTCAAGAGCAGTACATTTAAAAAATATTACAACATACACTGATTAAGCGAAAATATCATTGCAGAATTTTCCATTGGCACTCACCTGTAATCATGCTTGCAACTATCAGTGGGAGAATAAGCATCTTCAGCATCCTCATGAATATCTCGCCCGGGAAGCCAATGAGCTGGATGGTTTCAGGGGAGAGGTTCAGCTGACGACAGAACACCCCGACCGCCCCTCCCACCACCACAGACATGACGGTTGCTATCAGCAGTCCATGGTCTCGGAGACACTTGTGCGCCATCACCCTGAGACGTCACGTGTGTAGTTATGATACATACATAAGGTATTGAGTTAACTGTGACATACGTCTGAGTGAGTGAGTCAGTATGGTTTTACGCCGTTTTTAGCAATATTCCAGCAATATCACGGAGGGGGACACCAGAAATGGGCTTCACACAAAGTACCCATGTCGGGAATCGAACCCGGGTCTTCGGCGTGACGAGCGAACGCTTTAACCAGTAGGCTACCCGACCGCCCTACATACGTCTGAGGGGTACTCGTATTTGTATCTCTGTCACACATGAAGAAACTACACTGTTGGGCAAAAGAAAGTATACACTTGAAAATTGGATTTGACGAAACACTTAATGTGACAAGGTAGAAAACAGTTACAGAAACACTGCAAACTTAAGGTCCAAAACACAACTATGATACCCGTATCAAATACATCACCATCGAGTAACCATTTCTTGTTTGTTTTATTTTTAGCCACCTTAAAACATGGGTGTATACTTTCTTTTGCCTGGCAGTTTACATACAGTGAAACTCGAGACAAATTAAGAACATTCTGTCACCAAAGTGAAATTTAGTTTAGCGTCGCGTTGACGATTGTTTCTAATATAGGTAACGTGCACATGAACAATACACATTATGTACAAAAGCAGTGATATTATTCTATATTGTGTGACGCTCTTTTATGAAATATTCAACTTGTGGAAGGTGGATATTATTTACATGTACACGGACGAGTCTCATCACGTCCCTATCCCGGGCTTCTATTGTCTGATTTCTGTCTGATGTTCAGGTTGGATCTTGTCAACGTATGCCTGCATTAATTTTCGGGCGATGTCATTGTTTAGGAGTGTCTATGCTGAGAGACATTCGCTCTGAGGGGTGTGGGATTTTCCGCCCCACGAGAATATCCGACCCAACGTGACCTATTGTCAGGGGTGAAGGTGTGTCCAGTTTGTATGGAATAAAACGTCATCACAAAAACTACATACACAGTTGTCTGTAGATTCATTGTTAATAGTTCCTTCTTTGTGTAGATAATTCCATGCAGAAATCTGTATTGAAAATCTAAACGTTTTAAATCCTTCAGTTTACATCTACAAAAAGTGAATATTTTTTATCCAATTAAACTCACAGTCAAAAATGTATTGCCGTTTATCACAATCCTTAAGATTCTATTCATTTGATATTAATTTGACATAAAAGATTCAGCGCCTTCAACATGTTTCATTAGATCACTTAAGCAACTGTTCATATACAAATTCTTTATTCTTGTTTTTCATGTGTCTGGTATATTGAAAAGTCAATTTGTGTAGTATAATATTGTACCTTTTATCGGATTTTTTAGTTTCAGTTCTTCAAATGACATGAATGATGAATTTATCCGTTTTCATTGCATATATCCAGTAGGGTTATTCAACGTAAAATTGCTTGTCAACATGAGCACAAGATAATATATCTTTAATAGGGATATTACAAGGGTTACCATATGTTGTGTTTTGTACAATATAATCTGAACGTAGAAACTTTTAGAACGTCAATAAAGGCTGTAAAGTTAATCATGGGTAATCCACCTTCCTCATATTTTCTTGTCAACGTGGTCCTTTTGATTCTGTGTTTTTTATTGTTCCAGATAAAATCGTAAAATATTTTGTCAAGTGATAAGACAAGGTCCTAAGGAGGGATTGGTAGTGTCGAAAATATGTGAACTAGTTTTGACAATGCTGAAGTTTCTATGACTGTAATTTTTTCTATAAACGTTAAATTTCTAATCATACATCCTACAATTTCAGCTGCTTGTAGGAAAATATATAGCGACAATGGGTCTCCTTGTCGACAGCTTCTTTCATTTGTGAAAACTTCTGATAGATGTCCAATTTGTATTATGATTTACGTAGTATCGTAAGTTAGTATATTTGTCCACCTTAACATTTCAGGTCCTAATTCATATTTTTGTAAAACTTTGTTTATAAATTGTTTTGATACCGTATCAAATGCCTTTTCAAAATCGATCAGCAGAAGTAATCCTGGTTCATTTTGTCTTTTTGATTCAAAGATAATATCATATAACAACCTTGTGTTTTCTGAAATAGATCGTCCTGGAATAAATCCTGTTTGATTGTTATGAATGAGCAATTCCAATGTTGATTTTATACGGTTTGCAATACAAGTACTCATGATTTTATAGAGTGCATTCGATAAAGTTTTTAGTCTCAAGAGTTTTTTTTATCAATGTTCTGTCTTTATTTGATTTTGGTATACAAGTCATCACAAGTTATAGTACTTTTTACAAATATGTATATCCATAATTTTAGTTCTTTCCAGAAAAAATAAAAATATCAATAGGAAAGCCATCAATACCGGGGCTTTCATGTTTTTCATGTTTTTAACCGCAAATGATCAGTTTCACTTTCTAATAAGTTTTTCATTTGGTCATCTTTTGTTTGAGTCTCTAAATTGATTAAATTTTCGTAACTTCTGTCATTGCTATCAAGTATATAATTTTGTTATAAAAGATTCTAAACTCATCTAATATACAATTGCCGTATGTTATTACCGTTTCATCGCCAGTTATAACTTTATTTATTAATTTACTGACATAATGTCTGTTTTCAAAGTGGCAGAAATAACTTGTTGGCTTTTCTCCTTCCTCATACCATTGCATTCTATTTCTAATTTGTAATCCTCTTATTTCTTCTTCTTTTATATGTTTCATTTCTAATTTGTATTTTGATAATCCTGATAGATGTTTTTCATGTTTTCAAAAAAGAAAGAAATTGTTTTCCCTATAACTTTCATTAGGATCGTTTCTATTTTAAGTTTGATATCAAACTCACTTTGTTTGCTGTCGCTATTCTCAGAACATTCTTTTTTAGTTTCTTCTATAACTATCTTAACCAAATCTGTATAATCTTTATGTAATAGAAGTGAAGTATCTAATTTCCAATATCCGCGTCCTCTTTCTTGATTAATTGTATCAGAGAAAGATAACGTTATGACTGAGGGCTATCTTTTTCAAGTTATCTTCCCTTCTCTAACCCGCTAGGTGCGGATGTGGTGGCCCAGTCGTCTAAGGCGCCGCGATTCACTGTGCAGAGTTGGGTCCCCTTGTTATGCCAGAAACCTATGATTGTGGGTTCGAATCCCGGTTCGGCCCGATGATGTTTCTAGGTTTGTCAGCACCATACCCGTACTCGTGGGTTTCACCGAAGTGGTAAACGTCTAAGACCTGCATCACCTCGGGCTTTCCTCCCACATTAAGCTGACACGCCATGATATAACTAGCATTCTGTTAAAAGCGGCGTTAAACGCAACTCACTCACTCACACTATGTCAACATAGATAAATAACATAAAAAGGGGCTGCAATATACTTTCATGTTTAAAGAACCAATTCATTGTGGAAATGATTGTAATTACTAACATAAGTTACTTTGACCTTTGTTATATCAAAAAATATTTAAATTAAGATGAGGAGATTTAATTAAGGAGACTTATTCATTTCAGTCCCATTCATCTGTCTAAATCCAGTCTCATTTTTCAGGCAATATGTATCAGAAAATCAGGAACGTTTGCTGAGTTCAAGCCCGTTCAAGCCAACTATTTCTTGTTTACCTCAGATTGGAGCTAAGATTTGAAGGTTGTTTTAAAATAAATACGAGGTAAGGTGACCACAGATGATCACGATTGTGTAGCCTATGGTTTGTTTAGCAAGTACCAATCACAGGAACTCGATGATAGCGTGTATAGCACAATATATTCGTATAGAAAAAATCACACTCCTATATACATATCGACAAGGAGCGACATGCGCCATCTAGGTCCTTATTCAAGATTTCGCACTCGGTTCGAATCACAGCTCGATATCGCATGATATATGAATGTCAATTATTTCATCCTGCTGGTACTTGATAAACAAACCATAGGCTATAATTAAATAAGTTGTAGTCAAATCTAGATTTTCCTGTGAGGAAAGTTATGTTGTCTTTAATTGCCGTATACAGCGTCATATTAGGTCAATTTAAATAGCCTTGGCATATTCAGTGTTCATTCAGACAATGGCTGTCCTGAATTGGTCGCTGTGACACTGTTGTTGATATATGCAGTCTGAATTAACTGGGTCTCGTACTTTCTTGCATAATACACTTATTTGATCCCACGTTATTTTTTCAGCCATTTATGAGCATGAATCACTTTGAAATAGTGATGATACCAGATGACACCCCACCGGTGACAGCCGTCACAAACACATGCAAAGGCAAGTCAAATGTTCACCAGAAAAAACCACACGGGAACATATGGAACAAATCAAAAGAATTGCATCGGACACATTTGTCAGCGATGCGTCCACATTTCAAATGTCCTCCACATGTCTACCAACGTTTTGAAAGCTTTACTCGGAAATAATTATTGATCAACGACTCACCACACGTTAGATAGCCAATACAATAGGCAACTCTATTGAGAACATTCTGAGGAATGAACTGTGTTTAACAAAGTTTTACATCGCTGGATGCCAAGGCTCCAGGTTTATCATCTCTCGTGAGACTTTGCATCAGTTTGAAGCAGACCAATCTGATTTTCTTGAGCAAATTATAAACATGGGTGGGCTTGGGTTAACCACTATCCACCAGAGGTTAAACAACAGCAGTCGAATCAGTGGAAACAGCTAACGCCTCCTCCTCCGGTAAAGGCAAAGTCTGTTCCATCAGCTGGCAAGGTGATGGCTACGGTTTTCTGGGATTTCAAAGGAATCCAAATGGTGGACTACCTGCCAAAAGGTCCTACCATTAATGGCCAATATTATGCTAATATACTTAGACAACGGCGTGAGAATAGCAAGGCTAAACATCGTGTAAAACTAACGAGGACATTGCATCTGCGCACAAGTCTATTGTCACCATGGCTCCAATGCATGACTGTGACTTCCAACTTTCATTGGACATTCTCCATATTCACCAGAATTACACCTCTTCCCATCCCCCCCCCCCCCCCCCCTTGAAGAGAGAACTGTTTGGCAATCATTATGCGCGACGCATTTCTGCTATGGGGGACATTTTACACTACCTAGAGGAAGCCTTCTTCATCCTTGGGATCCAGGCCCTCCACTATCATTGACAAAAATGTGTGGACCTCGGAATGACCCCCTTTGTATAAGTTAATTCTACCCATGCCATACAAGTGGTGCGATATTGGCATACAACAGTTTAGAATTACATGCATTACCGTATCTCGCTTCCCAACACTCGCTGTGTTAGATACAGGTAACGTCCCAGCCTAATATGTAGCTATATTAAGCATTACAGCTATATTAAGCATATGCGCAAAACAGTTGTGTTTGTATGTCTCAAGTTATATTTTAGTTCTACATGGTCATGTTCTTTAAAAAAATGTGTATTTCGGACATGATACAAAATATTAAACATGTTTCAATAAGTAATTAAAGACTTCGTCATGAAACAAATCATTTGATGATTTTGACGACAAACAGTGACATAGCATCCTGTAAATGAATTACATTTTTAACAAACAGATGTTACAACAAGATGTTCTTTCGCTTGCTGTGTACTGTATCATGCAGGGTGTTCAAATGACTAGACGACCAGGATTTACAAATGATCACATAGAATTGTTTAGATATGCCCACTTCTGGACAGAGTTATACTGAATCCTAAAGAATTCGAAACAAAACATGTATTATTATTTTAAGATAATGTTGGTGTATGATCTACTCTCAGAAACAGAATTATGACCTACCTTTTGCGACATGTATAAACAGCAATGAAAACACCACGCTCCTATCTCTCTATACTTAATGTTATCCGTAGCACGCATACAGATAATGTTATCACGCATTGTGCATCTAAATGCTAATTTACTCATGAATGATAGATAGAATTTAATACACGGGCGTCTGTCAGATACAATTTATCTTCCAACGAGTTGTTCGCTCGGTTGATTCGCTTTTAAGATAAACGGTATCTTGTTTCTTGCACACCCTAAAAACGCACCTTTTTTAACATCGAATAGATACATTTGGTCTATTCTCATGTATGGCAGTGGCGCATTAATACATTACACAAAGGTCATGAGTGGCGTCACCCGACGTACCGGTTATCACATATGTAGTACTCAGACATGGAATGGGTCTCTCAAAATAGGAGAAAATGCTACAAAGTGTAAAATCAGAATTTTGCTTTGTTTACATTTCAAACACGAACGACAAAGTGTACTTTCCGCCATTTTGGATAGTGTTTAAAAATTGACGTTTCACGTATGCCGGTTATGAGACAACTATTGGATCACGAATATTTCAAACTTAGCTGCGATAAATGAATCCCTGGATTCCTCATACATTTAAGAATCATGTGGCAAAATGTATGAGGAAGCACGAGTAACTTATCAATGATTTACGATCAGGAAAGTAGTCCCGTCATCACCAACATTGAGTCTAAGATAGCAACTCGACAATTCGAACAACCATTCACGGGTTCAATATTATAATAAAAGCGACAAAACCCTTTCCATATTCATAGAATTCTCGATTGTACGATTCCAACAATATCTTAAGCATGTGTTTATGAATCACTATCAAGTAGTGATGATACCAGGTATTGTCGAAATTTGGAAATGCCATACACATGTCTGCCATAAAGCTTTACTAAGGCCTCATTGTAACCTTGATCAAATTTCTTAGCAAGAGGAGGGCACGGGTGGCCCAGTCGTCTAAGGCGCCGCGATTCGCTGTGCAGAGTTGCGTCCCTTGGGCACGCCAGAAACCTATAATTGTGGGTTCGAATCCCGGTTTGCCCCGATTATGTTTCTAGGTTTGTCAGCACCATACCCGTACTCGCGGGTTTCACCGAAGTGGTAAACGTCTGAGACCTGCATCACTTTGGGCTTTCCTCCCACATTAAGCTGACATGCCGCGATATAACTGGAATACTGTTAAAAGCGGCGTTAAACCCAACTCACTCACTCTTAGCAAGAGTCGTATGACTTTCTTTGAAATCTTGGTAGAAAGAGCATGTTCGATTGTACCTGTCCTACACTCTTGAGGCGAGTGTTTTGTCACTCTGACTCTTTATATATTTATCTATCTCAGATCTCTATGCGTAGATCTCAGTGGGTTCCTTTATTGTTTTATATCCAACGTAGACACAATTTATGGATGACAACTTCTTTTATTACTGTAAAGGCGACGTTTCTTTGCTTTGACAACGGTACAAGGATCCATACTGAAATGTCGCCTTTACAGTAATTACAGAAGTTGTTATCCTTAAATTGTGTCCACGTTGGATAAGTAATTAATAAGGGTAGGATGCTGCTTACCTACGGGGAGTGTTTTTGATCCTATGAATTGACCTGATCCTTCTACGCCGACACCTCCTGAGGAGTCAGTGAATGAGTTGGGTTGCAATGCGTACACGGAACTGTAGCATCTATTCCGAATAGCTTTTTGAAGATAACAGACCACGTATTGATTTGCGTATAATAGATGTTATCGATGCAGTAAACCAATCTGATCAAATTAGTATTACAACCCGATAGTATGCAAATACTTTTACTGAGCTCCATACTTAGTAAGTATTTGCCTGACGTTAAAGTTTAGATCGGTGTTTCGGAATGTATGAGTATGTTTCTATACACAGGAATGGCTTCGAATCATTCAAGTATTTATTCTTCAGTCGTGACATTATGTCTTAAACATCGAGCATTTTAAAAATGACATGAAAAAGATATTTTCCCTCGAGTATTTCGGCATATCATGAATCAAAATACATACTATCGGCTGATAATCTCTGTTTCTTTTCAGATTTGCTGAAGCTGATGTATATGATACCCGGAAATGGCATTTGGAACCGACGTAAAACATCTTCTACAGACAGACATGACGTCAATATTTAATGCTTTGATGATATAGGCGTTACCGTACAGTGGACGACATCATAAACTGAATTCCGTCGTGATAATATTTATCAAACAAATATATGTTATATGATTTAATTTTACAACAATATATACATATCGCCATGCTTAAAGCCACTTTTTTAAATTTCGAAACAGTGACGTAGAAAACAAACAGGGCTTAGATTGCGGCAATACTGTTGTCGTTCTACAATACACTATTCAAAGGAGAGTGCCCATAATGAAGGTGTTCGCCCTTTTGCCTTTTTCCTATCACAGACGACGCGGTCGGGTAGCCTAGTGGTTAAAGCGTTCGCTCGTCACGCTGAAGACCCGGGTTCGATTCCCGACATGGGTACAATGTGTGAAGCCCATTTCTGGTGTCCCCCTCCGTGATATTGCTGGAATATTGCTAAAAGCGGCGTAAAACCATTCTCACTCACTCACTTTCACACACATTCATTTTCCCGACGTTTTATGAAGCTGTCTTACTGAGAGTCAAGATAACAGAAACTCAATATAGTAGTAGCAAACTATCACCTCTTTCTGTATTTCTGATTAACCAATTTTTTAAACCAAGTCATTAAAAAAAAAGATAATACATTCATGAACCAACCGCATTTTATTTTCTCTTATTCAGCCAATATGCTGCTTCTTTATTAAAACTTGCTATAATTTCACTGATTTCACTTTCAAATTAAATTTCAGATTTAATCTATTCGCTATGGAAATTTTCATGCGTGATGTGAAGGCTTATTCCAAAAGAATCTATAAGTGGATTGCATTGTATAATTATTTATCTTAGGATAGATTAGTGCTGTACATCTGTCGGTATTTGGTATATAAACAAAATGTGATAACGATACTGGGCAGTTAGCATCATACCTGCGCTCGTGAGCCTCACTAAAGAAAAGTCAGTCTACGACCTTGGTCAGCTTGGAGTTTCCTCCATATTAAGAGGACGCACTTTGATAAAACGGAAATACTGTAAGTTCAAAGCGCCGTAAATCCTACCACCTAACTCATTTCAAGTTATATCCGAGTCATTTTGTGGAAATATATAAGCGTGGTTCAAAACAGTACACCGTAAAATCAGCCATATTATCAGCAGCCTCGCAAGAAAGGGTCAAAGATCAAAGGTCAAGATCATTACATGTATTACAAAAAAATCATTACATATTTGAGATTACACTTTCACAAAAAGTAAGAATGGTTTTATCATTGGATGAAGTCCTGTTTGAAAAGGTTTTGATCAATACTTGCTATCATGGCGAGTCTAATTGTGTTGTTTATTATTCTAGAAAAACAACACAGCAGCCATGGTTATTTCAAAATCGGATTAATTTCAGAATATATCGCCAAGCTGTTACCATAGTATTTCTACCTGTCATATCCGTACAATGAGTCAACTCAAAGGTATCCATTCTTAATTTACCAACATATTCCTGATATAGATACCTATCTGTTAACTTGCAATTAATTTAAGATATATAATACGCGCTTCAATTTAGAAGCGTTTTGCAGTTATTCAATGTCCAACACACAGTTTAACTCTAACACGATCAGAAATAGATGCTGAACGTTTTGCTACTCCTGTAACAGTTGAAACATCTAATATATAAACCTAGCCGTGAGAGACTTGGTTTAGCTGTCGTACACTGTGGGCACAAACGTTTCTTGAGGTAATCTGCTTCGTGCACAAGTATACCTTAATTTCCTGCTCAACACTGTTCCAATTAAACGTCGGGCAGGGGCGGATTCGGCATATCTTTTTTAAGCCAGAAACACGGGCGTTATTACATATTACCATCTATGCAAATGTTATTCAGGATTAGGAGTACATGTATATGTATTTATTTACCAATTGACTTCATTATTTTCTTGCGAACATTTGGGTATCCATTTAGAAAACATTACCTAAATTATTCACATCACCAACATCACAATTCCTCATTGCAAAGGAAATATAGTTTTTTTTATCTGATTTAGTCTCATATATATTCATTGGGACCATGGTGGCAATTTGGTGTTATGAGAATAGCTGATGTCTTATTGCGTTACACAGTAAGGTTGGTTTAGTTCAAAGAGATGGAAATGTACCTACATATTCATTATGTCATTGAAGCTTCGTGACCATAAACGGTAAGATAATTATTTTTGTCCTATTGAATATGTTAGCTTGAATCTAATATTCTCAGTTATATACTGCATACATATAGGTATAAACGACAGACAAATATCAATTTACCGACAGACAAATTTAATATAAAATTACAGCAATCTTTAATTAACTAAACAAAAACAATAATGCCCTGAGCTTCTACTTGGGGATGGATGACAACGCTAGAGGTTCAGAAGCTCACCTTTCATAGACCACACTACGCTTGATTGGAAATTGGGGGATACAGCAGTTAATGTGTCTCATGAAATTATTCTACCTATAAATATCGATCGCAGGGAGTTATCATACATGACGTCCTGGTAGTTCCCTGAGAATGATGGACTTCTGTTGCATGTTAACAGGCATGTTAATGGTAAAATTGCTGACTCTTCCTGATTGTGTACACGTGGTCCATTGTATAGAATTGTCAAACAATACCAATATTTCTGGAGTCAGTTGCGAAGATGCTGGCAAATGTTGAGTTTATCTCTAAACTTTGTTGATGTGGTAGCCATTAGGTGACGAACGTGCGGACGAAAGGAAAAGCTCACACTGCGATATCAATGTGGGTTAAACGGAGAATATAGTTCATAGAAGCCGTTGGCCCAGTCCATCTCCTGGGGTAAATATAAATTGGCAATACAAGAGAATGAACAACCCAGAATTTCTGCTGAAACAGATTCCACTTGGCGTAAAGGGCAAGATAGTTGTGGAAATTATATGAATGGACCGCTGAAACTCAGTGATAACACCAGGTGTTGATCAATAGTAAACGATCGATTTAATCAGAAATGTTGGCAACTTCTATCATGATGACGTTTGAGTGGTTGACTGAGGAGCTTGCAAACCAGAGTCGACTAGCAGAAACACCGTGGAGGTTCTATATTTCACGTTTTCTTCCGGGGTTGTGATTCATGCACAGTTCAGTTCAAGTACAGCAGACATGTCTCATCCGTGCCCATTGTTATCTGGCCTCTCCGACGCGAGACCAAATATTCGCCAAAGGAAACAGGTGGCTTCAATATGGACGTCGACTCCGTTCCAGTTCTATAGTGATTTAATGGACAATGCATCGACATAGATGCATTGGTTTATTGGCAGGTAACAGAACAGTGTGCCCTACAACAACCAGTACAGTTAGAACCTTGGAAACGTGCCGACCTATTGATACTACACTACTCAACTTATGATAGGGATGTGCCTATCATTCCGAAAAGAAAGTATACACCCATTTGTGATGGTGGCTAAAGTGAAACAAGCAGGAAATGGTTTATTTCCATAGTGATGTATTCGATACCGGTATTGTAGTTGTGGTTTGGACAGAAGTTTACCATGTTTCGGCAACCGTTTTCAGCTTCTAATGTTTTAATAACGGTGTACACTTTCTTTTGCACAGCAGTTTACATCAAAATGATGACTGAAACGTGTCAAGCTGGTGTTACGTCCTCAATTAAAACAAAGGCTTTGAGAAATAAAACTCCGAGACAATCAAATAAGTTATACGTTACAACTTGACTAGAGAAGTGAGCGAATGCTGCTTAACGCCACAGCTAGGATTTGTTTGTTTGTTTGTTCTTTAACGCCGCACTCAGCAATATCCCAGCTATGTGACGCGGTCTGTAAATAATCGAGACTGGACCAGTCAAACCAGTGAATGAGTTCATGAGCATCGATCCACGCAATTTGGATCGATGACATGCATCAACAAAGTCAGCGAACCTGACCACCCGATCCCATTAGTCGCCTCTTACGACAAGCATAGTCACCTTTGACGCAAGCATGGGTTTCTGAAGACCTATTCTACCCCGGACCTTCCCGGGTCCCACAGCTAGGAATACTCCAGATATAACACAGTGCCCTACACACAAACAAGTCTGAAACAGGCAACCCAGCAGGTGAACATGAACGAGATAAGTCAAGTCACAGAGTCTGATCCCCAGATCCAATTAAGTCTCTCTTCAGCGACCTTCAGCCGGGTCTTTGGGACATTTTTAAAGTGATATATAAATAAATAAATAAATATAAAAAAAATAAATAAATAAAAAAAAAAAAAAAAAAAAATAGCTGTGTGGTATAGTATTTCATTATCCGGCACCAGAATTTGTACAGGTACAGGGCACTCATAAACAATTACAACTTATTCAAAATAGTTTCACACTAAACATGCATAAAACAACAACCACACAACATCGTGACACATTCATACGCATTGAAGCTGTCATATATTTTCCTCTTTTCTGTAGCAATGACTTTATAAGAAAGGAATTAGACACTTGTTATAGGTGGAAGTCGTGATTGATGAAATTCGACAGATCTCCACATGTCGACACAGGAAGCAGCATTCCGGCTCCTGGCCACTCTTAACGTACTTGTTTCTCATATAGCGGTCAAACAGGGATCTATCTGTGGCCAATCTGGAAAAAGATGTTTGTCGCGCAATGAATTCATTTGGATATGTTGTTTGTTTGTTTGTTCACTTGCTTTGTAAGGATAAGATATATGGATGTTTACTTCTTTAAGAACGATGCTTCAGTGTAGGTTTCGGTGTAAGTTGAGTCGATGGGGTTGCACTGTGTAGATGACTGTTGACAACCTACCTGTGGACGAGACTGTGGTAGGACTGTGGGGTCAGGTCGGGGAGGCTGTACTCGGACCTGGCGGTGTAGGACAGCTGTAATGTAGCCACGCCCTCGGCTGCGAGAGTAAGTGTATGTGTTTGGCTTAACTTTGAAGAGTATTCCAGTCATATCACAGCGTGTCAGCTTGATGTTGGGAAAGCCCGACATCATGCAGGTCACACACGTTCAGCACATTAGTAAAACCCACGAGTACTGGTATGATGCTCAGCTGTCGGGCTTTAATCGTATTTGACGGATAATTATGAGCACAATCAGAAAGCTTCTGTCATTCAAACATCACCATTCAACAGTATTTCAGTTATATCGCGGCGTGTCAGCTTAATGTAAGGAGAAAGCCTGAACTGATGCAGGTCTCAGACGTTATCAGCTTGGGGAAACCCACGAGCACGGGTATGGTGCAGACAAACCTAGAAACATAATCATCGAGAGTCTGGGATTCTTACCCAGTCATAGGTTTTTGGCGTGCCCAAGGGACGCAACTCTGAACAGACTGGGCCACCATTGCAGCCCATGACACTGAATGGTGACATGCCCACATTGTATGGAGATTATGTGTCAACCCACCATTTGCTTTAGTTAGGTCAATATAGTACTGATCATAGTCCTGCACTTGGAAGGTTTCCCTGTCCAGCTGGTACACTCGGAAGGAAGGGTTGGTCTTCGCTTGGGTGGTCACAGAAGGTGCGACAAAAACAACCCCTGTCGGCCGGCTTGTGTCAGATGGATCCGTTATCTGTCAACAGATAGTTCATGTTTACATCAATATCCTTATAACACAAGGCTACACAAGGCTCTGTCCGAATACTCCAGTATTTTCCTTACAACGTTAAGTCCGTGAGTTATTTGGTTTTCGGTGAATCCCATTCCATTTTTTTGAACGTCGTGTAAGCTTTATGAGACAGATACACGAGCCCGTGTGTTGTACTGACCACGTGTCTTAATCGGGGAGATTCGAACAAGCTGCAGGCGCCTTGGATCGCCCATCCCTGATATAGCATTTATCAGTGTGCTTTGACTGGCTCAGAGTCTGCGATTAATGGTACATGATGCAGTGTATTTGTCAAATGATGCCAATACAATTTTGATAATTCCGCTCTGTCTTCTTGTCAGAAGAATTAGGCATTCAGTCGAATACAGGTCCAAACGTTTGGTTAATTAGGCATATTCTAAATTGTGCAGTTAATGCCAGTATATACACATGTGATAAGGCAAAATGCATGAAGATCTTCAAATCCAAAATTTTTATTCCCCTTGAATGATTAAGAGTTATAATAGATGCAGATTATTAAAGGTCATGTTGAGGGCGGTATTCTTCATTTGTGATTGATGGATTTAACGTTTCTACACAGACACACAGTTTTACTGTAATTTTCAGAAACATCCTCTGAGAAATGACAATCAGAAGGTAACATACTTAAACTAGGAGATAAACCGACCGTGTTTTCAATTAGAGGTTTCCAACGTAGATTCGATACCTGTAAATTTCCTTACAGCTGACGCGTTCTGTTTGAAACCTCTGAATTTAATACACATTAGGTTTATCTCCATTCTACAGTCTGATATGTTTAACTAATTGAATGGTCGAATTCAGGGATCAATTATTAGTTCTATAAGATCAATTATTATCTTATGTACGCAAACCAAAATTTTAACCCATGTAACATAACTCTCTCGTCTACTAGACCGGCAGCCCAGAGCACTTTGGTCAAACGAACAAGGTACCAATATCCGAACACAGGAACATTTACGGTGTAACCCAACATATTCATAGTCGATTGCCACATAATATGCTAGGATTCACAACAAGGTTTTTCAAAGCATTTATAAAACTGTCAATTGTTATTAAATCATCTTTATTTGAAATTGCCACCCTTCAGGGTTCAAATAAATCTTACGTTCTTTCGCGCTGTGCGGTCATCAACACAATCATTCCATACACCATTCGTCACCACTCGCCTCTTTCCGTAACCTTTCGTCCCCCTATCGATGAATGTTATGTGCGAAAATACGACAAACCAATCAGAATGCGCGCATGATTTCAAGTTCTTCGTCAAAGAATCCCTCGGAATTAATTGTTGATTGTACATATGACTTGCATCTTAAAATCTACCCAAGGCAAAGTTAAATGTGTTCAATCATACTGTATAATTCCGCAGGTCCAGATGTGCTTTAAATTGTATCAGAAATATATATG
This sequence comes from Haliotis cracherodii, assembly GCF_022045235.1. NCBI lineage: Eukaryota > Metazoa > Mollusca > Gastropoda > Lepetellida > Haliotidae > Haliotis > Haliotis cracherodii. The sequence goes on from NW_027266286.1 coordinate 72,829,929, forward strand.
ATATATGGGGAAATATATGTGAACCATTACGCGACGAGTTGACAATTATTTTTGGTATGCCCGTTTGCGCTAAGACGGAACCCGGTCGCAAAAATGGCCACGAGAGGGTCACGAGTCGCTATTCGGCTTGGCCCGGAATAACACGAGTTGGTCACGAATCATGCCATTTGATACCACTGGTGCACCAATCAGAATGCGGAATTGTAAAATGTCATTGCAGAATATTTGTTCTTCAGATCTGAAAAGTGGGGATACGGAGGACGACTTTTGAAATTTAATACGAGACTCGTTGTTTCATTTCTCATGAAGTAAAGAAGTAAAAACTTCAAATTAACCAATTTTAGATTTAAACCTTAACTCTGTTTCGCCTTGATCTTTGTCACTCTTTGACAGCCATTTTAGACAAATCTGATAACATTTCAATGATCAGAAAGTCACGTATAAACGTTGGGTGTGTACAAATGGACGTTTTGAAAGTTAATAATTCTAACTGACACATTTACATAAAAGAGCAAAGGGTTCTACATGCATTTGACAATATCTCATGCCAGGACACTGAGAATGTCCTTCATATGTTTTACCCCGGTGATTAGCGTGAACACCAGGTTTCCAATTGCCTTTAAAACAGCATGAAGCTTTCAAGACGTCAACTACTACCTCGACGTGGTCTGTGTAAATGGGGGTCTGTGTAAATGGGGGTCAATGAGGAAACAGTCTTACTAGTTCAAACTCGTCGTTATGAGTATGGCTGAAGACGTTCATGGCGATGACGTCAGCATACTTCCTGATTATCTCCGTGTATATGTCAGCGTACTGGCTGTGTACCCAGAATTCCCCGGGTGGAATGTGGCCAGTTATTATGACCTGTTGTTAGGAAAAATGTTTTATGATTACATACAACGATAAAGGAAAAACAGAAAAAGATTCTCGAAGCACTGTAGCACACCTAAAACATTCTAAAACAGTCCTAAAGATCACACAAGGATACACCAGCTTTTACACAAACAGTGCTGCAGTGATAAATCAGTTCGCTTGTGGCAACAAGGACAGCCACGTCAATGAGGGTCAAGAATACAATTTGAACCAAAATTCGAAATATTCCGAAAATACGGCTAGTTTATAGCATCAAGTCTATAGCTACATACTGAAAGTGTTTGGTAACTGTTGCTTATATTTCTTAAGTGCTTAAAGGTTAACAACTTAATTGATTGTGGGAAGGTTCAAAGCACACAAACAAAAATCTGCCATGAATGCAGTACAGTTGAATACACAGTTATATACACGCTGCTACCTATTTGGCTCTAGCACCATGGTTATGGCGGTGACCCAGTTTAAGCTGTTTACTCATAAACAGCAAGGCGAAAGAAAGTATACATCCATGTTTGATGAAACAAATAAGAAATCGTTATTCGATGGTGGTGTATTTGATACGGGTATCACATCTGTGTTTTGGAGCTTAGGGTTGCAGTGTTTCCGCTTCTGTTTTTCGCCTATTTTTTGTGAGAGAGTGAGTATTGTTACACGCCGCTTTTAGCAATATTCCAGCAATATCACGGACACAGGAAATGGGCTTCACACATTGAACCCATGTGGGGAATCGATCCCGGATCTTCGGTGTGACGAAAAAACACTTGAACCACATGGCCACCTGTTTTGTAAGTAACGTTTTCATAATATCCGTAATGTTTTAGTTAAATCCAACTTCCAAGTGCATACTTTCTTTTGACCATCAGTTTACATACGACAGTGACAGTGTCACAAGTTCTCAGAACGCAGTTATCGTAATGAACGCTACAACCCTTTGCCTCAGGTACCAACAGGCACGAAGAAGACACGACAAACATATTACCTTCTCATTGTGGTCAGATGCGTTCCTCAGTGTTTCGTCAATGAACTTGAGCTGCTGCTTGTAGGCCGGCACCTTGTGGTTCAGTAGGGAGTAGAAGTTCAGAGAATACCTGAAGCGTATAGCGAGTGAGTGAGGCAGTGTAGACCCTGACAGCTTTACACAGTGTTCCAGCGGCGGTCATGATACACTAGGATTTCCTGGCGCGACGGGCGAACACTGTAACCAGTAGACTAGGGTACCGCTGCTTTAGTATAAGGCGACAATACACTTAGACCTCGTTAGGACGGACCCTGTTAAACCGTAAACCACTTTTCCCGGAACATTACTGCCGGGGATGCTTACATTATTTCATGTATACAAGAGACTTAACACTGTAAATAGCGACAAAACACTTTCCATAATCACAAGAAAAATGGGGCACGGGTGGTCCAGTCGTCTAAGGCGCCGCGATTCGCTGTTCAGAGTTGCGTCCCTTGGGCACGCCAGAAACCTATGACTGTGGGTTCGAATCCCGGTTCGCACCGATTATGTTTCAAGGTTTGTCAGCACCATACTCGTGCTCTTGGGTTTCACCGAAGTGGTAAACGTCTGAGACCTGCATCATTTCGGGCTTTCCTCCCACATTAAGCTGACACGCCGCGATATAACTGGACTAATGTTAAAAGTGGCGTTAAACCCAACTCACTCACTCACACACAAGAAAAATCTACTTAAAGCAGAGTTCATTGTTCGATTTCGACTATATCACAAGCATGTGTTTGTGAATCACTATGAAATAGTGATAATACCAGATGTTCGCGAAACATTTCAAGTCAAAATAGGGAACTGCATCGGACGTCATTAAATCATAGCCATTACTCGTTCACTCGGAGGGGAGGTCGGGTAGCCTAGTGGTTTAAGCGTTCGCTCGTCACGCCGAAAACCCGGGTTCGATTCCTGACATGGGTACAATGTGTGAAGCCCATTTCTGGTGTCCTCCGCCGTGATATTGCTGGAATATTGCTAAAAGCGGCGTAAAACCGTACTCACTCACTCACTCACTCAGAGTCCCCAGTACGATTCCGACTAAATCATAAGCATGTGTTTATGAATCACTTATGAATCACTTCAAATAGAGATGATACCAGGTGTACGCGAAAAGGTCAGCGTAATCCGCCCCACATTTTAGTGATTCGCCAGATAATTCTGGAATGATAACCAACATGACACAGTGGACACACCCGTGTACAATAATATCTGACATTAAATGATATCAATATTCCATGTGGTTCTTCAACTGTTTGTACCAGTAGTCTGTGTTTATTGACAGTATCCGCAGTCCGGGCTGGACTAGTGTTGTATAGTAGGCCGAGTACTGGATATTCATCAACTGGTCAGCTGGAATGTCGAACAGCTGCTGCCACCACTCGGCTGTCTTGATGTTCAGTGTCTGGGAGGTGAGAGAAGGTAGTTTAACACGACATTCAGCATCACGCGAAGCACGTGTTAGTGCCTTGTTATCATCATGAGTGGAACTCGTTGTAGAAGCAGTAGTTGTGGCGGTGGTAGTGGTAGTAGTAGTAGTAGTAGTAGTAGTAGTAGTAGTAGTGGCAGTGGTAGTAGTAGCAGTATTAGCATAGCAGTAGTGGTAGTAGTTGTGGTAGTTGTAGTAGCAGCAGCAATAGTTGTGGTGGTAGTACTAGTAGAAGTGATAGTAGTAGTAGTGGTGGTTTTGGTGGTGGTGGTAGTAGTAGTAGTAGTTTAGAAAGAAGAAGTATTTTGTGATAATTTGTCATTATTAGTGGTAATAGTAGTAGTAGTTAGTGAGTGAGTTGGGTTTAACGCCGCTTTTAACAGTATTTCATTTATATCTCGGCGTGTCAGCTTAATGTGGGAGGAAAGTCCGAAGTGATGCAGGTCTCAGACATTAACCACGAGCACGGGTATGTTGCTGACAAACCTAGAAACATTATCGGGGCGAACCGGGATTCGAACCCACAATCATAGGTTTCTTGAATGCCCAGGGGACGCAACTCTGCAAAGCGAATCGCGGCGCCTTAGTCGACTGTAGTTTGTTGTTTAACGCCGCACTCAGCAATATTCCAGCTATATGACGGCGGTCTGTAAATAATCGAGTCTGGACCAGACAATCGAGTGATTGAGTTCATGAGCATCGATCCACATAAATGGGATCGATGACATGCATCAACCAAGTCAGCGAGCCTGACCACCCGAGCCCGTTAGTCGCCTTTTACGACAAGCATGGTCGCCTTTTACGGCAAGCATGGGTTATTGAAGACCTATTCTACCCCGGAATCTTCACGTGAAGAAGAAGAAGAAGAAGAAGAAGAAGAAGTATCATTTCTGAGCTAGGAGCAGCCGTCACAATATACTTTTCAAATTGAGTTACCTGTCTATACATATTATCGATGTGTGCATAATGCTTATTGTAGACATTTGCGTTATTTTCAATGATCCAATAGATACAATACTTGTTCTTGTGACTTACATTTATAAAAGGAAGTCTATAAACAAAGCGAGCGTTCATGTATTTGGTATTGTATAGATTAGAGTTTTGTTTATCTCCAGAGATCAGAATAACACCAAGCAAATGTAGGAATGTTTCTTCCAGCGTTGTAAATATACACATGTTATGTTACCTTGTACTCCTGGTGTGGCTGGTAGTATTCACTCTGGGGAAAGGATTCTGCAGAGACAAATAACAACGACATTATATAAAGGTCCATTCTGATTATTCCTGATGCAATTGTACTGACGAATTCTTCCACAAAGTAAAAGCCAGGTTACCTTGTCCATAATCATATATTATTTCCCCAGTACGATTCCGACTAAATCATAAGCATGTGTTTATGAATCACTTATGAATCACTTCAAATAGTGATGATACCAGGTGTACGCGAAAAGGTCAGCGTAATCCACCCCACCGGTGGCATCCGTCAAAAACACATGCAAGGGCAAGTCAATTGTTAACTTGAACAGACACGGTTCATAAGTCAAAACAGGAAAACTGCATCGGACATCATTTTGGTCACTGTACAAGTCCTCCATTGGTCTACCATGACATCATTTTGGTCACTGTACAAGTCCTCCATTGGTCTACCATGACATCATTTTGGTCACTGTACAAGTCCTCCATTGGTCTACCATGACATCATTTTGGTCACTGTACAAGTCCTCCATTGGTCTACCATGACATCATTTTGGTCACTGTACAAGACCTCCATTGGTCTACTATGACATCATTTTGGTCACTGTACAAGTCCTCCATTGGTCTACCATGACATCATTTTGGTCACTGTACAAGTCCTCCATTGGTCTACTATGACATCATTTTGGTCACTGTACAAGTCCTCCATTGGTCTACTATGACATCATTTTGGTCACTGTACAAGTCCTCCATTGGTCTACCATGACATCATTTTGGTCACTGTACAAGTCCTCCATTGGTCTACTATGACATCATTTTGGTCACTGTACAAGTCCTCCATTGGTCTACCATGACATGTTTTGGTCACTGTACAAGTCCTCCATTGGTCTACTATGACATCATTTTGGTCACTGTACAAGTCCTCCATTGGTCTACTATGACATCATTTTGGTCACTGTACAAGTCCTCCATTGGTCTACTATGACATCATTTTGGTCACTGTACAAGTCCTCCATTGGTCTACTATGACATCATTTTGGTCACTGTACAAGTCCTCCATTGGTCTACCATGACATGTTTTGGTCACTGTACAAGTCCTCCATTGGTCTACCATGACATCACTTTGGTCACTGTACAAGTCCTCCATTGGTCTACCATGACATGTTTTGGTCACTGTACAAGTCCTCCATTGGTCTACCATGACATCACTTTGGTCACTGTACAAGTCCTCCATTGGTCTACCATGACATGTTTTGAAAACTTTACTTTGGCCTTTTTTTGGTGTAAACCTGATGAAAAAACTTTTGAGCAAGACTCGTATGACGTGTGTCGTATGACGTGTGTCGTATGACGTGTGTCGTATGACGGTCTTTGACATTGTCGTAGAAAGTGCTCGATTGTACCTAAAACGTTCTGGAATGTCGACACCAAAGACTGGAGCTGTTGCAACATTACTCGCCGTAAGGTGTGTGAGTATGGTTTTACGCCGCTTTTAGCAATATTCCAGCAATATCACGTCGGGGTACACCAGAAATGGGCTTCACACATTGTACCCATGTCGGGAATCGAACCCGGGTCTTCAGCGTGACGAGCCAACGCTTTAACCACGAGGCTACCCGACCGCCCCTCGCCGTAAAGGGAAAGTTGACTATTTGCAATGTTGTCATAAAATCTTATGGTATTTTTGGTCACAAAGCATGCACACACACCATGGTTTCCTAGGACCGGGTAGACGACGATTTCTGGCAGGTAGGACTTGATTGTGTTGATGACGTCAAGGTCAGCGTTATACTGGGTGGACCAGGACTCTTTCCATAGATCATGGGGTGGGGAATCACCTAAAATGGTAGAAATCTCTAGATGCATACACATGTACCACATAGGTCAGCAGATAACAATATTGTCCGTTTGTTTGTTTGTTGTTTTACGCCGCACTCAGCAATATTCCAGCTATATGACGGCGGTCTGTAAATAATCGAGTCTGGACCAGACAATCCAGTGATTGATATCATGAGCATCGATCAACGCATTTGGGATCGATGACATGCTTCAACCAAGTCAGCGAGCCTGACCACCCGATCCCGTTAGTCGCCTCCTACGACAAGCATAGTCGCCTTCCACGGCAAGCATGGGTCGCTGAAGACCTATATGTTTGTCTCATCAAAGTGGCAAACGTCTAAGGCCTGCATCACTTCGTGATTTACTCCCACATTAAACGGACATGCAGTGATATAACTAAAATACTGTTCAAAGGATGTTAAACTAACTGCGATATGTACGTCAGCGTTACGATATATCGGTACATAGTTATATTGTGTCAAGTTACTAGTATCGTATCGTGTGGTCATGTATTGTGTGTGAAACACGTATACCACAAGGACATTTCATGCCATGGAAATGTGAATTTTACATTTACATATAAAAACCTATATTCTTTGACGTAACGCAGTTTCATCAGCAACTAATGACGTCATATAGCAAGTTTTTCAACAATATGAGGTCATGTTGCTTATTATCAACAATTATCCATTTAAAAAAAACAAAAATTAAAAAAAAACAAATAGGAAACGGGCAATACGACAAAATTACAGGTGTCTTTTCATGAATCATATGCTGAATCATATCGCCTGTATCGCGCAGTGAGCGTTTGGTTACAGCCCTAGCGTCCCGCACGACCTAGATGACACAGAGACACTGCACTGTTACCTGTATATATGACAAAGTCTGGCTGAGGGTCTAGAGCAGCGATGTGGCTTAAGATGGTTTCCACAGTTCTCGGCGGAGCGTCACAGTTGTAGTCTCCGAACTTCCCGGCGGAGCCCTGAAAAGTTGAAGTGCTTAACGAGATAATCAAAATAAAGCTTCCATAAAAATGGCAATGTGTGTCCAGGGGGTCCTGTTGAAACCAAATGTTGATTGTTGTAGACAATGTCCCCCAACCTTCGAGAATACTTCGCGCATTAAATTATCCGCTCATATTACCTCATGGTTTCATGGAACTAAGTTTTTTTGGATTCAGCTGGTAGTTTCAATTTGGCATCCTGCACTATGAAGCCGAATTTTACCGATTGAAATTATGCGACAATCTTCCGGGATGTGAAATTGTGACTTAAGAGTAATTAGAACTTACATTTGGTTCGATGTTTAAGGTGATTCGAATTGAACAAACGTCAACTACCTTACTTCTTTAAATTCCTTTGAAAGTTAACATTACGTGTTTGAAAAGCAACCATACTGAAATTATTAAAATACACCTTGCACACCTGTACGTAAATAAATATAAGAAATATTAGATGACAAACGTCATCGACATACAAATGTAAACTTCACACATCAATGTCCAGTGTGAGGAATTTGGAAGAGAGTTACCTCCCATGTGCTCGAAACTTATCTCCCTTGATTAATATAGTTCTATTTTCGATATGGACAATCACATCATAGCTCAACCGTACATGTTAGAACCAGAGTATGAGGAGGGTGGGGAGCGAGGTCTAGTTATCGGATAACGATAACGACGGAGACAGTCGACAGGAGTAAATTCGTCAAATATCTGTGTACACTGCAACACGTTACTCACTGATCCGCTGAGCTCCTTCTTACAGCAAATGTTCATTCGGCAATCTGTCGGGGAACCCTGTCGGAGATTAATAGTTATTCAAACGAAAATAGTTCTGATACATAATACAGATACAAGATACACATGTGACACACAGATTTACGTGAGTGAATGCTGTTCCAGCCCTTATGCATTGTTATAGAAACTATAGAATAGTAGGGACCAAGAGGTTTAAAGACCACCGTCCGAGCTCAAGCATCACCCAAAGAGAAGTGTTGGTGGCTCAATGTGTGTGTGTGTGTGTGTGTGTGTGTGTGTGTGTGTGTGTGATATGTCATTTCGTATGCGATAATAATACCTCCCACCCCCCACCCCAAAACACACACTAGATCCCCCTGTTTATTAAATCCTGCCGTGTGTTTTTTTGAAGCAGCGTAAATTTGTAGTCTTCCAATATGAATACTTCAGTATATGTTTTGTGTTGTGATTAATATAAATACGGCAAAACCATTTCTAAATCGTTAGAAATTCCGAATCCGTTGCACGGCCCCGAGTATATCGAAACTATCAATTTTAGTAATTATACCAGGTGTTGAGCGTATCCTGTCCTACAGGTGGCACCCGCCACAAACACATGCAAAGGCACGGCATCAAACTAGTAATTACAGGCATAGAACAGTTGTTTTGGGGTAAAACATAGTGTATACTGTGTACTCTAATTCTGTTTATTTAAAAACATAATGGTTATGATAAAACTTCTTTCTAAAAACGAAAATAAACCACGCCCAGTGACCAAGTTATATTTGTAACCTGACAATGAAGTCACAGTGTTTACTAGTGTTCCGTCCCCACCTACCTCTGCATACTGTCGATCTATGTGTATGTCTGCTATCTGCACGATCCGTATAGGATCTGACGAGTCTGAAACAGCCCCGTGTCGATCTCGTATCTTTATCGGTTCTTTGTGGAACTGGTACACCGACGTCTCTTGTCTGTCTAACGTCATGCTATGTACTTGGTCTTGGCTATTCATCATTGCACTGTCTACGACGTCTTGCCTCTCCAGCATTTCGCCGTCTACGACTAGACGGTCCATAATTGCACTGTCTACGACGTCCTGGCTCTCCAACAGCAGACTGTGTTTGTGGCTAAGAGGCGACAGTTTTGGTTCACAGAAGTGTAGCTCTCTACATGTCTCTACAGGGTCCAGGATAAGATGTGCCGCCACGAACAGAACCTAAATATGTGAAATATTGATATCGATGAGTAGTTTCAGGAATTCGGAATTTCACGAAGAAACATTTGAGGAGAATCTTCAGTAACGACCGTACTTTAACATAGAATTACAGGAACTGGAGTGGTTAGAAGCTTTCTGGTCAGATCCCCCAGCTTCTCTGCCAAACAAGAAACATGTCTCGGTCATATATGACAAGTCAACTATTTTAGGGATATCCTTATTATATATAAATGAAGATTATAGATATATACTGCACACAGGAAGTTAAAGATTAACTACAGTAATATGAAAACAACCGGGTGTTCGTTCGTTCGTTTGTTGATTAACGCCGCACACAGCAATATTCCAGCAAAATGACGGCGGTCTGTAAATAATAGAGTCTGGACCAGACAATCAAGTGATTGACATCATGAGCATCGATCTATGAAACAGGGATATGATGACATGCATCAACCAAGTCACCGAGCCTGACCACCCGATCCTGACCACCCGAACTCAGGTGTTTACATAATATATCTAGTCTGCCTTGTTTTGAGACTGTTGATAAACAACCGGGTTGATTTGCGTCACGCCCTTGTTTTATTTTAGGAACAGTTAAGGATTAAGTCTGCTTTTCTCACGAGGTGACAAAATGAGGATTGGAAGGTAACAATGGCCGCACAGTGTCACGTGACCCTCCTGGGGCGGGATGGTGTTATGCGTCGTTAGCGTGTGTCAAGGTGCCCTGGTGGCATCCTCTGAGCATACCCAGGGTTCCTTGCGGTCAACACAGTACTTCTACCACCGGTCATTTTACAAGGCCTATACAATAAATACAGTAAACTACGGTTATAACGGGGGTATATTTTAAACCAATGGTAGAACTGGTACACTAGCATAACTTCAAAAATCTTGTTATTTGATAAAGTATGTTAACAGTGAGTGAGTGTGTGAGTATGGTTTTGCGCCGCTTTTAGCAATATTCCAGCAATATCACGGCGGGGGACACTAGAGTTTGTTAAGTAAATTTAAGCATTTTCAATATTTCTGCAAAGGGAGGTGTCGTGTTGATGTCTAAGAAATGACTTCGTTGAGACCAAATAGAGGAATATAGGAATAAGATTGTATGGACTTAACTACATATCAAAGAGGCATATTTGATCACTCCTTTTTGAAAACAAATTTGTTACCAATATTTTGAACCAGTCAATAATATAAGTAAGTTATCTCGAAATTGAGTAATATTACGTTTTCACTACCTGGGACCACTTTTTGGACCTATTTACCCATGTGCGTTATGCGTTCCAAAAGAGTACCGTTTTTACATCGTTCCTGTGGTCTTGGCAACACAGATAAAACCTACTGTGTTTGGAAATTTCAGGTCTAACTGCAGATTAGATACCACGTGTTTATAAATTTGAAACCTCGCCCTACAGTGCTCCGTTCCTAATGAAAATAAGAGGCATTTAACCTACAGTTAGACTACCTCAAATTTCAAAACGGTAGTTTTTTCCTCCTAATGTGACAGTGTCAAGTAGAATGGTGATACAAATATTGAGAAACCTTGAAAACAAAGCATGTGTATCTCCCAAATGGAAGTATGCTCATGATGTCAATCACTGGATTGTCTGGTCCAGACACGATTTATTACAGACCGCTGCCTTATAGCTGGAATTTGCTGATAACGGAGTTGAACAACAAACAAACAAACAAACAAACAAATGGAGGCATGTCTCACCACTGGGCCGTAGGCATCGATCAGACCTGGACACATGAGGTCACCGCGATAGTTGAGGAATTCGGTGATATACTTGCATATACAGACAGCTTCCCCCTTGAAGTACTCGAAAGTCCCGTTCGAGGCAATTGAAGAGATGGCCAGATTGACTATCGACTGCAAATACAGACGTTAAGACAATACATAAACTCAAACACTACAGACACACTGTGCAATACAAACTATGACAAAACAGTAATAAAACCATCTTTTAGGGAAAATAGCGTGCTACCTCCCTGGTAGCACATGTGCCGTAACATCGGGTGTTTATTCAGTTTTACCAATGTGCTAAACGTGTATGACCTAGATTACTTTCCCTAACATCAAGCTGAACGCCGTGATATGGCCGTGATACTGTTCAAAGTGGCGGTAAACGATATAAAAAGTAACATCATAAATAAGACTGACATAAATCGTGATGTCCCTCAAATGCAATTTGAGCCTCAACTAAAGTTAGCAGGACGTACAAATATGGTTCAGGATAAATTGTTTGATAGGCATTACTTAGAAGTTGACGGATGACAAGGTAGACACAATTTTATGGATAACAACTTCTTTAATACTGTGAAAAGCGACGTTTCGGTATAGATCCTTATACCGTTGTCAAGCAAGACTGTCTTGCTTGACAACGGTATAAGGATCTATACCGAAACGTCGCTTTTCACAGTCTTGCTTGACAACGGTATAAGGATCTATACCGAAACGTCGCTTTTCACAGTATAAAAGAAGTTGTTAAAAAAAAAGAAGAAAAAAAGAAGAAGTTGTTAGCCATAAAAAAAATTCTACCTTGTCATGGTTCAGGTTGTATTTGATGTTGTCAGCGTAGTACTATATTGAAACTATGAACCCGCATGGTTTTGGTGTCAGTCGAGATTAAAAACTGTAAAGTTTCCTGTGCGAAACATAACTCGCACGAGGAAGTGTATGTATCAGCAGTCGTCAAATGTGTTTGTTAAACTGATATGTTGGTACGTTTCGTTTCCTAGGCGAGCCAGTCCAGGTTATGACGTCAAATCTTATTTACTCTATTGTATTTGAACGTTTTGATAAAACGGGTAATCAATATTTTGGTTTCCTGTAAAATGTGATTAATGTCTTAAGCTCAAGGTCACTCCACCAGTGCTGTGTACTGTAGATATCCATGGCCGATATATATATGAAAACCCACTAACTCACTCAGTAACATTCCTTGCATTCTTTTCAGACCATATATTGTAAGTGAATGAGTTGGGTTTAACGCCGCTTGGAGTAGTATTTCAGGTTTATCAGGTGGGGTAGCTTATGTAGGAGGAAGGGTCTTTCCGTTCATAACATGTATTGTGGGGACAGTTCACTCACACACCCGCTCATAACACAGCCTAGCTTGTATTCCGCACAGAACATGTACTTCGGGGGCAACTCACTCACACACTCACTCACCCTCGCTTGTATTCCGTACGACACACTCAACTTACCTTGCATTGCTCACACAGCATGAATTGAGGGAAAAGCTCACTCAACCCCGACGTCCTATCCCCTAAAGTGTGATCATGTTTGGGAACAGGAAGACCCACGACGACGTGTACGACGCTGACCAACACGAGCGTCTTCACGGCGTCCAACATGGTCAAGGCGTCGAGTGAACTGCAGTGTCACGAGATTTTCTTCCTCATCTGAAATAACAAGGAAAACTAAGTACGAAACTAAAACTAGATTGATAAAACTGAATAAAACAGTTTATACCCTCAATATTTCCAAGAACGCCGCATGGATTCATGTGAATGGGTGATGGTACTAATTGTTCACACGGTGACAGGTACTGTTTGTTTATACATTGCGATAACTAATGGTTCTTGCAACCGGTAGTTATTTTTATAATTGGAATTTTATTAACAATTTGTCCAAATGATGGCACACACAATAAAAGACACGCACCAGATGTTTATAATTTCAAATCCAACACAGCAATATCGAGAGTCACGAGAGTGTTCAGTACGACCGTTACGATGTATGGCATGAATAAAGTAATAAAGTAAAGTGTCCAGCTGGGCCGGTGTCACGAAATATATTCGCCCCCAGAATAAAATCTCCCCCCGGCGAATTTATACCGGTACAGTTCCGCCCCTCTCGAAATAAAATCTCCCCCCAGAATATTTCCTCCCCCGGTCGTCTTGCCATGCAGTTCAATAGTTGAGGGCATTGCCTAAAAGTCGGGCCGGGCCGGGCCAAGACGGGCCAAAGTGTTATTGGCTAATTACTGCATTATCGGCGATCATACCTACATATTATTGATGCAACATACACACATGGCATTACTGAACAATCACCAACCAAAAACGTGAAACATAATTAAGTAATTCGGAGTAAATCACTTGAAAACCAGAAAGTGGAGCTGTGTGTTAGCGTCGTTTTATTTTTGGGTGGGGGTATATATCTATCTAAATATACATTTAGTTACTTGTGTGTGTGTGTTATTTGTTGATTTTTATTGATGTTGTAGGTGTTTTTTTTCTTATCGGGTGTGGGAGGGGGGTTTGTTGGAGGGGGGGGGGGGGGGGGGTGGTCCCCCACTTTTCCTTTCGTTTTTCATAATAATATTTTTTTTAAGTTGTATATAACGTATGAATCCCTTCTCAGATTACTTTATCTCATTTCTATATGACGTGCTATTTTACTTCTCTGTGTCGTTCTTGTTTTCTCTTCAGTCTGAGGTTATACTGTATCATTTTTACTGTTTTGATATGTTTGCTTTGACGTTGCCGGTTGATGTTCAATACAGGCTGGCGGTGGGTGTTTTTGAATCTATTCTACATGCTAATCATTTCGGGAAGATGATAGATATTTATCTATAATTTGGGTTACTTTGCTTATATACTTTCCGATTGTCATTCTTTGTTTTACTTTTTCTCTTCTGCTGCGGTGATATCCATCCGAATCCAGGACCTTTGCATAGTCCAGATTTAAAGATTATACATCTAAACGTACGCAGTCTTAAAGATAAGTAGATTTAATCAGTGCTGAATTAGATAGTTCTGTTGTTGTATATTTAACAGAAACCTGGTTGCACCATGATATTCTAGCCACTGATATTACACTGATACCATTTGCAAATCGTAGCCTGTATTAAGGAATATATTTTAGATCTTAAATGAGAGTATAACGGACAGCCTGAGCTTGAGGCGCGCGTGGATATGTTGACAGTTTTTACGTAGTTAGTGTTAAAACCGAATGTTTGCGAGGATTAATAAGATTTCTGAATTCAGTTACAACAGTAACCTTACATGTAGTTGTTACATTAAGTCCTTTCATTCAAATTTATTTGGTATGATTATGTCGCATAATTATTTTAGGATGGAAGGTACAGTTACCGAATACAATATGCTGAATTATCAATTCATTATGACCATATTTCATAATCTATTTTTTAAAGTAACCCTCCTTACATTAGGTATAACTATATAAAGAATATAGTACTTAGTTAAAGACATTGAAACAAACCGAATAATCCGGAGGGAGACTTTATACTGAGGGGGGCGCGAAATATATCCGCCCGGGGGAGATTTTATTTCAGAACAGATTCTCCGGGGGTTTATACCGGGACACCGGCTCTCTGTTCAACAAAGCGATCGCAGCTCTACGGGTGGGGAGGGGTGAAATGGGAGGGTTGAAATGGGTTTAACGTCGCGTCCAAAATTATTGCACTTATATAGCTACATGTGTGCACGTGTGTGTGTGTGTGTGTGTGTGTGTGTGTGTGTGTGTGTGTGTGTGTGTGTGTGTGTGTGTGTGTGTGTGTGTGTGTGTGTGCGCGCGCGCAAGCTTGTACTAGTCGGGACTAATGCCGATTTATAGTGCTACTCGACTGATATACCATGCCGCAGTTTAACATGAATACCCATCCCAGACACAGTATACTGACTCCAAGCCGACCAGCTCTTGTTTTTGTACCTTAATGCCGAGCGCCAGACAGGGTAACAACCAGTACCATATCTCTGGGCGGACGCTCTACCACTAGACCACGGAGGCGGTCTCATGGCACTACGACTGCCGAGGGTCTGTTGACGAATGGGAGATACAATCGTCTCAGCGCTATGAAATTGCTTTGCTGGACAGGACCCATCAGTGACGTACACCATTGCATGTGTTCACCTACTCACCTTGTCGTATATTTCTCGCTTCAAAAGAAATGGTCAGTCTTCATAAAGGTCATTTTAAGTCGGAGGTTGCTACGGCGCCGTTATTGAACAGCTGGACCATCGTATCTGACCATGGCGGTCAGGAATACAAAGAACCCAACTGGTTGTTTAACACGGACAGCCCATGTGACCTGCCGTCGAGATTTATCGCTGACATAGTGGCTGTATACCAGATAAAGATACCATTCACATGACTTCTAAGTGTATCTATTTATACTCTGTTTTTAGAGTGAACTGTGCGTGCCCACTGCTTGCTGGGTAGTAAAATGTCTGGGTTAGTCAGTGTGTGTATTGCCTCTATAGAGGCACATGTAACGTCGAAAGATGTTGTGTTGTGTGTGTGTTGTTTAACGTCGCACTCAGCAATATTCAAGCTATATGGCGGCGGTCTGTAAAAAAACGAGTCTGGACCAGACAATCCAGTGATTGATATCATGAGCATCAATCTACGCAATAGGAATACGATGACATGCATCGATAAAGTCAGGGAGCCCGCTCACCCGATCCCGTTAGTCGTCTCTTACGACAAGCATGGGTTAGACCTATTCTAACCCAGATCTTCACGGGTCGTCGAAAGCCATCACAATGTGCTTATAGTTAACGGATGTAACGAACTCCGGTTCTCTCGAAGTCGAATAAAGGTACCAATCTCTATAACGAAACAAAATCCAATCCCCGAGGTGTGGTAGATGTAACGGGAAATATTAGTTGTTGATCTGAAAAACCCGGTTGTCTCGAAGTCGAAGTAACAATCTGCTGTAACAAGCCAAAGTGTGGTAGAAGTAACGGATATAACGAACTCCCCGTATAACCAAGTCAGATATAGGTTATGACGAATCTAACTCTAATCTTGGGTGGGTGGGGGATATAACATATAATAATATTTACCTGAATAACGAAACCCCGTAATAAAGAAATCGGATATGAGTAGCACTCTGTTATAACGAATTCGGAATAACGGAAACTTGTAATCCCTTAGGATTGCTATTATATACAATGGTTAACTTGAATATCGAGTTTCGGCTGTAATGAACTGGTATTGACGTCCCTGGGTTTGATTACATTCGGGTTTGGGTTCGTGGAAATCGCCTCTTTCCTTCCTTCTCCACTAAACATATGTCATGTTTAGGATGTGTATGGCTTTAAGCTACAAGACCCACCACTACCTGGTCACATAATCCTCACAGTTTGAGTTAGTCGGGCTCAATGTTCAAAAGGGGCCAAGATTTATTATAAAAATATTAATAATTTTACCAATGTAGATATATAAAACATATTTATGCCATTCCGTCCATTCATTGTGTAACTGCCAATATTGTTCGTACAATTTTAGACAATGCAACATATGTTTCTAACATATGGTGTGTGAACAAAAGAGTTTTCCATTCCGTTAAACATTTAAACATTTATCATGTATACTACTATGATTGGGTCAGCTTAATACCTCTTGTTCCTTGTAAATAATAACGATGTTTTTCAGAAGTCATTGTTGTGAACACATACTACTAGTTTTATTTTCATGATATGTTTGTTTCCTATTTTTATATAACATATGTATTTAAACTCATATGTGCCATGTACCAGATGCAAATTGCAATATGTTTCACCTTCTGGGTGACATATGTGTGCTGTATGGCAGTATCGGTACTTGCATCAATAGCCTGGTGAGCTACAAAATGTCTGAGCGCCGAGTTGACCCCTGTACAGAAGTGCGTTGAAGCAGTTTTAAGAAACGCTCGTAAAATATATCTGTCAGGACGTGTACATGCTCAACGTGGAATGTTACAAGAGCTGATCGGGTGGTTATGGGGTCGATCCCAGCATTCATGGCGAAAACATTTCAATCGTGACTTAAATTTGAGAACAGTGGACGTTTGAAACACAAAGTGGAAACGTCATCTAACGAGGAAAACCTCCATGCATGGACGAGGTCTTAAGGAAAAAGCCAAACTTCATCCTAGGTGTCGCTGGTTGTAGAAAGAGTAATGTGGTTCAATGTCAAGTACCGGCGGTATAGAGGCTTATAAGTAAGGAACGTTCCTTGATGTTCAGGAAAATACGATTCGATTAGCCTCTTCCAAGGATTGTGCAATTTGAGGTCTGTTTAACAGAAATGAAGATAATGCCATACTGTATGTACGATAGAGTATAGAGCTCTATAAGCTCGTATGTACGATAGTGTATAGAGCTCTATAAGCTTGTATGTACGATAGTGTATAGAGCTCTATAAGCTTGTATGTACGATAGTGTATAGAGCTCTATAAGCGTGTATGTACGATAGAGTATAGAGCTCTATAAGCTCGTATGTACGATAGTGTATAGAGCTCTATAAGCTTGTATGTACGATAGTGTATAGAGCTCTATAAGCTTGTATGTACGATAATGTATAGAGCTCTATAAGCTTGTATGTACGATAGTGTATAGAGCTCTATAAGCTTGTATGTACGATAGTGTATAGAGCTCTATATGCTTGTATGTACGATAGTGTATAGAGCTCTATAAGCTTGTATGTACGATAGTGTATAGAGCTCTATAAGCTTGTATGTACGATAGTGAATAGAGCTCTATAAGCTTGTATGTACGATAATGTATAGAGCTCTATAAGCTTGTATGTACGATAGTGAATAGAGCTCTATAAGCTTGTATGTACGATAATGTATAGAGCTCTATAAGCTTGTATGTACGATAGTGAATAGAGCTCTATAAGCTTGTATGTACGATAGTGAATAGAGCTCTATAAGCTTGTATGTACGATAATGTATAGAGCTCTATAAGCTTGTATGTACGATAGTGAATAGAGCTCTATAAGCTTGTATGTACGATAGTGAATAGAGCTCTATAAGCTTGTATGTACGCTAGTGTATAGATCTCTAAAAGCTTGTATGTACGATAGTGTATAGAGCTCTATAAGCTTGTATGTACGATAGTGTATAAAGCTCTATAAGCTTGTATGTACGATAGTGTATAGAGCTCTATAAGCTTGTATGTACGATAGTGTATAGAGCTCTATAAGCTTGTATGTACGATAGTGAATAGAGCTCTATAAGCTTGTATGTACGATAGTGTATAGAGCTCTATAAGCTTGTATGTACGATAGTGTATAGAGCTCTATAAGCTTGTATGTACGATAGTGAATAGAGCTCTATAAGCTTGTATGTACGATAGTGTATAGATCTCTAAAAGCTTGTATGTACGCTAGTGTATAGAGCTCTATAAGCTTGTATGTACGATAGTGTATAGAGCTCTATAAGCTTGTATGTACGATAGTGAATAGAGCTCTATAAGCTTGTATGTACGATAGTGTATAGAGCTCTACAAGCTTGTATGTACGATAGTGTATAGAGCTCTATAAGCTTGTATGCACGATAGTGTATAGAGCTCTATTGTATGTCTGGTGATGTTCTTCAATCTAAAAGTGTACTTCAGTACTAATAATCTGGTCAACTGTTAAACATAAAAAGTTGGAGATAGCAGACACGCGCGGCAAGTTTTAATAACTTGAATCAAACCCAGCCTACCTCTATAACGCCTGGTGATATATTTTATGTCCGCGTCTTTGCTTGGTCAGAGTTGCGTCCCTTGGCACCCTTGAAACCAATGATTCTGGCTTCGAATCCGGGTTTTCGCACCGATTGTGTTTCTAGGATTGTCAACACCATACCGTACTCGTGGGTTTCACCGAAGTGATAAACGTCTGAGACCTGCATCACTTCGGAACTTTTCTCCCACACGCCGTGATATAACTGGAATATTGTTAAAAGTACTCCCTCACCCACTCACTTTGCATGACAGGGCTAAAGGGGCACTGATCTAACGCAATTCCCCGGACTGGTTGTTGCCTTTGTTATTGTTTTTTCCCCCGTGAGTACCCGGATGATTCGCAACGCAACTGCGCGTGACCAGAGACTGGGCTACCGTCTGCAAGGACAGCTAAATAAACTTTGAGGCTGGAGGCAATATTTGTTTTACGCATTTTTGCATAAACACTGATTGGTTAACTGTGATCTATAAAGATTTCGACAAAGGGCGCATGTTAATTAATTTCTTCAGCCTAAACAAACAGACAAAAAGAACAGCGGAGCTAATCGGATGTCGTTATTTGGAAATACCCCAGATGGTTATAGTTTATACTAAAAAAGGTATCCATGCAGTGAAAGCATTTTCGGATTTCGGCTTGAGTCGATAATACGATTACTACTCCCTTGTTGTCATCCACGTTTTCTCGTATAACCCTACACTTGTGTATTTGTCGTCATTCACTTGATGCTCGGTTAATGAATTTATTACAGATACAATTAGTGGTAGCACCAAATTACCTGACAAAGGTTCCCATTTGGCATTTATTGTGTCTGGGGTAATTATTCAATCTAAATCCAGGTTTGAAGTGAGGTGAAATGTGTGTTATGTAATATGCACGTGGCAGCCCAGCAAGAGATGAATGATCAGTTGATTTACTTTTTTTTGTAAATCAACGGATCGTTCCTAGTCATCAAAGGATTAACAGAAAATACGTTGATTGATTAATCACTGTTATCTTGCACAGTGGATATGTCAAGAGTGCTTACATGTCTAGGTTTACTAAACCAAAGGGAATACACTCATATCATGGCGTGAAGTGCCGATGTAAAAACAACATACTTTGTTCAAAGAGAGATAGATAGATAGATAGATATTCTTTATTTCCTCCAGATATTGAAGATACATATCATATATGATATTATGTATAATTACAGAGCAGTACGGTAGTACAAGTGCAAGTAGCCAGAGTCTGTGTTCTTTATCATTACGTAGCGAAACATATCTATTTAAGTTAAGTCTAGATAGCAGCTTAGAGCATACAGCTTCCTGGTCTGCAGAAATAATCCTTTCCTTAACAATATCAGACCATGCCTTTTTACTTGGGAGGCTACATTTAATTAGATAATCTTCTATTTCTGCATTAAGATTGTATTTTTTGACAAGTCTGAGCATGTTATATACAGGTGACAAAGCACATCGTTTTTTGAAGTTATCCAACGCTATTTCGTATCTAAACTGCCCAAGGCGAGTAATGAATACCTTTTTAAAGACATAGCTGTAACTGGATCGGCATAGTTTTCCAAGTAGTAACAGTGACTGTTTGTCAATATAGGATTGGAGAGATATCAAGCCCATGTTGTCCCCAGCAACAGTACCTGATGTACATTTTGGAAGGCCCTGTATTTTTCTACTGAAATAACGTTGAATAACTTATCGTATTCTTTGAGGGTTAATAGCACCCAGACATAACATCCATAGAGTCCGCATGGGAGTATCACTCGTTCCCAGATCCTTTTCGCTGGGATTGGATTCATGCCTCCAAACTTTAGTCCAGTATCATTATTACTATTTATTAACATTTTTAACTTTTCACAAGCTAATTGTGTTCGTTCTAAGGAAGACTTATCAGAGCTAATCCTGACACCTGCATATATTATAGATTGCAGAAGTGGAACACACATACTGCCCAAGTACAGTGATTGAGAGCTGATAAATTTACGCTGCGCATCAAATATTAGAACAGCGCTTTTCGTGACATTGTACTTAAGCTGCCATTTATATGCATACTGATTTATAACATTGAGAAGATCTTGAAGGCCTGTTGGTGAGCTACTAAACAGTGTTGTATTATCTGCCCAGAGCTGGCCTGGAGTATGTGCCCACGGCAGATTTATTCCGTGCTTAGAGCGTTCCAGCTCGCATAACAGATCATTTATATATAATGTAAAGAGCCAAGCAGATATAACTCTGCCTTGACCAACTCCTTGGCGTACATGAAACAAGTCTGATCTATAGCCTGCAAAGCTGACATAGGAGTACATAGACATATAAGAGCTACGTAGTATTCGCCATGTTTTACCCGTGATACCAAGGTCATAAAGTTTTAGAAAAAGGCCATCTAGCCATACCCTGTCGAAGGCTTTTTCATTATCTAGAAATGCACAGTAGACTGGAGAACTTCTTTCATTGTAATATGCTATTGCCTCTAATAGTGTGAGGGCCGCAGTGTCTGCACCTGCATTCTTGCGAAAGCAAAGAGGCGTTGGTAAGTTGTAGTCCGACGATCAGGCATCAATGCGTAGACTAGGGGATAGGTAATGCTTCCTTTCCGTGCATGCAGTATGTAAAGCTGATTCCAAAGATCTGGGCAGGCGGAGAAAGTACCATCCATGTAGACAATCGAAGCTGACTGGAGGACTCTAAGCTGATCATCAGTTGCAAATACCAGCATGTTGTCTTCTTCACCGTCGGCAAAAAGCAGAAACCACTCACCATCATGGGTCTCTCTCCAGGGTGCTGCAATGTCGACTTCAGCTCTGGTTTTAGGGAGTTTCGGGATGGTGTGACTGCGGTGTCTGTGCATGGCGCTGCCGACTGAGCTGAAGGAGGGAAATATAGCTGCAGCCTCCGGATCATGTCTCAAGACCTCGTCGTTGTAGAGGGCTGGCATAGGAGTGGTTGGTTCTGCTCTTGCTCTCTTTCTTAAGCTGACAATGAACTTGATTCTGCTGGTGTCTTCTGGTGGGTGGTTGTGTACAGTGAAATTTCTAACAAAATTTCCAACTGTTGTACATTTGCCAATGCAGGTCTTAACGGTACATCGCCAATGAGTACCAGTTTGTCTTACTTTGTTCTTGTAGTGGAGATATCCCTGAAAGAGGACCTGGAGAGTACCTCTTTGACTGGTAATGAACTCAACCTGCTGCAAACCTGCCATGATTGTGCATGAAATGTTCAGAGAGATATTTGGAGATTTTACGAGCGCTTCAGCCCATGAAATGTTCACAGACTAGGGGGAATTTATATGTGTAATAAGTAAGTTTTATCAAAACATGCATCTCAACTTTTTGAGTAAGCTCCTACTAGCTCCTAACTAAGTTATTTCCTGAGAATATTCAAACAGAATTACTGGCCTACTCTTATTAATTAATCCGCTAATCATGGGCTGTGACCATTGTTAAGTGGGTAGACTGGCTGTGTTCGTTTAATTAATCCCACCTACTCCACTGTCTTACAATGGGTGTAACCACATAGTCAAGCGCTTCACAATAAACACTGTCCAGCACATTACTAGATGGAAGATATGTTCCTATAATAAAAACAGGAAAATTGTTCAAAGTCAATTTGATACTGATCGTTCGATCATCATCTGGAGTGTTTATCACAGACGAGACACAACAGTCCCATTTACGAACAAATATTGCTACGCCTTCTGAGCATCTAGGTCTTGGTAGTTCTGATTTGTCACATTTGGAATACACATCAAATTCATCATGGATCCCATTTAAGTTGGATTCGTTTTGTCTGTTTAGCCAGTGTTCGGAAATGAACATTATATCACCTTTCAAGTTTATCAGCAAGTTCAGTAGCAGCATGCATAACGCCACGCACATTCCATGTAGCAAGTCTGATCATAAGAAACAAGAGATAGGTCGCAAATAGTCGGGATCTTGATTTACTTGTCATGTTTAAGATCTTGACTGTTCATCATCATTGTGTACATACCATCTTTTGCTGGGAACCCACTCTCTACAGTTGACATTCTCTGGCCAGAATGTATCGTCTTCAAGCATGACCTTGGCACCCTGGTTAGGAACATGGATTCGCATGGTGTACGTTGGGTTATATGTCTTTTAAAATATTTGATTGTTACTGAGACACGCGACATCGAATAGGTTTCTTTGTACAGCTGCAGACGAGTGGGGTATTGTTCCTTTGTGTGGATATTCACGGATACATTCCTCGAACAAGGAAGCTGCCTAAAATTTATACACATAAATTTGGTAGGTTGTAATTATGATATTTGCATTTTGTTTTCCTTCATTTGAACCGATTCGTTCTTGTTTCTCTACGTCCTGGTTGGGAAATTCTTCAATGCGCGATAGACGTTGTTTTCACAGGTCTTTTCCTTTGAAAGCGTGTATATATTACCGTCAATTTGTAAAATTTGATTCTCTCAGGCAATTTATAAAATGTGTAAATATTTCAGTCATTTTGACTAAAAAATCTGTCCAGATTGATTAAGACGATCAAAAGGGCCTAAAAACATCAAAACAGATTATTATGTAAGATTAGAAGCCAAACAACATAGAAATGTACTTTTCAACGTAACATTTTCAGTCTCTTGGTGATTACATTAAACATCAAAATGTTTGGAATTCGTTATCATAATAATACAGATGGAAATGTTTTTCAGTCACTTTGTAAAATAACTGAATATTTAGACGTTTAATAAATTTGTTACACATTTGACAGTAAAAACATATACACTATAAAAAAAGCAATGCTCAGGTGAAATATTTACTTTGTGTTGCAAGTCAAAATAGTGTCAACGAAAATCGCAAAATTACCAAGCAAGTGACTTATCAAAACTTCGTCACCATTACCGATGCTACCCACAAAGATACCTACATTTCCTTATTATCTCGAAAACTGTATATCATTTTGTTGATCAATGTGACCATACGCCCATATTACTACCCATAAAAGTGACAAATGCGCTTACGAATGGCGCAGCAGAGGTCGCGAACTAGTCTAGATTTCTGCTATACATCCGGGTACTCACTCGGAAAAAACAATAACAAAGGCAACAACCAGTCCCGGGGAATTGCTTTAGATCAGTGCCCCTTTAATTAATATTTCAATATGTGGCATGCTTTGCTGACTATAGCCTTCCCTTCTCTCAACGCACTCTCTCAGTGTTTTCTCTGAACAGTTTTCTCATTTAGTTAATCTGTCCATAAAAATGTGAAGTGACCTTTAAAGGAAGGTGTCTGGTACAGAAAGGTTATGGCCATATTTAACATGTATGACTGCTTAACGTTCTTTTCGAAATCAAGTGACATGGTGTCATTGAAGACAACTTACAAAGTATATATAGGTATAGAGGTATAGAGGTGGGCACAAGAGTTTAAGCCTGACAAGCAGAGCCTTGAAGATGACCTCTGTCCTTGAAGGCCTGCCACATCTGAAATGATTCAGACAATCTAGGGTATGACTGACTATTGCTAGTTCAGTAGGCATTTCCGTAGGCACCATCACAAACACATGCAAAGTCAAGTCAATTGCAGCGGATGCTAAGGCCAATTCACAATGCAGTTAATTGGAGACTCTTAAGGTGTACAAAACCTCTGATCGATCATTTGAAATCCTAAATTTGCAAAGATTTTGTTTCTAGCTTCTTCAGAACCATACCGATGGGTCTCACCAAAGTGGTAAACGTTTCAGATGTGCAACACTTCTGACTTTCCTCCCACATCATACTGACACCCATGACATAACTGAAATACTGTTCAAACCAGTGTTCAACCAATCAACAGTGCTGACAGCCTCATTCCCACGAAGATTCTGTCTTACAAGGTCAATAAAAAAACAAACAAAAAATGTCATTTTAATCTAAATTTATTTCATTGAAAGGATGGGGTAGACAGGAAAACACACAAGAGTCATATTGCGCCCATCAACAACATCTATAGACATATTATGGTGACATGCCATGTGTTATAGCCAGGAGAAATAAAATCACTAAGTCTGTTAAAACATTTGAGTTAAAAACAAAAGAAATTCCGCTGTACTTTACTTATTATGTTTTTATTCCTGAGATTTGTTTTAGCTGGAAAGAACACCTTGGGCACACAAATGAGTCAATTTAGTTCGAATGATTCAGGTTTAATTCCCAAGTCTTCAAGATCACAGAAATAAATGTAAGAAAATATTGTACACCTAAGAAATATTTGCACTACGTCCTACATAAGAACATTATAACTTGAGAGAAAATCCTCCTCTCTAAAACTATGTACAATAGGTGTACCTGTAATTCACAATCAATTTCATGCTACAAAATAAGGTTGTGAGTTGTATAGTTGACAGATTTTGGTTCCATGGGTCAATAATTTAGTGATTTCTAAAGAATGCTCAAAAATTTAAAAGGAAAAAAAATGGCATGAAAGAAACCACTCTTAGGGTGCTTGTCCAAACTATTTTGATTATCTTAATTCTCCACAGGAAGAAGACAAACACTTAATATATTTTCTTTGTGAAACTCTGGTCAATCTGTAAACTAAACAATCAACAAGCACCTGCTTAAGTAATACTGCAGATAAGTAAAAAAAGGGTGTTGGATTTGAGAAGACCACATACTCTAGTTCTACAACACAACACATATACTATTGTCACATGATGTGTACATTGATGTCACATGACTCATACATTGATGTCACATGATCACAATGCAAGACAAATTCACATTTGTGACAACATGATTAAAAGAAAACGGTTCAGGTCTGAGACATTATGGATAATATATCCTGTTTCAACACTAAGCAAAACCAATGAATAATCTCATTCAAATTTCTTGTTTTGATTGATGACTTAATCTACTGATCAAATCTGTGTACATGTCCAATAACCTAAGGTGAAAAGTCATACAAATATAATGGCCCTTACATCAGACTGATTTTCCCACCCCTGCATCATTGTCATGACATGAACGGTTGTCACATGACATGTACACTGTTGTCACATGTCATGTAAGTTGTCACATGTCATGTACACTGTCACATGTCATGTAAGTTGTCACATGACATGTACACTGTTGTCACATGAGATGTACACTGTTGTCACATGTCATGTAAGTTGTCACATGACATGTACACTGTTGATACAGATATTTGAGATATAGCAAATTGAGTGACAATGATAAATTGAATGTGGTACAGATGTTGAAATTGTTAACAAACAAAACATACTTTCTTAACAAAGGCAATCAAATTAGTAAGAAATCTTATTCACCCATATTTACAAAACTGGATAAAAAGTTTAATATCAACAAAACACACCCGAATTGTATACATGTTCAGTCTAAAGCCAGGCAAAATGAAGTTCTTGTTCAATGAATTATTTTATTCAATATTCAAAGCAGCAAGAGGCAAATTAAAAAAATGTTATTTACATTGATTTGTTGTTAATTTCATATAAGAATATTGAGAAAAAATGTTCCATCAAAATGCAACCAAACATATTTGAAAAAATGTACAGTTTCAATCAAACATATTTCATTTATTTATTCATTTTAATACTTATTATTCATGGTAGGCTTGTTGGGCAAAAAACGAACGAAAATAAATCAGTCGGGCATACATAATAATCATAACTAAATAATAACGTCTTTGCTGTAACTGCAAATTTTACATTCTCAGCAAATAGCAGGTAAGTGAGTAGCAGCTGTTCTACATAAACACAGGACATTTCCTGTTCTACATACACACAGGAAATGTCCTGTTCTACATAAACACAGGAAATGTCCTGTTCTACATAAACACAGGAAATGTCCTGTTCTACATACACACAGGAAATATCCGGTTCTACATAAACACAGGACATTTCCTGTTCTACATACACACAGGAAATGTCCTGTTCTACACACACACAGGACATTTCCTGTTCTACATACACACAGGAAATGTCCTGTTCTACATACACACAGGAAATGTCCTGTTCTACATACACACAGGAAATGTCCTGTTCTACATACACACAGGAAATGTCCTGTTCTACATACACACAGGAAATGTCCTGTTCTACATACACACAGCTAATGTCATGTTCCTGGGGAAAGCATGGCCACTAGCCTATATCAAAGCCTAGTTTCTACCCTTGCCATATCAAGACCACTTTAATTGGCTCGACCCTGGCCCCACCTCGCGTAAATCACGAGTTGTGCCTCTTGTAATGAAAACGCGCTTTCCAATCAGATTGCTGTTCTGATCTCTTATAGCTTCACAAAGATGGTGACTAACATAGGCGATGACCTAGTCGGACATATAATGAAAGCATTCATGACTTCATCCCTGACAAAAAAAACATAGGCAATTGTTGGGGGTGACATGTCAGTATAGACAGGCAGCAGTAAATCACTTTCATATGAAGGTGTACCAGCCATGGATGTTGATTTTGTGAAACGTTCTCTGATTGGACTATTGATATGTGCGATAGTCCTTTCATATTTAGCACAGGAAATGTGGCTTGGTGTGGCAAGGGTGGAAACAGGGCTTTGATAAAAAGGCTAGTGGACACTCATGCCTCGAGAAGATGAGGAAATATGTACACACAAATGTCCCTTCATCACTGCATGGAAGGTAGGATTCCTGATCTACAGCACTAGAAACTACATATGCCTTGGGAAGCACAACCTGGTCTCACACTCGGAGGCAAGTTCAGGGAAGCACAATGCACCAGTGTTGAGGCAAGAACTATTTCCTGTGGGATATCGTCTGTCATACTTTCGTTGTGGTATGTTCGTAAATCAGGCTGAACTTGGGTGGAGAATGAATGTGACATGAATTATGCAGGAATATACATACTGCAGTTAGCACCATCTTGCCCCCAAAATCTTTCAAGATTTCATGAAATCTTATGAAAAAAATGTAACATGCTTGATTTAGCACGTCCTATATAACCATTATAGCATACCTATTCTAACACTGCCTGTACTGTGGAATCGGAATCGGAATCGGAATTGGAATCGGAATCTTGTCCTTTCAGGATTTTTCAGTGTTTAAAAACATACAAGCCTTTATAATGAAAAGAAAGATCACAACAAATCTCATGAAATAATTTTGGATATTATTTCCTCCACATGCTCACACAAATCAATGTAATAAAAGCTAAAAACATGGTAACAAAATGACAAATGAGAAATACATTTAAGCAAGCCAACTAAGAGAAAGTGGCAATACAAATGGAACTAAGGGAGGTAATGGTTGGTTATTTATACAAACCAGCATGTGTCGTCACTAGGTTTTGACAAGCACACAAGTAAGAAAATATTACAGAGAGAAAGTATTAATTCAAATTTACTGACACAAGACTAATTTTCAAACTGTGATAACAAAAACTATCAAAATGGATGCGGTGTGCGTGAGTCTAGACTGCAACTTTGTAAAACAACATCAGTATGGGCGTATTGAACACATTTTGTACATCTTGATCCCTATGTATACCTGATGCATTCCCACTACAACTCAGGTAACTGAGCTGG
The DNA here is from genome assembly GCF_022045235.1 of Haliotis cracherodii. Lineage (NCBI taxonomy): Eukaryota > Metazoa > Mollusca > Gastropoda > Lepetellida > Haliotidae > Haliotis > Haliotis cracherodii. The sequence goes on from NW_027266286.1 coordinate 72,858,206, forward strand.
ATCATTGCCAAAAGAATACAAAATTACCCTGAGGATATCTCATCCATGATGACACATTTAGAAGAAACATGTCACAATACGAGGCCTAATGCTATGACAACTGTCTTTATGGACTGGGAAACAGTTTGTTTTGTTTTGATGAAGCTCAATCGAATGAAACAAATGCCCAGAAATGTCCATGAGTATTGCTGAACGAGATATTTTATTCCTCCCTGACTGTTCAGGAAGTACTTTTAAGTGAAGAACCCTTTCTGTTCATCTCATGACTCAGGCTACATTGAAGCTAGATCTAGTCTCTCTGCAGATGGCTGGCCTCCAAGACTAGATCTAGTCTCTCTACAGACGGCCAGCCTCCAAGACTAAATCTAGTCTCTCTACAGACGGTCGGCCTCCAGGACTAGATCCAGTCTCTCTACATACAGCCAGCCTCCAGGACTAGATCCAGTCTCTCTACAGACGGCCAGCCTCCAGGACTAGATCCAGTCTCTCTACAGATGGCCTCCAAGACTAGATGTAGTCTGTCCATCAGTGGCCTGATTCAAAGACTAGATCTAGTCTCTCTACAACCAGCCAGCATCCAAGACTAGATCTAGTCAGTCCATGTGGGGCTTGTTCCAAGGACTAGATCTCACTAATGGAGGCTGGTTTTCAACACCAGGTCTGTCTGTACTGCATGTGAAACAGGGACACTCATGTCCTGGAGGAGACCAGGTACGTCAAAATATGTTGATCATTAACTGATAAGGATTAGGTGGAGTGAAATACATGTGTGACTTCGATTAATTATCTGACCGTAACATATACATATTACCAAATACTTAAATACTACTTGTTACACAAGCACTCATCTCATTTTCTAAATAAGACACTTTTTACAAAATCATTTTTCTACTATCCATATCAGTTTGAAATCCATGTAATCGAAACCATCACATATATTTCTAAACCATAGAAAAGTATTGTGACTAAGGCAATTCTAATGGAGCTGTGAAGTGATGCCTGGTGTTCAGACATATGATTCAGCCGTCCATCATCTTGGCCTCCTCGGGTGGGACTTCCCCATTGGCTTGATTCGCCCAGTCATCTGCATCCTTCATCTCAACATTGTCGTCCAGCGGTGCATGGCGGTCCTCGGACAGCTCATGGCGGGACAGATGTGCGATGACTCCAGCACCAAAACTGTCACCCAACACGTTCACAGATGTCCTGATTCTGTCCCTGCAAACAGATAATAATGATAATGATAATTGTGAGTGAGTATGGTTTTACGCCTCTTTTAGCAATATTCCAGCAATATCAAGACGGGGGACACCAGAGATGGGCTTCATGATAAAGATAATAATAATAATAATAATAATAATAATAATAATAATAATGATGATGATGATGATGATGATAATAATAATGATGATAACAACAACAACAACAACAACAACATACATATTTGTCATGTATCAAGTCCACACCCAAAAGCATGCTCATAGGGCTCCATTATCACCCAAGTCAATGGATTCCTGTGCTCTCAGCTCCTTGGGGATTATACAACCCAATCTGTCTGTGAGGCAATAGAAGGTTAACTGTCACAATACCATTTCATCCTACCGGGTACCCATTCACAGAGGTATATTTCGAACAAAAGTCACTTGACTCAGGGGACATGAGACATCACACGCGTGTGCTAAATGTGCTTCAGCGTGGCAGGACCAAAGCCCTAGAAACTCTCAGGAGTCAAGTTGCAAAATGCAGTCTCCCATCTAACTATCAGTGGCCTGACTACAAATCGGTACTGAGTAGGACCCAGGTACCTCCAGGACTACCTGGACCCCAGTGGTTAGTCATGTGACATATTGTTTTATGACAAAAAGTAACCAAAACTCCCATGGTTACACTAAAAGTCACTAATAATAATGTTCACATTCCTTCTGAATTTATAGTTTTGAATAAAGATCGTTACATGGTGTATATATCAGTAAAACAATTCCCAATCGGACATTTTGTACCCAAGTCTTGATACCTACAGCAGTTCCCGGGTAGTACGTTTGGCCTCGTCCCTGGCCTATATGGTAGCATAGTGATGAGAATGGCTTGAGAGTGCCTAACATTCTGCTTGTTAATGGTTATAGAGCATCAATTACATTTGGTCCTTTCAGTCCAAAATTGAAGTTGAAGAAAAATTCAGATTATTCAGTTTCAGTTTGTTAAATTAACATAACAACTTTTGTGACTGAAAGTTTGGTTCTTATTTGAGATCTAGATAAATCAAAAGTCCAGAATCAAGAGTCAACATCCTGAGAAGCATGCTTGCAAACTGAACATCATTTCTATAATGCACCGGGGCACGGGTGGCCCAGTCGTCTAAGGCGCCGTGATTCGCTGGGCAGAGTTGCGTCCCCCGGGCATGCCAGAAACCTATGAATGTGGGTTCAAATCCCAGTTTACCCTGATCTTGTGTCTAGGTTTGACAGCACCATACCCGTGTTTGTAGGTTTCACCAAAGTGGTAATTGTCTGAGACATTGTCTATGATGGCGGGTTCGAATCCCGGTTTGCCCTGATTATGTTTCTAGGTTTGGCAGCACCATACCCGTGCTCGTGGGTTTCACCAAAGTGGTTAATGTCAGAGACCTGCATCACTTCAGGCTTTCCTCCCAAATTAAGCTGACATGCCGTGATATAACTGGAATACTGTTAAAAGCGGCGTTAACTCACTCACTCACTTCTATAATGCACAGTTTCACAAACAACACGTTTATTTTTCCTACTGATAATGAGAATCATCTCTCCAACTAATAATAACAATACTTACAAGAACCAATCAACAGCCAGAATAAGACTGACATCGTCAGCAGGAAGCCCAACAGATGTCAACACCATCACCATGGTAACCAGACCAGCACTAGGGATGGCGGCAGCGCCAATACTGGCACATGTTGCTGTCAGACTGAAACAAAATACATCTGTGTCACATACAAAAAAGTGTTAAACATCAGGCTGTATGAGACCCGTGAAGATCCTGGCTAGAATAGGTCTTCAGCAACCCATGCTTATCGTAAGAGGCGACTAACGGGATCGGGTGGTCAGACTCGCTGACTTGGTTGATGCATGTCATCCTATCCCATTTGTGTAAACCCATGCTCATGATGTCAATCATTGGATTTATGCAGACTTCGTGAGTGGAGGAAGCTCCCAGCATTGCAGAACATGCTTCTTGCAAACACTTGGTGGCCTCATTCATTTTCAGTGACCCATTCCTTTAATTTTCACAACTATTTTTGCCTCTTACTCCCAATAAAATCTTGTTTCGTTGAATAATCGAGACAGTAATTCTCCAGCATCATACCAAAACATGTTGATAGTTGGTACTTGTTGCTACGTACCTTGGCATAAATTGGATAAAAATGTAGTGGTCGGCTCGGAGTCAGTATACTGTGTCTGAGTGGGGTATCCATGTTAAACGGCAGCATGGTATCTCAGTGGGCAAAAACAAGGACTGGTCAGCTCAGAGTCAGTATACAGTGTCTGAGTGGGGTATCCATGTTAAACGGCAGCATGGTAACTCAGTGGGCAAAAACAAGGACTGGTCAGCTCAGATTGAGCATACAGTGTCTGAGTGGGGTATCCATGTTCAACTGCAGCATGGTAACTCAGTGGGCTAAAACAAGGACTGGTCGGCTCCGAGTCAGTATACAGTGTCTGAGTGGGGTATCCATGTTAAACTGCAGCATGGTATCTCAGTGGGCAAAAACAAGGACTGGTCAGCTCAGAGTCAGTATACAGTGTCTGAGTGGGGTATCCATGTTAAACGGCAGCATGGTATCTCAGTGGGCAAAAACAAGGACTGGTCAGCTCAGAGTCAGTATACAGTGTCTGAGTAGGGTATCCATGTTCAACTGCAGCATGGTATCTCAGTGGGCAAAAACAAGGACTGGTCAGCTCAGATTGAGCATACAGTGTCTGAGTGGGGTATCCATGTTCAACTGCAGCATGGTAACTCAGTGGGCTAAAACAAGGACTGGTCAGCTCAGAGTCAGTATACAGTGTCTGAGTGGGGTATCCATGTTAAACGGCAGCATGGTATCTCAGTGGGCAAAAACAAGGACTGGTCAGCTCAGAGTCAGTATACAGTGTCTGAGTAGGGTATCCATGTTCAACTGCAGCATGGTATCTCAGTGGGCAAAAACAAGGACTGGTCAGCTCAGATTGAGCATACAGTGTCTGAGTGGGGTATCCATGTTCAACTGCAGCATGGTAACTCAGTGGGCTAAAACAAGGACTGGTCAGCTCAGAGTCAGCATACTGTGTCTGAGTGGGGTATCCATGTTAAACTGCAGCATGGTATCTCAGTGGGCTAAAACATGGACTGGTCAGCTCAGAGTCAGTATACAGTGTCTGAGTGGGGTATCCATGTTAAACGGCAGCATGGTATCTCAGTGGGCTAAAACAAGGACTGGTCAGCTCAGAGTCAGCATACTGTGTCTGAGTGGGGTATCCATGTTAAACTGCGGCATGGTATCTCAGTGGGCTAGCACAATAAGAACAGCATTAGTCCAGGCTTGTACATAAAACGTTTTGAGGGAGTTGTTGATATGAATTTATGGAAACACCAATAATAGCTTATAATGAGTATGGTTACAAATATTCTCAAAAGATGTCGTAATACCTCACCCACATCTGGCATGGTATGAAAGTGTGTTCCCTGGATACCTCATACCAAGAAGTGGGCACCCGTAAAGAAAATGAAGCGCTTCCACTAAATAAAAGACGTTACACTGCCCATTGCAAATGATATGACTTCGCAGTCGTATAAAGAAACATGCCTAATTTCATTACCTGATAGTGATGATCTTGCCAAAGTTGAGGTCAATGCCATTCATCTGTGCAATGAAGATCGGTGCAACAGCTTCATACAGCGCCGTGCCATCCATGTTGATGGTGGAGCCGATGGGCAGGACAAATCTTGTCACACGTCGGTCAATGTTCAAATTTTCTTCCAGACATCGGAATGTCACTGGCAGTGTTGCAGAGCTGACAAAGGTGATAAGATGACAGTATGAGTTACTACTGAATGTCCCTGTCATTTGTAATGCAATCACAGAGATGAGACTGAACATGTCATCTTCTACTGGTGACATGGACCAGTAAACATGAACCTTAGGTACAGAAGCTCACCTTCATCGGGCAATATATTATATTAATATTGTTGGGTTGCAGCTGTTACCATGAACTATATTTGTCCATAAGTTAAAAATAATAAAAAAGACATTTCCTATTTGGGTGTGTGCTGTGAAAGGTTATCTGAATACTTTACTAAGTGTGTTAAGTTTGTGTTGTTGTTAAACCTAGTATATCCTATTTTCTAAAAGTCTAACCTTTTGACCCCTTTTCTCTTCCAGTATAATCTACTGCTTGCATAAACACTTAAGTTTGTCTTCAGCGGAATAGGATATACAATTACGAATTTAGATTATCTTTTCCGCTTTTCTATATTTATGGGTATGATCGAAGGCTCTTTATGGTGTTGTGGGTTACTAATTATATTTAGAAGCATTTTATAAATTGGGTGCACTTTTTTGAGAACATGATGAAGGTGATTATGGAGCCCTGAAAAAGGAGATATTGTTATATGTAGGTAAGGCCAAAAAAATACTGGTGTGGGTTCTCAGGCACCCCCCGCATCATCATAAAGTCTGCTGCACGTTTCGTTTTTATTTCAATTTTCAAAATTCTTTAAAAAATCCTACTACTTAAAAACAATGTGATCCAATATAACTCACTATCTCTTACCTTTACATGCAACACTGCTATAATGTGCATCTTGTGTTATGGTCATGCCAGCAATAGGATTTTGTATGCTTCTTATGTAGGGAGGCCCTTTCCCAGGTTGATGGTAAACAACTGTTTATTTGGTTACTTACTACTTTGAACAAACAAAAAACACTGCCCACCCACACTATATTTTCAAAAGTCATTGCCAGGGAACCAATTCTTTTATTTTTTTCAAGCCAAATATTGGTGTCACTAGAAACTGTTGAACATATATTTGTAGTGGTTGTTGGTGATAACAAATGACCGAAACGCTAATAACATGGTGAGTGCCACAGTGACCATATTGTAACAGGAGGCGATTTAAATTAACTGCCATTGGTTGATGTAATACCTCTGAATGACCAATAAGAATTGAGAAATTTCCAATTTCACGGTAAAATTGGGAATAAACAGTAGAAGAGCAAATGACATGCACATAAATCAAAAGTTGATATTTAATTAAACTGTGCCATCTGTCAGTGCATAATTAAACAGATTGTTTTCATAAAATCTTCTTGGGTGACATTTCTCATATCGACTCTGGAAACCAAGTATTCCACAATACTTATCAGGCCAGTTTATATTCAGATATCAAACATCTGATCCCTTCAATATGACCATATGGCAAAAGCAGATATTCATATTATTCATTAATATTGGTAATTAGTTTCTATACACATTAGTCTATGAATTATATCTCCATATAATGACTTCAACTCTGAGGGTGCCTGATATTGACTGTTATCAGCCAGACAATCATGCAGGTGAAGAGAAAGTAGGGTTCCTTGTATGTTAGCGTTGATGGCATGGCTCAATAATGCTTAAAGTACCTTCCCTGATCCTGACCTGCACTCTTAGTAATCATATATTTAACAACAATACCTTGTTACAATATTTATCACATGAGGAGCATGGGTGGCCCAGTCGTCTAAGGCACAGCAATTCGTCCATTGGGTATGCCAGAAACCTATGATTGTGGGTTTGAATCCTGGTTTACCCTGATCTTGTGTCTAGGCTGGTCAGCACCATACTCATTTTGTGGGTTTCATCAAAGTGGTAAATGTCTGAGACCTGTCATCACTTTGGGCTTTTCTCCCACATTAAGCTGACATGCTGTGATATAACTGGAATACTGTTAAAAGCAGCATTAAACCCAAATCACTCACTCACAAACTCACCATCGTATGAAACCGCAACAAACCAGACAAACACAGGGAAATGATGCATGTATGTGAACATGCTTAATGTACAGTATGATTCACAAAATATATTTGGGCATTCAGAAACTCAGACGTGAAAATGGGTATTTTCAATGGGTAATCTCATGATCACACAAATGATACAATGATAACACTATGGCATTAGATCAAAATTCATTTTTGTTTTGGTTTACTAATGTCATGTGACAAATTCCTGTATGGTGTCAAAAATGCAAACTAGACATTTCCGGGTTTTTTAAAAATCTTGTAAAAATTCTGTTCTCATAATCCAGTTTCTAAAATTACTGAAAAAGAACATTCAAACAAGGAGCCTTGAAGTATTTGGGCCCAGATTGCCCTGGGGACATATTCTGACCAGATATATCTGGTGCCTTACCTTGAGGCTGTACCCAGAGCAGTGACCCAAGCCTGGAGGATGCCGATGAAGAGCTTTAGAGGATTCTTCCTGGTGATGACAAAGTAGATGGCGGGGAGAACAATGACAGCGTGGATGATGAGGCCGGACAACACTGTCAGCATGTACATGCCAAGCTGCTCTCCAACCTTCGCAGGGTCCTCCAAGGACAGGATTTTCCCAATGATCAGGAAGAATATACCAATAGGGGAGTACCTGGAACATATATGTTCTTAGTTGCAAATGGATCACGTTATTAATATGGATGGACCATGTTGGCATACAGATGTTCTGGGTGAATCTAGGGCAGGTAAGGAGAGCAAGAAGATAAAGGTTGGAAATGGATCACATTAGATGGACCATGTTGGCATACAGGTGTCCTGGGTGAATCTAGGGCAGGTAAGGAGAGCAAGAAGATAAAGGTTGGAAATGGATCACATTAGATGGACCATGTTGGCATACAGGTGTCCTGGGTGAATCTAGAGCAGGTAAGGAGGGCAAGAAGATAAAGGTAGCTATGGATTTCATACTAACAATGACTGACAGATGATGACAAATCTATAGAAACTGGAGCCCCAACCACAAGATATTCTCGTCTGTATTCCCCACAGAAGCACCACACTGAAGTACCCACCACATGACCATCCCGACGATCCTCATGATGATCTCATTCAGGATGAAGAAGAAGTCCACCATCAGTTTGGCCTTCTCTGCCATGTTGCTCATGATGATGCCGAACGCTGTACAGAACATGATCAAACCTGAAACACAAGCAGTGAGTGAGTGAGTGAGTGAGTGAGTGAGTGAGTGAGTGAGTGAGTGAGTGAGTGAGTGAGTGAGTGAGTATTGTTCTAGTTCATCTGAGCAATATTCCTCAAGACTCCACACATTGCACCATGTAGGGAATCGAACGAGGTCTAACACCTCCTCTGCCCTTGTGCCCTATGTGGTTTTCAGAACTTAGGATCTGTAATGCTAAAGATTCTTTTGATTCTCATTTGGAAACTTCAAGAATATGAACTTTTTCTTGATAATGATATTTGTAATAATGCATCAGGGCTACGAGGGATGGCTGAAAAGTTATCAGCTTAACCATGATGGACTGGGTTCAAGGAGTTGGTTGCTGATGATGTTTCAAAATAATCCCCTCCAGCCCGATGAGCTCACAACCTCACCTACCTAAAACATTTATTCCATTAGAGTAGGGAAAAGTTCGAATCCATTTTTCTTCCTTCATCAGGATGTAAGTAGTGTTGGCCCCGGTGGAGTTATCTGTCACTGTCGTCATGACGGTTGTCGTGGTGATAGTTTCGTTTAACAGACCAGTCAGATTGGAGTCAACCTCCGCTTCTGGAGCTTTGACGTATACCGTTCTTGTGTGTTGGAACCCTGCCTGGAGAATATTGTCTGGAAATATATTCCTGAAACACAAAGCAACAATGTTGCAGCAACAGCCATGGCATTCCATTTCATACTTAAACAATTGATTAAAGACCTCTCTTACTTCATGTACATAATTCTTATTAGTTTATAATCAACATACAGCTGAAAACTCAGAAAATGAACTTATTAATAGACATGGATGTATTTTCTTAAACTACATGAAGGATCATGTTGTTATGAAGATGATTTTATTTTATGTAGAGTAATTTAAAAAGAAATTTTGTTCAAATGATGATTGGTGAAATATATCTTTGAGAAGATAAATAAGATCAACACAAACAAAACAGTTTTATGAAATATGGCTGATTAATGGATACATCGAAATTAACACAACATTAACAACTATGGACAAACAAATTTGTTCAAACCATCTTACCCTATGCTTTTCTACATATTTTATATATTTATTGATTATTATTCAATAAAAAGTATATGACTAACAAAAACTCAACATTATTTAAATTTACAAATGCATTTTATTATATTAATTCTACATGAGACTATTTAGGCCATAAAGTTTAATTATCAGGTTTGGTCCCACTAAGGACCAAACACCCCACCTCAAACCTTATTATCCCAAAGACAAGAGAAATTGTGCCATGTAACATAAGTAAATGTAAAATGCAAAACATGCGACCCAACTGTAAGGTGAAAACGTGGTGGCTCTGGTGTCATGGGTCAGTTTTAAGACATTTACATTTTATACAAGCTCTTTTCATCATTTATCTTTTGAAACCTTAACAATAAAGTTAATGATTTATGCAAATTAGATTTGTTGAAAAGCTAAATGCCTTGAACTTTTCATAAAAATACATACAGAGAAATAAAATGCCTCATCTCAGATTCTTTAAAAAGATTAGATAAGATGTAATAATGAATTTGTTGTGACCAAAGCACAAACTCATTACCATGAGAGTACTAAAAGTATTGATAGTCACCTCACCCGCCAGTGAGTGAGTGAGTGAGTGAGTGAGTGAGTGAGTGAGTGAGTGAGTGAGTGAGTGAGTTTGGTTTAATCCCGTTTTGAACAGGATTTCAGTTACATCACGGCTCAAACCTTGATGTGTCTGGAAAGCCCAATTTGTGTAGGCCTCAGATATTTACCACTTTACCTATTTAAGGTACTGACAAACCTATAACATAATTAGGGCGAATCTGGTATTTGAACCCACAATCATAGTTTCCTGGCATGCCTAGGGGACACAACTCTGCACTGCAAATTGCTGCATTGTTTTTACTGGCCCCCTGCACCACCTCACCTCTCCAGGAATTATATCCTACTGATAACACAGCTAGCTGCTCGAAATGTAACACTAACATCGAGGTAGTATATGACATTTGACTTACTAGGATCTTTTGAATGAACAGAATAATGGATGACAGACACAGGTAAATAAGAGACAAAATCTAATGTACTTTTTGTCTTGACTAACTTATTCATATTTGTTATTTTCACTATTTCACATATTTTTGTCTTTTGACAAGAAATATTAGTAATGACTATAGATCTAGTATTTTTACCTTATATGACTCAAGCAATGCACTGTGTGACACATGTCACACATGACCACGTGACATTGTAACCAATAACAACCTACACAGGTCAAAGTGACACAGTGAGTCCATTATGTACACTTGACATGGAGGATACAACTCACAACACCTTGATATGCACAATAAACATCAGAATTTCCAAGCTTTGTAAAATACTGCTGACTGATAAAGGTGTGCAGCACTTCTGGCTTCAGCTGAATGAAGTTTGTGTGTCTAGCATTTTCTTTTACAAGTTTTTCTGATTGTATACTCAGTGTTAGACGATCAAACATACCCTTAATGATTAAATGTTTCTTGCCCTAATGTTTGCAGAAGTACCTCTAGATTGGCTTGTCTTATTCTTTAGTGTAATTGTGAGTATACACCTTCCAGTGTCGGCAAATAAGCATATAAGTTATCAATACTATGAACCAAGGTATCCACAAAATGATTTTCAAGAATGTTTTTAAGAAATGATGACCAAAACAGACATTAAACCAAGATTATCTTCATTTCCAAGCAAGTCATGAGCGTAGAGCTGGGACCTGTTCAACGCAGAAATCACAGTGCTACGATTATCGTAAGTCCATTTAAAAGTATGGGAGCGACGATTGTCTAAGCGATAGCTTTGTTAAACAGGGCCCTGGGGCTTGCTGTGAATAAAGAAGTTTGCAATGTTGGTTGGGATTTTTCACGCTAATAGCACACCTGCTAATGATTACTGAACTGCCAATTTCACACATCAATTACCACAGCAATAACAGCAGCTGAGCATATTTAGAGATGTGTTTCTATCCCTAGTATCTTGTCTCCATGCTCTCCTGCATAGAAACAATAAGCAGCTTTTGTGATCAAAATTAGATCATAATAAGATTTGATAAGGACATGTCTGTACTGTATAGATTATGTGTTCCATCGTGTAGACATAATATACTACTCAAAATATGATAAGAATATTTCTGTACATAAAGAAATTGAAATTTCCTATCAAAAATAGAGTAGAATGAAACAGGAATAAACAAAATATGTATTGTGATCACCAAACACTTGCTAAAACAATTTTAATTCCAAATATATGACTAATAGTATATAATAATATAATGGCTAATAATCCTTTATATTCCCAAGGGAATACATTTTTTCCCATAGAACAGATGCTTAATTGATAGAAGGGATATATATGCTGGTTCACTCAAACAACAGAATTGCATAATCTTTAATAATTAATCCGTAATAAAAATACCATAAAAATACATTATCCGCTGTGGTAATAAATTAAACTTCAAAAACTTTACCATAATACAAAGATTATTTATATCTTTTTCAAATACACAAACAAACAATCCCAGAGTGTGATGTTTTGGCTTTTCCAAGGACAGCAATACTATATTTATATGTATATATAGCATACATCACAAGGTTGAGAGCGACTAACGGTCACAGAACAGAACAGCTTTCTAATTCAGAACAGTTGGTGATTTGTCATGGAATGTCAAGGTCACAGGCCCTGCTTGGATGGATTTACGGCTTCAAGAAGTTTGGCTCCTCGGAGTTGCACAAGTTGGTTTCTGAGTAGCAGAGCTCCAGAAAACTTTTTATACAATTGAGTTTTTACTCAATGGTTTCTATTTCAATTGGGTTACTACATTTTTCATTGGGTAACCAATATTTTTTCAATCATCTTTTCATCACTATATTGGGTTTTTCCCAAAATGAGCTAATATCTTGAGATTTCTAAAGAGAAAAAATAATATTTTAGACGTATATAAGGGTTTTAACAATAGGCTTGACTCGTGAAGTAAATTAACTCGTAATTGTGTATCAGAAATTAGCTTCATTGTACACATGTTGAAAAAGCTTCACTGGGTATTTATGCATGCTTTTTTTATACATTGGAGTTTTTCATTTAAAGAATGTGTTTCTGTATACAAGTTAATTGAAAGTAATTGGGTTTTGAATAGTTTTGGGGGGTATTTTACGCAAATACGCAGCTTATCTATAGATCTGGAGTGGTTCAGGAAAGGGTGGCCATTTTGAAACTTGTTCTTTTCCCCCACTCAGTCTAACTACTTTGGCCCAATAAATCCACAATTTTTGTTTTTCATGACTTTCCCTCTTCCATACAAGAAAAGGAATTGGTCTGGCTTTATATGCCATAAAGAATTTCACCTGTGAAATATTCTAAAGTTGCAGTATTCTTAGATACTTTCTTATTACCTGCAAGTACTTAATTTTAGTTGGTAGCTGGAAATGTTTGAACTGTTAGACCTGTTGGTTTGTTTTTTCTTCCTGTGTCTACCATTTGATTAACACTAATGTCTGTTCTCGAACTATCTCAAAATGTAAGTTTTATGCACATAAGTATTCACATGTCAAACAACATAAACAAAATGAAATACAAATAACAAATAACAAATAACACAACTGTTACTGACGCAAGGCCGTCACTTGGCATGGGAATGTGCTACTAGAGTTATTCCCCTTGATATCCTTGGACTGCAAGGTCATGATCATATTAATCATGTAAAGCCCAATACAAGCTCTGTGCTGCAGACAGAAGCTTCAGATTGGTCACCCAAATTCTGCCTACAAATAGAAAAGCATGTCAAAACAAACATTATACTAAAAACCCTGATATTACAATACATTCAACTTCTCATGAATTCTTCACCAATTCCTGAAAGAAAATATTGACATTAATTTGTGCTCAGTCAACTAATGGACCAACAGTGTAACACTCACAGAAGTATTTTCACTGGTGCCGTCTTATTCCCTGATATGACACAAAAGACTATTTCGTACATGTCCACTATCCATTCAAAAGAAAGATAAAAACGCCCTGAAAATATTTAATCATTTATATCATCAGATGATATGTAAGTACCTTTCTCCTTTACCTGATGAAGTAAACCATATACAGTCCTATGATAACCCTAGATCATGTAATACACCATATACAGTCCTACAATAACCCTAGATCATGTAATACACCTTATACATTCCTACAATAACCCTAGATCATGTAATACACCATATACACAATCCTACAATAACCCTAGCTCATGTAATACACCATATACATTCCTACAATAACCCTGGATCATGTAATACACCATAAACAGTCCTACAATAACCCTAGATCATGTAATACACCATATACAGTCCTACAATAACCCTAGATCATGTAATACACCATATACACAATCCTACAATAACCCTAGCTCATGTAATACACCATATACACAATCCTACAATAACCCTAGATCATGTAATACACCATATACAGTCCTACAATAACCCTAGATCATGTAATACACCATATACACAATCCTACAATAACCCTAGATCATGTAATACACCATATACAGTCCTACAAAAACCCTAGATCATGTAATACACCATAAACAGTCCTACAATAACCCTAGATCATGTAATACACCATATACACAATCCTACAATAACCCTAGCTCATGTAATACACCATATACATTCCTACAATAACCCTAGATCATGTAATACACCATATACACAATCCTACAATAACCCTAGCTCATGTAATACACCATATACATTCCTACAATAACCCTGGATCATGTAATACACCATAAACAGTCCTACAATAACCCTAGATCATGTAATACACCATATACAGTCCTACAATAACCCTAGATCATGTAATACACCATATACACAATCCTACAATAACCCTAGCTCATGTAATACACCATATACACAATCCTACAATAACCCTAGATCATGTAATACACCATATACATTCCTACAATAACCCTAGATCATGTAATACACCATAAACAGTCCTACAATAACCCTAGATCATGTAATACACCATATACACAATCCTACAATAACCCTAGCTCATGTAATACACCATATACATTCCTACAATAACCCTAGATCATGTAATACACCATATACAGTCCTACAATAACCCTAGATCATGTAATACACCATATACAGTCCTACAATAACCCTGGATCATGTAATACACCATAAACAGTCCTACAATAACCCTGGATCATGTAATACACCATATCATAATCCTACAATAACCCTAGATCATGTAATACACCATATACACAATCCTACAATAACCCTAGCTCATGTAATACACCATATACAGTCCTACGATAACCGTAGATCATGTAATACACCATATACACAATCCTACAATAACCCTAGCTCATGTAATACCCCATATACAGTCCTCCAATAACCCTGGATCATGTAATACACCATATACACAATCCTACAATAACCCTAGCTCATGTAATACACCATATGCAGTCCTACAATAACCCTGGATCATGTAATGTAAAACACCATACATGTATGAGGATGATTAACTCAGTACATATACATAAGTAAGTGGAGAGACTTCAGTACACCTTTAAGTAAGTATACCTTTAAGTAAGTATATCTGTATACTGCAAGCTGTCAAGTGACTCAACACAGCCAACTCTTGGCAATTGACAATTTAAAGTATCCACTACATCCCTTCGTATCTAACGGTTAACAGTGTTTCGGACGTCCAATTGGTTCTAAACATTTGGGCTGGAAATGTAAAAACTGCATATGCTAATTAAACATGCACCAAAATATATTCATAGGTTCAAGACTTGGCAATGACTGTTCATAAACAATCCTGATGTTGGGTAATATTGGCAAGCTGATTACTTGCAGCCAGTGAGTTGTGACTGGTTTTTTCATCCAAGCAGTTTTTGCCCAGTTAAACCGAAATCATTGTCAATGGGTGGTGATTCAGTCAGGGCCATATCATGTCTCCTCAATCACATGGCTTCATTTAGCGGTGTCTCTATTCACCCAGCAGTGTCTGGTTTCAAGGTAGGGTGAGATAATAATATACATCCAAAAACTTCAAGCACCTTGCATGGTCCCCAGGGAGCTGAGAATGCAATATGAATGCACACTGGCTTGTTTACCAAGGGAATACAATATCATGCATTGTGAGCATGCATCTGCATGGGGTCTTGTGTAATATAAGTAGACATTTTTTAATCTGGATATTTGGAATTAATACTTATAAGTTGCCTGGAATGGATCGATCAGAGACAAGTATTTGCCACTAACATGCCTAAGTCCCCATTGTCAAGCAGAGTAATTTGTGAGGATGGATATACTCAACTAGCTTTGATGAAAAGATATTTTTATCTTACTCATCTAAAGTGTGGTCTAATCGAATAGTGCTATCATTATATCATTATTGTGCAAGATTGATAATACCCATATTCATGTCTGAGTTCTGAATGCCCAAATATATTTTGTGTATCATTCTGTACATGAAGCATGTTCACATACATGGATCATTTCCCTGTGTTTGTTGTGGTTTCATACTATGGTGAGTGAGTGTGTGAGCGAGTGATTTGGGTTTAATGCCACTTTTAACAGTTTTCCAGTCACATCACAGCATGTGAGCCTAATGTGGGAGGGAAGCCTGAAGTGATGCAGGTCTGAGACATTTACAACTTTGGTGAAACCCACGAGCACGGGTATGGTCCTGACAAACCTAGAAAGATAATCGGAGCGATCCAGGTCGGTGAAAATTTATGGCGAAATTCAACTCAACGTAGTTACCATACTTGAATGTGGGGCTGAAATGTCTGGCCTTATTCTCATTTCAAATGCCCATACAAAAAGTAGAACGAGTCTAGAGTCAGCTGTACAATCAGTTTAAGTATACCAACAATAAGAACATAGTGATACAGGTATAACAGGAACATACCCATTCATTCCAAAGACTCTACGACATAAGTCCACAGTCCCTCTAGGGGGATATTAATGAGGAACCCCTTCAGCAAGGGTTGTCTGTTATGTGGATCATAGAATGCAAACAAATCATGAGGCTCGCAGACATAATTGAATGATAGATAACACTTGGTGCAGCCAAGGTAGCGAGGCATCATAGCTGAGATAGACATACTGTCTTAATTAGCCCCCTCACAGCCTCTTCAAAGTCAGAGTCCTTAATAGGTATCAGACTAGGATTGTTCCAGTTGGCTCTCCTAGACAATCTGATTCAAATCAGTCCCACACCATTTGCTTGTAATGAATGTTATATTTGGGATAAGACTTTCTTAGTAAAGTACAGATTCTCCCATCGGGGATTGAAACCCACACTGCCAGAGTGAGGCAGCTAATCGCCAGCACACCAAGTCACCGATCTAACCCACTCAGCTACCTAGTCTTCCACAAGTTGAAAGTCAGACAACTGTAGTCTCGATCATGTACTTTGTGTATCCCTCTGGCAAGCGTAAATTGGCACGGCTCCCATGACTCAATCCAAAAAAGTAGTGAGTGAGTGAGTGAGTTTGGTTTTATGCCGCTTTTAGCATTATTCCAGCAATATCACGACGGGGGGATACCAGAAATGGTCTTCACACATTGTACCCATGTCGGGAATCGAACCCGGGTCTTCAGTGTGACAAGCGAACACTTTAACCACTAGGCCATCCGACCGCCTCCCAAAAAGTAGAAAGTGTTATCCCAAATGTATAACGCTTTCTAAATGGCATTGTGTGTTCACCACCTTGTCTGAATGTTTACTCTGTAATGGTGACAAACAGTTGGGTCATTTTCAAACAGAAGCCTAGGTAACAAAGACTTTTCCATTTGAGTTTAGCTTGGCTCAATACAGCTTTGTCCTGATATTATTAGGCCATCTAGGAAGCTAAAAATAAACCTATTCCAGATAAAATTAAACATTTAAAAATATTTAAAAATAGGAAAGTGGAACAGCAGTCGACTTGGAACCCTCAGTTACTTTGTAGTTGTTTTTTCCCGTACATCAGTGAATTAACCCCCATTTGCTGCTTCATCCTTTGAACCCGAGATCAACCATCACATCATACAAACATAATGGAGGCAGAGCATGTGGCTCAGTGCATCACATCCTGGAATGCTGAAACATGTCCACAATGTGCAAAGGCAGAGGCCCAATCCCCCTGACTCTGTGAACCATGTCCCTGCACACAGGGCAATACACAGGAGCATCTGTTCACCATTTCCTGAGAGTTGACCCCAGCACTAGTGCCCTTTACTGGGAGATGAGACCATACATACACTGTAGTGCCAGGCCACACTGTTGTATTGTATAGTTCACACCCAAAGGAATCTGTTTCTGCACATAATCGAGGCTGGTTATTCTCTGACTTTAAAATTATATATTTACATATTTTCGTGGGTCTGTACATTTTCCTTTTGAACTCCATTGCTGCTAAGCATGCTGTTGCTAAGGAGGGAAATGGTGAGAAGCGATGTCTACATAACAGTGAAGTATGTCGGTCCCATTGTCATTAACATCATACTCTGTTCTAGGCCACACTTGTATTTTTTACAAAGGTGTAGAAAGGCTATGTTATTGTCTTGTAACTATTATAAAAAACATTCAAGTTTTATAAACGTTAGAACCAAGTTTGTTCTCTACATCTCAATGTCCAACAACAAATTGTTTACCTAACATTCTTAGGTAATTTGGGAAAAAAAACCATGGTAAGGTTAAAAAAAATGGGACTTTTTTAATAATTTTTTCTCTCTAAAATTTACATGTTTTTCACCATTGCATACAATGCAGTAATGTACAGGTTCCAGTAAGTAACAGGGTCTTTTCCTGTTCTAGGCCCTCCCATCAGCAATAAGCCCATAAGTACACCAACCTGAATGGCACAATTTCTATTTCCCATTTGAGAAGTTTAACTTATATGTAATATAGGACAAATATCATCCTAGACAAACTCATAAACCGAACAATTCCTAAGTGTTGCCTGCCTAGCTCTATGTGGGAACAGGCGGCTCATGGTACCCGTGTTATTGGCTGCCGCTATGTGTACCAGTAACTGAAGAAGACTGTAACAGTTGGGGGCAAACAGCGGAGCAGTACAAATACCTCAACAGCCAAGCCATCAAGTGCCCCCACTCAGTGTCTGGGGTGATGAGAGGTGCACCTTGTTCCATTCAACAGCAGGGGAAAGTACCCATGAACACTAGCTGAACATCAACTTACAACTCTTGGATTGGCAGTCAGCAGATGTCGCTATTTCAGACTGCCGGCTGTAAATAATTGTGGCTGTTCCAGACAATCCAATGATTGACATCATGAGCATCAATCTATTGGGATATGATGACATGCATCAACCAAGTCTGCAACCATGTCAAATACTATTTGTTTGACATCAACTTTAAAAGGTTTAGAATAAGTTTAGCAGAATTTAGATGAAGCTCTCATAGACTTAGGATCGAAGTAGGCAGGCATAGAAACATAGACAGAGAATTGAGGATATGTGAGCAATGTGATTTAAATGTGATTGAAGATGAGTTTCATTTTCTGTTAGTTTGTCCAAAATACGACCACCTTAGAAGAAAACATATTGATCTGCCTTGTTATGTACATCCCACTCAACACAAATTTACAACGATCATGTCAACAGCTGACAAAGATACTCTAAAAAATCTATCAATGTTCATTTATCATGCTATGTTAATTAGAATATTACCTGTTAAACGGATATGTAACCACACCCGAAAACAGAATTGTACAAGTCGGCAATCCCATTATTTGCCTATTACGACAAGCATTACTTGCTGAAGACCCATTCGAACCCAGATCTTCAGTGGGGCACAATTCTTGGATGTAGTAAAAGGGAGTTTATAGTACACAAAAATCTGTATAGGATTGTGGCAGGCGAATTTGGAAAAAACATCATTTGGTCCAAAGTTGTGAATATTTGTAAAGTTCGATTATTCGTAAATTTGACTGCATGTATGTATAACTAATCATTAATGCACCTTTCTCTTTAGTCTGTTTTTAGTGAATGCGAATGACCAATGCAAAGTTTAATAACAATTAATATTAAGGAAACTTGATTTGGGAAATTCCAATTTGGAAATATGTATCAACATCTACTGTGAACTTGCGGCTGAAAATAAGTCACTGGTATAACAGTTTTGTGAGATTAGATTTGTGGTTTGTTCACTGGATATATGTAGGAAACTGACCAAGGCAAGTCAGGAATATTATCTTTAAAACAGTATTTATCTATGCTGTTTCAGTGTATTATATCTCGATTCTAATATGATAAATACCCTGGGTCCATTTCATTCGTTTCAGATCTGGTTTGTCTTTAAACATAATCTTCTAATCAAACTGTTTTGCCTGTACTCTGGAAATATGCAGTGTACATGTTATCGCCATTCTGTACTTAAGTGAGTTAGGGAACACATGTTTCGTTGCAAGTCTTTAGATTCAATTACCAATAGAGCTTCATCACGACTTCATGGTTGTCATGACGACTACATCAGCTATAGAGAAATGGAGCTGGTAGGTGAAACTACTTCCCTAAAAAAGCCATGGCAGCCAATGGGCCATAGCATTTATCATAAATGAGACATAATACACTTTATAATAGAGGGGGGTGGACCGGTAGCCTAGTGGTTACAGCATTCGCTCATCACCCGAAGACCCGGGTTTGATTCCCGACATGAATACAATGTATGAAGCCCATTTCTGGTGTACCCTGCCGTGATATTGTTGGAATATTGCTAAAAACGGCATAAAACCATACCCACTCACTCACTCCCTCACTATAATAGAGGCCGAACTCTTCTTCAAGGCTATACCCCCATCACATCAACAGTTCAGGCAGGTGAGCCACTTGACAGCTTCAATGTCATTAAAATAACTACTGGTATAACAGATAAATGTTTTGACACATGTTTTGGCGTCATCAAGGTTCAGTGTTCATTTCCTTCATAATATTTTCAAAAAGTTCACTGAAAGTAATCAGTTCTGATCTGACATGTAGGCAGACAGTACAACAGGTGTCAAGCATGGCCATGTAAAGGACCCGCTGAATCACCAATTACATTCTGAAGAGAAACTGAGAGAATCATAACTGTTCCTCAATATTTTTGGTCATTGATTTGAAATTTCCAATGTGAAATATTTATTACCCATCTTGCAGGCAAACGGTTGATTCCGAATATATATATATATACCAATTCCTTTCCAATGTCTAAATCTTGACTTAAAGCAAATCAATATAGTAAAACGGTTCATATTTCTGACAGACAAAATCACTGAAGTTGAACATGCTCTGCTAGATAATGGCACGTCCTCTCCTTGAGTACCAACAACAGTCACTAATGATATGTTGAGCAATCACGGAAGTGTTTTCTACACATGATAAATATGGAGTTTTACCTAATGAGGTCCAGAAAGGCATCGGTGGATGATGGTGGCTTTTCATCGGCAGACTCCACCCACGCCTTGCCTTCACCAGTGTACTTGCCGGGGTGGATGGACACGACCAGTATGATTCCAATGACGATGGCTACGAACGTCGTGGTGAAGTAGTACACAATGGCTCGGAGACCCATACGACCGCTAGACTTAGCATCCAGAGAAGCAAGACCTGAAAAGGCGAGTTTTCACTGTTTTCATATGTTTAGAGCATTATCCTCTTTTCTGGAGTGAGTGAGTGAGTGAGTGAGTGGTTCAGTGAGTGCCTGCATGTGTGGATGAGTGGTTGAGAGAGTGCCTGCATGTGTGAGTGAGTGAGTGAGTGATTGCCTGCATGTGTGAGTGAGTGAGTATGGTTTTACGCCGCTTTTAGCAATATTCCAGCAATATCACGGCGGGGGACACCAGAAATAGGCTTTACACATTGTACCCATGTCGGGAATCGAACCCGGGTCTTCGGCGTGACAAGCTAACGCTTTAACCACTAGGCTGCCCGACAGCCCCTCCTGCATGTGTGATTGAGTGGTTGAGTGCATGTGTGGTTGAGTGAGTGCCTGCATGCATGGTTGAGTGAGTCCCTGCATGCGTGCTTAAGTGTGTGTGCATGTGTGATATCTCAGCTGAGTAATAATCAATCCTAGGCCATGGAAACTAGTGGTTGATAGTATGAGCAAACGTAATTAAGACAAAATCATAGCACAGTCTTTGGGAGTCCATTTTGAGCTTCCTATTCAAGTTCATTGTTCAGATTGTTAATATTATAAGATATATGCTGTTAATACTTCACTAGGAGTTACAGAATATTTAGAAGCCTCCACTATTGGTTGAGTTTTTTAAGAAATGTCCACACAGTTGGGTTGAGTATTTAGAAGCCTCCACTATTGGTTGAGTATTTAGAAATGTCCACACAGTTGGGCTGAGTATCTAGAAGCCTCCACTATTGGTTGAGTATTTAGAAATGCCCACACAGTTGGGTTGAGTACTTAGAAGCCTCCACTATTGGTTGAGTATTTAGAAATGTCCACACAGTTGGGTTGAGTATTAAGAAGCCTCCACTATTGGTTGAGTATTTAGAAATGTCCACACAGTTGGGCTGAGTATTTAGAAGCCTCCACTATTGGTTGAGTATTTAGAAATGTCCACACAGTTGGGCTGAGTATCTAGAAGCCTCCACTATTGGTTGAGTATTTAGAAATGTCCACACAGTTGAGCTGAGTATTTAGAAGCCTCCACTATTGTTTGGGTATTTAGAAATGTCCACACAGTTGGGCTGAGTATTTAGAAGCCTCCACTATTGGTTGAGTATTTAGAAATGTCCACACAGTTGGGTTGAGTATTTAGAAGCCTCCACTATTGGTTGAGTATTTAGAAATGTCCACACAGTTGGGGTGATTATTTAGAAGCCTCCACTATTGGTTGAGTGTTTAGAAATGTCCACACAGTTGGGCTGAGTATCTAGAAGCCTCTACACTGTAGAGTAAAAGTACTGACTTCAATGAGCTTCAGTCAGAGTTGATGTGTCATTTGCATCTGAATATCATTGGGACCAGCTGACATCAAGCTAAAATAACTAAAATTGACCACTGTTCCAAACACACTTACAGAACATATTTGTAGTACCCTTGAGAAAGAGTTTCATTTAGTCAGCTAGTTTGTCAAGTATCCAGTGATTGACATCATGAGCACCAATCCATGCAACTGGGATACGAAGACATGCAATCATGGCAATGAACCCACTCACCCAGCCTGACCAACTGATCCATTCAGTTGCATATTACAAGCATACACAAGCATCTGGGACCTATATTCTTACCCGGAGTCACGGTTTTATGAAATCCCCAACAACAATGAATCCAATAAGACAAACCTGTAATCATGGATGACACAATGAGTGGCAAGATGAGGCACTTCAACATCCTCATCAGCAGGTCTCCCGGGAAGGAGATGAGCATGATGGTGTTGGCAGACGGCACGCTCAATCTGGACAAGAACCCCACCAACACTCCGAAGAACACTGCAATGACAGTCAGCACCAGCAGAAGGTTCTTCCTCATCCATTTGAAACACTGGAAAAAGAACACAATGTGAGGTTCAACACCACTGAACTAAAAACAAATAGAAGGAAATAAAGAATAGCCGGTGGTTTTTGGTACACAAAGTGGATGAGAGGCATAACAGCCTAGTTAAAGACCACAATTGTTATATTAATTATTCGCAATGTCAAGATCAAAGGTCATTTTACACACTCAACAACATTTGCAATGTTCTTAATTTTGTAGGATTTACAGAAATGGCCACATCTTTAGATTTGCTCTTGACTGGTGTATGAGTCACCATGCGGCAGACCACTTCCTGAAGTATAGCTGCTAAGTATCATAATATAGACTATACACCGTATAGTATAAGTCCGCAGATAAGTCGATTATTGAGGACCAGAAAATACATTTTGTAGAAAGGGGTTGGCTTATCCACGGGATACACTTTCATGATATTATTTTTCAGATCGTGATCTGTCAGAAACATCGCCTGAATGACGGTGCGACAGATTACTATTTTCTTGAAAGTTTGGTAGTTGCCACAACTACAGCCATTATTGTTATAAATGATCAATTAAGTTATAATTATACACCAATGTTGCCTTTATTAAATAATTTTATGCACGTTACTAATTCCGATCATAGGTTTTCAAATATTCAAGGTTTATTGTTCTTCATAAACTCCACTATCTTTATATATAACAATATAATCCACAGACATAATATATCATCCACAGATGAAATCGCCAATAGCTATTACGTACACTTTGCAAAGTTAATAAATTGATATGATGGTTACAAGTATCTACCTCATAAAAGAGGAAATTAAACAACTGAAACGGCGAGTTATTCTGTTCGCCATTTGCAAAAAAAAGTGCTGTTACCTGTGACATCACAAACAGTGAACACTGTGATTGCTTCCTGTTGTTTGAAAAGCAACACGGTACACCAGGAAATGAGCACTGATAATAACGGGGACAATTGGTATTGTTTTGTTTGTTTACACAACCACTTTCAAGTTATGGGTGCTTAGTCGTGTTGGGAGTAGGGGTTTAATTCCTTTGTTTTCGAGAGATTTCAAGAGATTAGTTTCATTGAGGGTCATATCATGTTCCTTCAAATCTCAAGGGTTAAGTTAATACCTCGGCTTATCTACGGGGTGGGCTTATCTGTGGTCATGTCATGTTCTTTCATATTTCAAGGCTCAAGTTAATACCTCGGCTTATCTACGGGGTGGGCTTATCTGTGGTCATGTCATGTTCTTTCATATTTTAAGGGCCAAGTTAAAACCTCGGCTTATCTATGGGGTGGGCTTATCTGTGGTCATGTCATGTTCTTTCATATTTCAAGGCTCAAGTTAAAACCTTGGCTTATCTACGGGGTGGGCTTATCTGTGGTCATGTCATGTTCTTTCATATTTCAAGGGCCAAGTTAAAACCTCGGCTTATCTACGGGGTGGGCTTATCTGTGGTCATGTCATGTTCTTTCATATTTCAAGGGCCAAGTTAAAACCTCGGCTTATCTACGGGGTGGGCTTATCTGTGGTCATGTCATGTTCTTTCATATTTCAAGGCTCAAGTTAAAACCTTGGCTTATCTACGGGGTGGGCTTATCTGTGGTCATGTCATGTTCTTTCATATTTCAAGGGCCAAGTTAAAACCTCGGCTTATCTACGGGGTGGGCTTATCTGTGGTCATGTCATGTTCTTTCATATTTCAAGGGCCAAGTTAAAACCTCAGCTTATCTAAGGTGTGGGCTTAGATGGATTACAAAAATAACAGAATAGCCAAAAAATCAAACAAAGGTAAATTTTTGTTTTAACATAACTGATAAAAAATATTGTATGCAGCCTCTGGCCACTACAAACACCTAATAAAGAGAACACAGCCTTTTCTATCAAAAATAAATACATGTACGCGTTAGTGTGTAAATAGTAAACATCCTGCAACAGAATTTCATTTCGACCTTTTCAAGCTATGTGGTACGAGTCTTTATTACCCGGATAATATGATTCATAGAGAGACTGACTACGATCACTCACTATCAAATTATGGTATTGCCCTCTGACTGTTACACATTTGAATTGTAACCTCTTGACAGATAAGGAGCAAAGCGCTTGAAATGCAATAACTCAGTTCAAGGAGGATTTAATACACAAGATTTATATGTCCTTCTGAAATGTTGAATGAATAATACATGTGTTCATATTTCAAGGGGTAGAACGCCTCCGGTTGATGGTGAGTGAAACAGACTATAGTGTTGTGATGGGCAGAGCTTCACAACAATACCAGTAAAATGTCAGCACTGGGACCATATACATCTGTTGCATTGAGATTCCCAGTCCTTGGGATCAGCCGCGTTTCACACCTGATAGTGCACAGGATATGGGAACGCAAGCATTAATCCATGACACAAACAGACGAACATTGTAGGCTCATGAATAAAATAGCTCCCAGTTTAGGTGGGAGCTTTGTATTGATATGAATGAATCATTGCTCTCGTGAGGATGTTTCCTGGGATATTGTCTGTTTTCTTTGAACCACACTACAACAGTAGATTGTTTTGCCCCTATTGTACATGCAGCAGATTGAAACAAAAATAAACTTAAATAATGGGTATACATGTAACTTCCTGTTGAGTCACATGTTTCTGAAAACACACCTGTCAGACACTTTTCCATCCAAAATGAAATATTCATTGAACATCTGAATTTTAACATCTCCATGTTGAACTTCCTTGGCTTTGTATCAGCCTTGATCTAGAGATTCAATCTCCAGACAAATGGGGTAGAAAGTCTAAGGTTTCAACGCACATTTGACCACCTCAATGGTCTAGTAGTAGAGCGTCCGCCCGGAGAAGGGAAGGTCGGGGGTTCTATTCCTGGCCGCGTCATACCAAAAGACGTTAAAATATGGTACTTGTTGTTACCCTGTCTAGCGCTCGGGATTAAGGGACAAAAACAAGGACTTTTCAGCTAGGAGTCAGTATACGGTGTCTGAGTGGGGTATTCATGACAAATTTTGGAATAATCTTTTCTGAGATCAGTTCACAAGGTTAATGAATTGATTGGTCAGGACTAGATAACCTAGATGATAAACAGTTGCTCATATTTTTGGCATTCAACAATTCAATACCTTTTTATCTTGTTAGTGTTCTCGTCACAATATGGCTGAAATATTGCCGATGCGACGTAAAGCTCACTCACTCACTCACTTGTTCTTGTTCACAAAATGTATCAATGAAAAATAACCTTCTTGCTCTTGTGATATTAAATTAAAATATGTAAAAGAAACTGAATCACTTGTTCATGCATCTCAATGAATATATACATGTTATACACGTAACCCTTCAGATATAACCACAATATCATATTTATTTCCCTGTCACAAAGTTGTATTCCGTAACCTGCACTCATTTTCAACATACCACCAATAATGACAATTACTAATCCTTCCTGTAGCTGTAAACTGCAAGTGTGGCGTGAGACAAGGTTCCCTTCCTACTCCTGTTTGATCCAGCATAATTACTGGTCACCTAGCTTATTAACTGACAGGATATACCACCAGCATCGGAAATCTAACTGAGCTATCCATTTCACACGACTGTTCCCTACAAATCATGATAACTATGCACCAAATTAAAGGTTAGCAGAGTTCAAACACTCGGAGACAAGCACATGAAACAACGGATTAGCTAGGCATTACACTGTTAGACTAAATCTAGGTGAATGTTTTTCAGAGATAGGCACTTTCCAAATTGTCTGTTCCCCGTTGTTTACAAGATATCCCCTCTGACAGGGCATCGGTAATCCAGGAAACCACGACAATAAAGGAGTTGTGGAATGGCAATAATATCGGTCCAGTCTGCTCACTGAACAGTGGATGATGCACAAGTGTCCTATCAGGCTGTGTTTACCATAAACATGTTGTTGATCACATGATCTGATCATGCCAATTACTTTTTGTAGTTATTTTTTTGTTTTTTTGTTTAATGTCACACTCAGCAATATATGGTGGTGGTCTATATAATCAAGTCTGGACCAGACAATCCAGCGATTGACGCCATGAGCATTGATCTATGCAATGATGATATGATGACATGCATCAACCAAGTCAGCGAGCCTGACCACCCGATCCTGTTAGTCGCCTCTTTTACAGAAAGCAATTCCTGAAGACCTATTCTACCCCAGATGTTCACAGGTCCATGTCACTTACTACACACATCATCTTACATAGCCTGGCAATAAGCTGGGCACATGATCTACCCAAGCTAGTCACTTGGCGAGGTGTGGTGAAATGAATACAGCACTGATAACATAGAGAAGTGCATGCATGTATATGTGGCTGCTTGTACTAGTCCAGTGGATACCCACTCAAACACAGTAACCTGACTCCAAGCTGACGAGTGCTTGTTTTTACCCCTTATTGCTGGGCGTCAGACAGGGTACCATCACCAACAAGTATCATCTTTAATGTCATTTGGTACGACACAGACTGATATCAAATCTTCAGGCAGATGCTCTATCTACTAGACCACGGAGGTGGTCCCAGTCATAAGGCCTGGCAGTATGATCTCATGAAGCCAGTCAACAGAAATGGGCATATGATCTCATTCAGCCAGCCACACACATGCGATGTACCACATGTCAACAATGACTCCGTAAATCCAATTGAGATTGATATAAACAGGTAGTTATCACATTCATGTGGTGTTACCATTGGTTACAGAATTGCCATATGCCTGCCTTACTTCCAACATTCACTGTTATGCACCTATGATGACACCATGCCCCTTCAAATGCACTGAGCAACCTATCTGCTTGAACCCTCACCGTGGTGAGGCAAGGCCGTCATGCTGGAAAGCTAGCTACGATGTCTGATACAATGGATGACGTCACATGCTTCAATGATAATCAAACTCATCTAGCAAGAGGAGTGGTCAGGTAGCCTTGTGGTTAAAGCATTCGCTCCTCACTCCGAAGACCTGGGTTCGATTCCCGACATGGGTACAATGTGTGAAGCCCATTTCTGGTGTCCCCCACCATGATATTGCTAAAAGCGGCATAAAACCATACTGACTCACTTACTCATCTGGCAAGCAAAACGTGGAAAAACACAATTAAATCAAAGTTGTGATAAATATTGTTAAAATTTAATATTTAATTGTTATTGATTTCACTGAGCTGAATAGCATGAATTTTGCTCTTAAATTTGGGACTGAGAAAAAAAAAATTGTGTCAAGAAAAGTATTTACACGCAGTAAAAGTCCGAAAGCTTTCCGTGATCCCATGCCTTTTAACAACATATTTCAACCAATCAGACTGCAGCACACACTCCCTTTATGTTACACATTAAACAATGATAGCAGTCCCCCTTTAAAGCAGTAGTGTTGTGAGTACATACTCAACAGATGTCTTATTACAGGAGGACGAGAAGATAGATCTGCCTTTTACTGCATCTCTCCCCATTACTGGCAGAAGGATAAAAGGAAACTAACTTTCTGCACTCCATGATTCTGGGTACCGCCAACTGGTATAACGTTTACTGATTTTTTGTCACATATTTCCTATCTTGCACTAAAAACAAAACAACTACGCAAAACAGGACGAGAAAGTTTGTTTACCCAAGCATAAAATGACACCACCCTCTCATTAATATATGTGTAAAGCTGAACGTGAAGCATATCCCAGATGTAAACAACCAACAGTTGCAGCTCTGCACAGCTACAGACAAGAGACAACATGTGCACACTATGTTATATCACTGGCATGTTTCTTATGTTTCTACATAATGCAGACACCTCTATATGACACTAGTACGCCTACATAATGCACACACCTCTATATGACACTAGAATGCCTACATCATGCACACACCTCTATATGACACTGGTACGCCTACATCATGCAGACACCTCTATATGACACTAGAATGCCTACATCATGCAGACACCTCTATATGACACTAGTACGCCTACATAATGCACACACCTCTATATGACACTAGAATGCCTATATCATGCACACACCTCTATATGACACTAGAATGCCTACATCATGCAGACACCTCTATATGACACTAGAATGCCTACATCATGCACACACCTCTATATGACACTAGAATGCCTACATCATGCAGACACCTCTATATGACACTAGAATGCCTACATAATGCACACACCTCTATATGACACTATAATGCCTACATCATGCAGACACCTCTATATGACACTAGAATGCCTACATAATGCACACACCTCTATATGACACTAGAATGCCTACATCATGCAGACACCTCTATATGACACTACAATGCCTACATAATGCACACAACTCTATATGGCACTAGAATGCCTACATCATGCAGACACCTCTATATGACACTACAATGCCTACATAATGCACACAACTCTATATGACACTAGAATGCCTACATAATGCAGACACCTCTATATGACACTAGAATGCCTACATCATGCACACACCTCTATATGACACTAGAATGCCTACATAATGCACACACCTCTATATGACACTAGAATGCCTACATAATGCACACACCTCTATATGACTCTTGTACGCCTAAGTACACTAGCATTTCTCTATATATGACACTAGTACTTCTTTCTATCTTACACTGGTACTTCTATCTTACATTAGTGCTTCTATCTTACACTAGTACTAGTACACTAGTACAGAAGATTGGGACTCTCCAGCCTGCAGTCTTCCAATGGCGATGTTCCTATCTTACACTAGGACTTCTATCTTACATTAATACGTCTATCTTACACTAATACTTCTATCTTACACTAATACTTCTATCTTACATTAGTGCTTCTATCTTATCCTAGTGCTTCTATCTTACATTAGAGGTGTGTGCATGGTGTAGGTATTCTAGTGTCATATAGAGGTGTGTGCATGGTGTAGGCATTCTAGTGTCATATAGAGGTGTGTGCATGATGTAGGCATTCTAGTGCTTCTATCTTACACTTGGACTTCTATCTTACACTAATACTTCTATCTTACAATAGTGTGTCTATCTTACATTAGTACTTCTATCTTACATTAGTACTTCTATCCTACCCTTGTGCTTCTATCTTACACTAGTGCTTCTATCTTACATTAGTGCTTCTATCTTATATTAGTGCGTCTATCTTACATTAGTACTTCTATCTTACATTAGTGCGTCTATCTTACACTAGTGCGTCTATCTTACATTAGTACTTCTATCTTACATTAGTGCGTCTATCTTACACTAGTGCTTCTATCTTACGTTAGTACTTCTATCTTATATTAGTGCGTCTATCTTACACTAGTGCGTCTATCTTACATTAGTACTTCTATCTTACATTAGTGCGTCTATCTTACACTAGTGCTTCTATCTTACATTAGTACTTCTATCTTATATTAGTGCGTCTATCTTACACTAGTGCGTCTATCTTACACTAGTGCTTCTATCTTACATTAGTGCGTCTATCTTACATTAGTACTTCTATCTTACATTAGTACTTCTATCTTACCCTTGTGCTTCTATCTTACATTAGTACTTCTGTCTTACACTAGTGCTTCTATCTTACATTAGTGCTTCTATCTTACATTAGTACTTCTATCTTACCCTTGTGCTTCTATCTTACATTAGTGCTTCTATCTTACACTAGTGCTTCTATCTTACATTAGTGCATCTATCTTACATTAGTACTTCTATCTTACCCTTGTGCTTCTATCTTACATTAGTACTTCTATCTAACACTAGTGCGTCTATCTTACACTAGTACTTCTATCTTACATTAGTACTTCTATCTTACATTAGTACTTCTATCTTACCCTTGTGCTTCTATCTTACATTAGTACTTCTATCTTACACTAGTGCGTCTATCTTACACTAGTACTTCTATCTTACATTAGTACTTCTATCTTACATTAGTGCTTCTATCTTACACTAGTGCTTCTATCTTACATTAGTGCTTCTATCTTACATTAGTACTTCTATCTTACACTAGTGCTTCTATCTTACATTAGTACTTCTATCTTACATTAGTGCTTCTATCTTACATTAGTACTTCTATCTTACACTAATACTTCTATCTTACACTAGTGCGTCTATCTTACATTAGTGCTTCTATCTTACAATAGTGCGTCTATCTTACACTAGTGCGTCTATCTTACATTAGTGCGTCTATCTTACATTAGTGCTTCTATCTTACATTAGTGCGTCTATCTTACACTAGTGCGTCTATCTTACATTAGTGCTTCTATCTTACATTAGTGCTTCTATCTTACACTAGTGCGTCTATCTTACATTAGTGCTTCTATCTTACACTAGTGCTTCTATCTTACATTAGTACTTCTATCTTACACTAGTGCTTCTATCTTACATTAGTGCTTCTATCTTACATTAGTGCTTCTATCTTACATTAGTACTTCTATCTTACATTAGTGCTTCTATCTTACATTAGTACTTCTATCTTACACTAATACTTCTATCTTACACTAGTGCGTCTATCTTACATTAGTGCGTCTATCTTACATTAGTGCTTCTATCTTACATTAGTGCGTCTATCTTACATTAGTGCTTCTATCTTACATTAGTGCGTCTATCTTACATTAGTACTTCTATCTTACATTAGTGCGTCTATCTTACATTAGTACTTCTATCTTACACTAGTGCGTCTATCTTACACTAGTGCGTCTTACATTAGTACTTCTATTGTACACTAGTGCGTCTATCTTACATTAGTGCGTCTTACATTAGTACTTCTATTGTACATTAGTGCGTCTATCTTACATTAGTACTTCTATCTTACACTAGTGTTTCTATCTTACACTAGTGCTTCTATCTTACATTAGTACTTCTATCTTACACTAGTGTTTCTATCTTACACTAGTGCTTCTATCTTACATTAGTGCTTCTATCTTACACTAGTGCTTCTATCTTACATTAGTACTTCCGAACTATCCTATTTTGTCTTTGTACTTTGCTCTAATGGTATGGAAATGCAATTCAATGCTTAAGTTCTGATTAATGCTAATGCAGGCTTGAGCATGACTTCTGCATCTCGGTGAAGCGTCTGTGGTATGAGTCAACATGCATAATGAACACCAGGCTTGTGGCCACAGGCTCCCTCTATACTCAGGCCATGAGACTGTCCAGCAGACTCTGAGCACTGCCATGAACACATGCATCATCTCAAGCTCATATCCAGAGCTCACTATGATTCATGATCATTTCAGGATATTTCAGATATGTTTTGTTATTTGCCAGTTTTACATCCAGTCATTATAACACGTGGTGTGAGGACACTATCAAAAAGCTTCACTCTGTGAGGAGTCAAACCTAGCCATTCTGTCCCAGCAAAGCCAAAACTCTGACCACTGTGCCAACCTATCAATCTCAGTCTGCCATCGAATTCGCCATTGATTCATTTGGTCTTGTTTTGTTTGTTCATTTAACGCCGCACTAAGCAATATTCCAGCTATATGACGGCGGTCTGTAAATAATCGAGTCTGAACCAGACAATCCAGTGATTGACATCATGAGCATCGATCCACGAAATTGGGATCGATGACATGATCAACTAAGTCAGCGAGGCTGACCACCCGACCCTGTTCGTCGCCTCTTACAACAAGAAAAGTCGTCTTTTAAGGCAAGCATGTGTTGCTGAAGACCTATTCTACCCCGGATCTTCATGGGAGACAAGCATGGGTTGCTGAAGACCTATTCTTCCCCGGATTTTCATGGGAGACAAGCATTGGTTGCTGAAGACCTATTCTACCCCGGATCTTCATGGGAGACAAGCATGGGTTGCTGAAGACCTATTCTACCCCAGATCTTCATGGGAGACAAGCATTGGTTGCTGAAGACCTATTCTACCCCTGATCAGAAGGGTATACTAAGTTCGTGATCTAGATTACCAGTTGTCAGACTTTCAATTTTTTTGGAATCCTCGGTGTCTGAGTGGGTTACATCACTGACTTTGTGTGCTGGCAATTTGGTGCCTCACTCAGGCAGTGTGGGTTCGAATCCTGGATGGGACTCAACCCCAAAAAGTACTAGAATCCGTACTTTACTAAGAAAGTGTTATTCCAAATATAACATTTGTTGAGACACACATGCTCATGATATAGTCGGAATCATAAAATGGACTCTCCTTTTGGTAGACATTTTCAAGTGTTAACATTGATTTTCATATATCCATTCATACGATTTTCATCGCTATTTTGCTATTTTCTCCCAATGGAATATGTTTTATCGGATAACTGAGACAGGTTATTCTCCGGCGTCAATGTTTTATAGCTATGATTATGGAATATTGTTTTGTCATTTTTATACTTTAGAAGAAAATACATCAAGTGTCATCCGAAAATCAATTTTCGTCAACATAACTCCAGTAACTTGACCTCTGCGATGACTGGCGGAAAGTTCAGTGAACCGTAAAGGATCACTAATGAGCTGCAGTTGAAAACTATGGTGCCACATCCGGAAACGAACAGGAAATGCTAATCTGATTGGTTGAAGATGACTCCCGCGCTTCTGTGTGGTTAGATGGGTAACCTTTGAGACAGGAAGTCCCTTATTAAATGTTGTCCTATCAGTGGGACTGGCATAGTATGCTAACAACTTCTGTCCGTATCATGTACTGGACAGACAACACATCCAACACATTGCAAACAAACAGAAATGGATCTCCACAGAACACTGCACGTAGATCTTCAGAAAGACAATGTTCAACTACGTACAAACAGACAAGAAACAGACTCCTAATACAACATGCCTGACTCTCCATAACAACAATGTTCAACAAGGTGCAATCAGACAAGACCTCTCCACTGAAAAATCCCAAATAATGCATATATTGAAATGGGTCACAGACTATGATTGTACAGGTTTAAAGTATTGTTACACGAGTCAGCAATACTTGCATTGTTTATTGTGAGTTTTGTTAGATATGTCACTGTTTCCAACCCTTCCGC
The DNA here is from genome assembly GCF_022045235.1 of Haliotis cracherodii. Lineage (NCBI taxonomy): Eukaryota > Metazoa > Mollusca > Gastropoda > Lepetellida > Haliotidae > Haliotis > Haliotis cracherodii. The sequence goes on from NW_027266286.1 coordinate 72,891,878, forward strand.
CCATGCAAACCTGACATAACATAGCCCAACATGTCCAGATAAAAATGTCTCATTTTATTAAAGCAAGCAAGGGACGCTCATATTTATTGCATTAATTACATTCCTGCATTAATTTCAGTATTTACAGATGTTGGACTTCATTGATGCCAAGAACAACATTAGAAATTTGCTTTTTGTTTTGTAAGACTAGTCTAGAGGACTAGTGGATCACTAATTTCACTAGTCCTCAGAGTTTGTAGCTGGTCCTGTTAGATCAGAACTAATGTGTTTTCTGTGTTTACAGTTCTGTCAGTTTTATTCAGTTCAAATTGTACCAACATGGAAGCCTTGAGAACTGGTTCTGAATTACAGCCCTCAAATGCCAAGGTGTTCACAAAAATCTCTACTGAGAGCAGAGTCCATTGTATGATTCCAACTACATCATGAGCATGTGTATATGAATCGCTATCAAACAGTGATACCACGTGTTCGAGAAAACGTATCTTGTCCCACTGTTGTCACCCGTCACAAACACATGCAAGGGAAAGTCAATTGTTCACCCCCAAACACAGGAACATAGGGTATTCCTTTTGGGTATAGGGAATTGCATCGGACATCAAAAACTAAAACTACTGGAAAGACAAGCTAAGTTGAGTTGTGATCTGACAATTAACCCAGTATGACTATGTTTGAGGTCCGCCCACTGAAGAAAGGGGTAGCAGTTTGTCCGCGACAAGTAGTAGTTTTATATGTGCATATCCTGTCTCAGCTTACAAGTTCTAGTACATGCTGATGTGAGGTACCCGATGACTGTGAAAACGTTGGGTGATTTTGCGATTTATTTTGAGATAATTAAACTACTCTTGCCTTTGTCACGAGTGATACCTCTGCTCTGGTGAGCTTTAGTGCAGACACAGACAGACCCTGGCAATGCTAGCTTTTGACAGTGCTTGAGATTTATTTGTACATTCTTACTCCATGTAATTTATGACATTACTGGCCAATTCTCGAGCCTGAGAATGTATGATTTGGACATGCTTACCTAGCTTTGTCATGTTTATTTGTTTGTAATTAACTGCTGTCAAATGACTTTAAGGGAATTCTGGTATCAATTTGTCCCACTGACCTCTTTAATTAATAGTCTTATGATCAACACAGAGTCAGTTTCATCATCATGACCCGCCAGGCACAACATACGTACACCCCGTATCTACCTGTAACAAACCAAATATGTTTGCCCAAACTTCTGTGCACCGCCTACTTGTTTCAAACGTGTTTTGTGAATTGGTTCGACTTATCCTGGATTACCTGTATGCTATCAATGAAAACAACACATCTGGGACTTTCTGTTGTTGCATCCACGGAGCAAATATGTGGTAAACTTGTGTTCATATCATGCAGCACTCTTTCCCCTGAAACTGCATCTGTGCTCCTACAGCTCTTTACCAAAGGAAAACTAATAGGAATTCTAGGAACCTTGTGGAGAAGTATTGCCTGGAGGGCATGACACAGATAAATGCTCTAGATTTGGTGTCCCACACAAGTGTCTGTCAACATGGTCAACATGGAAGGCCATTACTATGACTCACTTCAACAGTTCTTACCTGGATCACATTAATATACACAGGATGGCCCTGATCCATGAATACGATATAATCTCAATTCCTGGACAAGTAACAACTCTACCCACATGGCTATGATATAATCTAAACTTCTGGACAAGTAACACCTCTACCCACATGGCTATGATATAATCTCAACTCCTGGACAAGTCACACCTCTACCCACAAGGCTATGGGAAGCAGCATTTCAAACAGGAAATGTCGGAATCATTACATTATTAAGTAATTATCATATCCCATATCTCAACATCAGACATCTATCATAGTGCTCAAAGCTTTCACAACACTCAATTATTGGTGAAAGATTTATTCCATTCATTCGTTTCACTTGAAATGTTGATGCAGGATCCCTCACATTCTAATACCCGGTACTACCTTATACAATCATGATACATTTTGCACAATATTTGCAAATATGTAAACAGTGTTTATATACACCTTGTACAATATTTGCAAATATGTAATCAGTGTTTATATACACCTTGTACAATATTTGCAAATATGTAAACAGTGTTTATATACACCTTGTACAATATTTGCAAATATGTAATCAGTGTTTATATACACCTTGTACAATATTTGCAAATATGTAAACAGTGTTTATATACACCTTGTACAATATTTGCAAATATGTAATCAGTGTTTATATACACCTTGTACAACATTTGCAAATATGTAATCAGTGTTTATATACATCTTGTACAATCGTGATAAATCTTGTATAATATTTGCAAATATGTATACACTGTTTATATACATCTTACACCATATTTGCAAATATGTATACACTGTTTATATACATCTTGTACAATCATGATGAATCTTGCAAAATATTTGAAAATATGTATTTGTAAACACCTTGATCAAAGCGTATATCATACATCCAGTATCGTACTAATATCCAATATGATTGGCTTTTCCAGCTCAAATTTCTGTGCAAAACGTATTTTAGAAATAATTGCATTTAGAACTATTCATGATGGTCCTACTTTAGCATCATCAGCCAAACAATTAAGGCAAACCTTGTGAGTCAGTTGTCATCATGAGTTGCCTCATGGCAATCATAATTAAAATCTAATTTCAAAGATACATTTTTGACCCCAACCAGCTATTACCTGGGGATATTTGCATAGGCAGGATCAAATCGGTGATCAAATCAGCCACCATAAGAAAAGTGGTAGAAGTTACAAGCCAACATGACATATCATGACAATAACATTACTCTCGCCTGAAAACAATTAGCGTGGTGTTTCTGGAACATGTGGCCACAGGCCAAATGCATTATGCATGATTAATGCACGTTTGTGTTTCTCACACAACCATGTGGTATATGTGTTCTTCCATGCATCAACCAAGTCAACGAGCATGACCACCCGATCCTGTTAGTTGCCTCTTACAAGCATAGTCACCTTTTACAGCAAGCATGGCTTGCCGAAGACCTATTCTACGCCGGATCCCTCAGGTAGTGGTGGACACAGCTTGGTTAGTGTTAGTGTGTCTGCTAGTGTGTGAGTGTATGCGTGAGTGCATGTGTCATGTGTCAGTGTGTGCAAGCGTGTGTGTGTTAGTGTAAGTGTCTGTTTGTACTAGTCTCGACTAATGGTGGTTTTATAGCGCTAGCTCACTGAGACACCATGCCTCAGATTAACATGGATACACTGTACACAGACTGAGCCAACCAGGCCTTGTTTTATCCCTTTATTGTGAAGCACCAGGCAGGGTAACAACAAGTACCATTTTCAATCTCTTTAGGCTGGATGCACTACCCTAGTGGACACAACACTAAGAACCTATATCTTAAATACTGCTGCCGACATCAAACACTCACAGCATATACAGGCTTGTTTTCCCCATACAAAGGCTCTTAACCCAATCCAAACCTGGAATTGTTAAATCAAAATTAAATGAGTAATGAGACCCCCTTCAGAGCCTCAGAGAAAAACTGAATGAAGAGAGATAATGCTAGCCCTATTGCCCCTCCTTGGGAGGGAGAGGGGGAACGTGGGAGGGGGACATGGGAGCAGGAGGGGGGGACATGCGACCAGGGCGACAGTTCTATTCTCAAGTTGCAAGCAGACAACAAGGCCCCTTTTGAATTTAGATTAATGGAAAACTCACGAACATTTGACCTTTCAGTAACTAGCCCGGGAACTATAGGTCCCCCACATGGGCAGGAATTGGTTTCATTTCCGACCACAGTCAAAAAGTACATACCATGAATATATTCAATTGTAATTACTTGTTGCTGTGGAAACCCTCATTCAACATCAGTACAAAAAGTTTGTTTTGCAGTTATATCATCAACAAGGTCTCATAAACTGTGTTGGGAGAAATGGTTGGAACAATGTACTACATCATTGCCCAGGGAAGATTTATCTGAAACACACAAGCCTGGTTGACAGGGGCTTGACAGAGTGTTGCAGATCAAAACATCTTTTCAACATTTGTTTCTGATGTCAGTCTGAAGGAGGGTTTATCATTATCACTATAATAGGATTTCAGTGTATAAACTGGTGAAATTTAATTAGTTTTAATGATTCAAACATTCGAAGCTTCTGATATAAATGACTATCAGTATATATACACAATATCTATTTTGGATTATTTATAGTAAATTGTTCAAACAGTTACCACAGTTGAGTTGCACTGGCTTATAAAATGTCTGCGGCAATGGGGCAGCCTAGTGGTTAAAACAACGGCTCGTGCACACAAGCTGGGTTGGATTCCCCACATGGGTACTATGTATGAAGCCCACTATTGCTAAAAGTCGGTGTCAAACCTTTATCGCTCAACCTTATAGTTGAAAAGACCCGTGAAGATCTGGGGTAGAATTGGTCTTCTGTATCCCATGCTTGCTGTAAAAGGCAACTATGCTTGTTGTAAGAGGCGACTAACAGGATCAGGTGGTCAGGCTCGCTGACTTTGTTGATGCATGTCATTGTATCCCAATTGCGTGGATCGATGCTAAAGATGTCAATCACTGGATTGTCTGGTCCAGACTTGACTATTTACAGACATATAGTCATGACACAGTCATATGGCTGGAATATAACAAAGCACAAATTGAATGGTCTGGTTTCAACTCTTTATAAAAAAATGGCCACAATTAGGAACGTATCTTACACCATTAATCTCTTAAACACTTGAGGTGGCACTGGTCTTGTTAGTCTGTTTCACAGCCCCTGAGCAATATTATTTCCCTTCCGCCCAGCCCTTACTGTAATGCTAATGTAATTAACTGACATACCAAAAGACATTCTATGATGGTACTTGTTGTTACTCTGCCTGGTGCTCAGCAAACAAGGACATGTTGGCTTGTAGTCAGTGTACTGTGTCTTAGTGGGGTATTCATGTTAAAACTGTCATATGGTATCTCAGTGGGTCAGCACTAGAAAACCGGCATATACACATATGCATGCACGTCGCTATTTAAATGCAATAAGCCTGAATGTGACCATTTCTCTTCAGAACCTCACCAACGTGAGGAGTAGAACTCAAGCCTGTGGCTTGATGAGCAAAAGATATAATCAGTAGGCTACCCCAAAGCCTAAACCATGAAACAAATGGACAATCGCTGGTATTACAGATCACCTTGAGTTGCACTCAAATACGCTCACCACCAGAAGAAATGTGAATCATAGAAACATATAGAGAAGTATAAACGTTAAGAAGAGATGTTTCTAATGTGTACCACTTAATGACAAAACTAACAATCAATCAAGTGTTCCCACAGAGTGTCTTTATTGTTATCACGTATGCTGCACGAGATTTCCAAACTTTACACTCTAATCTTGCCCGAGACAAATGGTGCATGAATTATGGATCTATGACGTCACATGTGATGCGTTCATGAGCAGTGGTTCACACAATATACCAGAATGTTTGTTTGTGGATCCCACCAATCTAAAATTTCTTGAATGTGAGTAATTCTTCAGATATTAACCAACATGTATGGTATTCACGAGCATACATCAGTGGCAATAAATAGAATAAACTGTGAAAAACCTAATGCGTAAGACTTTTTATCATCCAAAACTGGCTCCCACAGGAGCTAATGCTTGGGTGAGATCAAGTGATATCTACATTGTAGATATCGCTGCAATGAAATTGCGTCACAATGGTCTGCAAATCATTGTGACGTCATTGGTTACCATGATGTCACAATCAAATGACATCACTAATGGCTTTGCTACTGAAGCTGTTAGCAGTACCTTTTACACTTAAGATACTGCTTATTACTGTCTACAAACTGAAAAAGGTGGAATAATGATGTTGGATGATAAATATAATCTCACCTTCGTGTCTTTTGGTATCAAATATATCAACACTCGTTGATAAAAGTGGAAAAACTCAGCAAGCCTTGGAGTTTTCCACTTTTATCAACTCGTTTTGATATCAAAAAACAACCGGGAGGGATTCTCTATTTATCATGGAGGCTTTATCTAAGAAAATGAGACACAAAGTACTTGGGAAGAGACATCAAGTCATGTATTCAAACACAGCTATAAAACACAATGTACAAAATACCATTAAAGCTGCTTTTACTGTCACTGTGTCAATCCACAAGTTGCCAATATTTAAGAGTTTATAAAAAATGTAGCATTTTCTCAAGCACAATTTTATGAATCTATGAAAAAAATCGTCACTAAAGATAATGAGCAAATCAATTTGTTTCCGCTGGCTGGCTGTTCACTATGCCCCTCTACCCTGTGGATAAGGAGTGATAGGCAGGAATGCTTCAGCAGCTATAGAGCTCCCCTTGTAGCTTGATACCTGTGAATCTGTTACCCCAAGCTGAGTATTTCTATACAACCACAAGTGACAGAAACAATCAAATGTGGAGTCCATTTAAGCTTGCCGGCTACAAGCAGAGTACTGACAGAAGGCAAACTGTTCTTTTCATGGAGAACAAGTGCCCCACAGTTAGATACCTATACCATTGTTATTGTGGGACAAACATTACATCTTGTTTTACAATAGCTGACTTGGTGATCGTACTCGCGTGTCACTACACCCAGTGACATGTGGGTACACATGGATTTAATGTCGAGTTGAACCCCATTTCAATTATATCACGTTGGGTTTGCTTAAAGGAATCTATCCACTACATAACTGGAGGGCCGGAATGACCAAGTGACCTTAATATGTCTTTATAAAATTCTCTTTCCGCACAAGACCGCCTCCGTGGTCTAGTGGTAGAGCGTCCGCCCGGAGAGCGGAAGGTCTGGGGTTCGATCCCCGACCGCGTCATACCAAAAGACGTTAAAAGGTGGTACTTGTTGTTACCCTGTCTGGCGCTCGGCATTAAGGGGCTAAAACAAGGACTGGTCGGCTCGGAGTCAGTATACTGTATCTGAGTGGGGTATTCATGTTAAACTGCGTCATGGTATCTCAGTGAGCTAGCACTATAAATCGGCATCAGTCCAGACTAGTACAAGCAGCCACACACACACACGTGCATGCACGTCGCTATATAAGTGGAATAATCTTGGACGCGACGTTAAACCCAATTTCACCTCACCTCACCTCTTTCCGCACAACACACTGGTGATAAGATAAGATATTTAATGCAAAGAACATCCCATAATTAAGACAGATTTAAAAAATGAAATGCAAGCAAAGTATGGGGATTAAGCTGCACTTGGATTAAGTGCTTGTATATCACTGTAATGTAAGCAAAGTTTAGGGATTAAGCTGCACTTGGATTAAGTACTTGTATATCACTGTAATGTAAGCAAAGTTTAGGGATTAAGCTGCACTTGAATTAAGTGCTTGTATATCACTGTAATGTAAGCAAAGTTTAGGGATTAAGCTGCACTTGGATTAAGTACTTGTATATCACTGTAATGTAAGCCAAGTTTAGGGATTAAGCTGCACTTGAATTAAGTGCTTGTATATCACTGTAATGTAAGCAAAGTTTAGGGATTAAGCTGCACTTGGATTAAGTGCTTGTATATCACTGTAATGTAAGCAAAGTTTAGGGATTAAGCTGCACTTAGATTAAGTACTTGTATATCACTGTAATGTAAGCCAAGTTTAGGGATTAAGCTGCACTTGGATTAAGTACTTGTACATCACTGTAATGTAAGCCAAGTTTAGGGATTAAGCTGCACTTTGATTAAGTGCTTGTATATCACTGTAATGCAAGCCAAGTTTGGGGATTAAGTGGCACTTTGATTAAGTGCTTGTATATCACTGTCATGCAAGCCAAGTTTGGGCATTAAGCTGCACTTGGATTAAGTGCTTGTACATCACTGTAATGTAAGCCTGTATGGTAATATACCTGCACTTGCTCGACATTAAGGGACTAAGACAAGGACTGTTCGGCTTGGAGTCAGTATACTGTGTCTGAGTGAGGTGTTCATGTTTAACTCTAGCATGGTATTACAGTGGGCTAGCACTATAAATCGGCATCCATTCAGACTAGTACAAACAGCAACGCACACACGTCCATGCCTGTCGCTAAATAAGTGCAATAATCTTGTACGCGACTTAAACCACCTCATCCCACCATTTCTGGTATCCCCCGCCATGATATTGTTTGAATAGTGCTAACAGCGATGTAAAACCAGTCACTCACTCATTCTGGTAACATGGCCTACTGCATCGCCATAGAAACAGGGATTCACATAATTGAAAACACAGTGATTTTTAAGTTTATAGCTGGAATATTGGTGAGTGTGGCGTTAAACATCAAACAAAACAAAACAAAAGACATCCTTGGAGGGCATCCTAGAATGGTAATAACATGATGTACCTACTGGAGTGGAAGCACCCCAAGCTGATGACACATTTTCTACTCACATAATTATCTAGGTCCTAATCTCTATCAATACCTTTGAAAGGGATAAACTGACCAGATAACTGTAGCAGGTTCCCCCGACTCATCTGTGTGGAGAACCAGGTATTTAAGAAAGGTGTTGATGGGGCCAGTGCGGGCTTGTACTTGTATTGCAGGACCATCACATACCTCAGCAAATTAACACTGTAAATCTTGAAATGAATGTCACTGCCCGACCCTAGCCAAAAATGCAAATCAATATGAATGTGCTGAGTGAGTACTTCCGTAAAAAAGATAAGCGTACTTCTGAAAACAACAGATAATTTATGTGCTTATTCTGTTCACAGGCATGAAGGTAGTTCAAAGGAAATAAAATAATTGAACCAACTCAAGTTGCCGCAGGCGCAAAGAACAAGGAGTCTGGAGCAATCAGTGATGTGTAGTTTGACCCAGCGAGTAGAGCTCTTGAACCCAGCGGTGACAATTAACAGCATGTCCATTATGTAATTTCTAGTGTTTGAATGACTGTGTCATATACTTGTTACAAGTGCTGCTCAATAAACAGTGATGTGAAATATATAGTTGTTTAATTTTATGTCCAAGTTGGTATTTCTGCTATCCAAAAATGCCAAGTGAGGCCGTCTTATTGTTGATAGTCTTTTTTAGATATATATGTGATGTTTAATCAATGCGAGCAAAGACCACTTGCATTTAATTCACGCTTGCATTAATTTCCAGATTTACAGTTCTTGTCTGGACACAAAAGCATGTCATATGGCCTTTGACTTTCAATGCCCTTTGATGGGATTCTTAATTATTCATACTCACAAATTTAGCTACCATTCCACGAAATCAAATAATGATATTGATCTATTATAGGTGAGGTGAGGTGAGGTGAGGTGAGGTGAGGTGAGGTGAGGTGAGGTGAAATGGGGTTAAACGTTGCGTCCAAGATTATTGCACTAAAATAGCGATGATGTGTGTGTGTGTGTGTGTGTGTGTGTGTGTGTGTGTGTGTGTGTGTGTGTGTGTGTGTGTGTGTGTGTGTGTGTGTGTGTGTGTGTGTGCTTGTACCCTGTACTAGTCCGGACTAATGTCGATTAGTGCTAGCCCACAGAGATACCATTATACCACAATTTAACATGAATACCCGACTCAGACACAGTACGTTTCGCTCTCTGGGTGGACACTCTAGCACTTGGCCACTGAGGTGGTCACATATTAAAGGACAAATACCAATACCCGTTTTCAAACAGCTCTTTCTCAAGCTCAGAATCTTGAGTGATGGGAGCTTCAGATTAATCTAAGTTGTCATTTCCTGTAAAGGAAAAAAACATGACACACACAAACGGAAGTCTATTTTCATAGTAGCTGATAATACGTTTCATGGACATGTACTTGACATCAATGTTGTTGACCACAACAAATTCTGAGGATGAAAGAAATTGTCCCCAGTGATGAATGTGTTGCGTGAGAGTATATTTTGTATTTAGGGTAATTAATGTGATAACCTCAGCCTTTTATCTCCTCTCAAGACCAAGGTAGAGACAGGCATTCAGGTGTCCCCATATCTTACAACACATTCCACACCTGGCATTAACATATTTCTCTGTCATTGTTTCAGGCTCTCAAGATGCCTGTATCAGTTGGGCTGACTTAGACAGGTTTAGACTGCAATTTAGTGTCAGGAATGAAAATATTTGTTTTGTTAAATTAATTCTAACACACAATCGAATGGAGAATCTCTGAAAAAAATTAGACTTGCCATGTTTTTTTAAGAGATATTTTTGTTTAAACCGGATCAAACAATTTTTTAGCAAGAGTTCTATGAATAATTTTATTACAAATCTATTCCGGTTGGGTGATTCTAGTTTCTGGATCAAATGTGTTAAATGTGATCAAACAGTTAAAATATCTCATTTGTGATTCAATCTGACTCATCTGAGGTTCAGCTTTCAACTATATTATTTTCAGTATACGGGACGGGCCCAGTATAAAAAATTGTAAATTTTTGCAATAAATTGCATATTCATATATTCCGTTATCCTATCTCACAATATCCATTTCTTCTTATTCTTTGATCATGGTTTGGAAACATCCAACAACAGCTTAAAAAAACCAACAACCCACCCCAAGACATCCCGTACATCACAGCCATTGATAATGGGATAAAAACAAGGTGTGGGGTGGGTTGTTTTCTTAAAGCTGGAAACTGTTCTTGGTCCAGGACGTTTCCACACAAAGATGGAAGAAAAAGAAGAAATGCATTAAAAATGAGAGGCATGAGAGGATTAAGATTAGAAATACCGTATTCAACATAATAAGCACCCAGTGCGCTCTCAAAATTAGAAATGGGGGGCTCTTATTAGAATTATTATATTATTTTGGTGAAAAACAACAGAGTTGAAAGATCTTACATTTCGTGGTTTAAGCTGACAGCCTGAAATTTCCCATAATTAAGGGTCCATATAACATACGTATTAAACAAGAATAAATATGTCTTGTGTACATTGATCAATCGGAAGGGGTGCTAACTGGGATTGTTCACTAGCCAATATATTTGTAAATATCGCCATGGGCGCTTATTACGTGGAATACGGTACTGTATTTATCAGTTGTATACGAGAAGGGAACCATTATACAGGACTACTGTCCACACACTGTCAACAACCATCCTGGCTGAACATGGTAATGCATGGAGGTACCAGTAATCAGGTGAAAATATATACCTTTTCAAAGGTATAACCAGATATGTCAGGTATATCTAAATATACATTTGAATTATTGTGAAATTTCTGTGTATCATGGAAAGTAAAACATCCCTATCTAGAGTGGAGCAGTATATAGTACAATGCAGAAATACAACTGAAATTGTAAATAATGCCTTTTAAAGCTGAGATGATTGGGACTAACGGGGTGAGAAAAGTGAGGCACCATATATGGTCCTTGG
>NW_027266286.1:74388209-74430709 GCF_022045235.1 Haliotis cracherodii
CGACCAGGACGACACTGTGAAGAACAACCAACTCACCTACTTCCTCACAGACGGCGGACATGGCAAGTTTGATGTCAATCCAACTACAGGTATGTAACCGTCGTCATTCCTTGAGGGTGCTCTCACCCCTGAATCCTGAACACCACATAACACAATTCTCAAAAGCACTTGTCAGAATTACCTCTACAAACAAAAACCTGTAGACACATTCCTTAAGGGTGCAATTTAAATTAAATCACTGAAATAAATAAATATATAAAGGAAGTTTCTGTTTAAACCATTATTTTCTTTTAAATGTTGAATTTGCTTATCAAATATGATTGTATTTGCATTCCGTGTCAGGGATATATCTTGACCTGCTTGAGGTCGATATTCGGCCCCAAATCTGCAGCAAATGACAGTACAAATTCCCAATTCCTGATTTTTGAACGTATAAAGAGTAAGAAAATTAATTAATGTTAATGATAACATGATTTTTGTTTCAATTTGCCTGGAGCACTTCGTTATGAATGCCAGGTAAATCCCTGGGCATCTCACACGGCTGAGTCCCGAGTAACCTTCTGAATGGAAACCCAAATCCTGCATACCAGATGGGGGAAGGCAGCCTCCTACTTCCTAAGTCTGAATAATACACTGTGTTCCTCCATTACTTGTGCTTGCTTGCTTGTTTGTTTGTTGTTTAACGCCACACTCAGCAATATTCCAGCTAAATGACGGCGGTCTGTAAGTAATCGAGTCCTGACCAGACAATCCAGTGATTGAAAACATGATCATCGATCCAGGCAATTGGGATCAATAACATGCATCAACCAAGTCAGCGAGCCTGACCACCCGATCCCGATAGTCCCCTCTTTCGACAAGCATAGTCGCCTTTTACTTCAAACGTGACGACATTATGTTAGAGCCTGGATGGATTGATGAATGATGCTAACGTATTCTCCTTCACCATCAGGGGTGTGCAGACCCACCCAGTGCTCCTGACTAAACTAGTCTAAAGATTTCATCATTTCTTAAATTTGTATTTGTACTTCTATGCAGCTGTTTGCAATGAAGTAAATTAAAGATCAGATTTCCGGGAGTGAGTGTGTTTGGTTATAAATGATTTGAACAATATTTCAGTTTTATGTCTGATTTTGGGAACATCACAACACGGTGAAGTCAACATGCATGGATATGGTTCTGACAGACAAAGAATCAAGATCAAGGAAATTCTGTAATTTGAACTCACAACCAACCGATCCTGCCACAGTCAAGGGATGCAACTCTGCATGTCAATGTTTACTATTGTGCTTTAATCATACCGAGGCACAAAGTACCAAGACCATTGTTATCATACCTCCTAGATTTTATGCAGGGAGACATCTATCCAAACTTTGAATTGATGTCTTAAGATAAAAAATATATTAGATAATACAAATATTTAAAAAAACAACTCCTTTTGATAATTCCATCATTTTGTACATTGGAGGAACACACGGGATATTTCATTTAGTCCTATTGTGATTTGTCCTTCCAGGTGAGCTGTATGTTTCTGACACGCTGAAGAGAGAGCCCTACCACGACGTCTTCCATCTGCATGTGCAAGCTGTAGACAACGGCTTCCCACGACGGTCCGCTGACACCACAGTCCAGATCAAGGTTCCCATGAACAAAGCCCCGACCGTGGAGAAAGTGATGTCCCTGACCATGGTGGAAAACCTGCCAGTAGGGACCATGGTGGGGAAGGTTGAAGCCGTGGACCCGGACCTTGGGGGCAGTACCGGGGAGACCCTGGAGTATCTCATCACTGATACATCAGGTGGGTGGGGCAGTACATCACTGATACATCAGGTGGGTGGGGCAGTACATCACTGATACATCAAGTGGGTGGGGCAGTACATCACTGTTACATCAGGTAGGTGGGGCAGTACATCACTGATACATCAGGTGGGCGGGGCAGTACATCACTGATACATCAGGTGGGCGGGGCAGTACATCACTGATACATCAGTTGATACATCAGGTGGGTGGGGCAGTACATCACTGATACATCAGGTGGGTGGGGCAGTATGACACTGATACATCAGGTGGGTGGGGCAGTATGACACTGATACATCAGGTGGGTGGGGCAGTTATAATACTGTTACATCAAGTGGATGGGGCAGTACATCACTGATACATCAGGTGGGTGTGGCAGTACATCACTGATACATCAGGTGGGTGGGGCAGAATGACACTGATACATCAGGTGGGTGGGGCAGTACATCACTGATACATCAGGTGGGCAGGGCAGTACAGCACTGACACATCAGGTGGGTGGGGCAGTACATCACAGATACATCAGGTGGGCAGGGCAGTACAGCACTGATACATCAGGTGGGTGGGGCAGTACATCACAGATACATCAGGGGGGTGGGGCAGTACATCACTGATACATCAGATGGGTGGGGCAGTACATCACAGATACATCAGGTGGGTGGGGCAGTACATCACTCATACATCAGGTGGGTGGGGCAGTACATCACTCATACATCAGTAGGGGCATCCCAACTGTAGTGACACTGCCCTGAAACAGTGTCGGATGAGTTCCCAGCATAGTTCCAAACACAATGCTAAGTCCAGACCATTTCCACATTCCTGATATTTTCAGTGCCCATTATGGTGGACAAGTACAGCGGAGAGCTGAAACTGAAGTCGAGCGTTGACCGAGAGAAGCTGGACAGCATGAGCTTCAATGTGCAGGTGGTGAACGACGGTGCACCTGCCTACACCGTGTCCACACTCGTTACCATTATCGTCAATGACACCAACGACCACGCTCCCGAGTTTACCATCAAGGGAGGGTACTCTGGTGTTGTGTCTGAAACTGCGTCGACTTCCAGGGGGGATGTTTATGTTAAATTGGTGTGTATTAGTTTAATATATTTAAAAACTATAAAACTATGATATTCAGGTAATCCAGAGGAATGATTGATTCAATATTCAAATAATATTGTTCAATGCTCATTGTGATAGATGGATGAATGATATCAAAACTGTTTGAGTTTGTTGGAGTGTTGACAAAAATGGGCATGACTCAAATTGAACTGATGTCAGTGGTAAAACTAGAATTACGTGTTTCATTGTGAATACTTAGGCTTCATAAGCTGATCAGTGAAACAACAATTGATTGACAATCCCTGAGTAAGTGAGTGAGTGAGTATGGTTTTACGCCGCTTTTAGCAATATTCCAGCAATATCACGGCGTGGGACACCAGAAATGGGCTTCACACATTGTACCCATGTCGGGAATCCAACCCGGGTCTTCGGCGTGACGAGCGAACGCTTTAACCACTAGGCTACCCGACCGCCCCTGACTAAGTCTAGGTGAGTGAGTGAGTGAGTGAGTGAGGGAACATTGTTATCACTACATGACATCAGGGTACAATAACACTCAATCAGACAAGTCTCACAATCCGACCACCTGGTTCTTGTTTTAGTCAGCTCTTGCAACTCGAGTCTTACCTGGATAGAACAGCTGAACTTTATTCTTAAAAAGGAATGGGTGTACACCCTTGCACCCTCATCAGGATCCACATATGATCGATCACATGGACATTATGTGGCTGGGATAAGAGCTGATTAGAATGTCTTCCTGAGGCAAGGGAGTTAACTGACTGTAAAAGTCCAGTTTCCACCCTTGCCGAACTAAGCTAGAATTATGGAGTTACATTTTGCCTGAGTAACGATTCTGTGCATAGTCCAATATAAATCACGTAACATACTAGACATTCCGGTTCGTAATCAACATGTATTTCAACGTGCACATTACGGTCAACTGCAGGATTTGCAAAGCATGTGTACCCCCAACCGGGCAGTGGCAGGTATTTTACAAATTCTTTCATGTTTTTAATCAAGTTGCTCACTTGATTTGATGCACTTTGCAGATCTTGACTATCAAGCAGATCGTCTTGACTGGTCACTGCCATTTTGTTTGAAGCAAATGCATGTGATATGAGAAATGGAATATGATTGGTCAGTAGGAGGAACATAGAAGGGACATAACTCATAATAACCACTGGTAGCGCTATGATCGAGCCCAGAAATTCCAGCCTGGTTCGGCAAGGGTGGAAACAGGACTTTTACAGTCAGTTAACGCCCTTGCCTCAGGAAGATGTGATTAGAAATGATTGTAGGGCATGATAGTATTTATACTCCATCTCAAGGTGTCGTGTGGAGTGAGTGAGTGAGTTTGGTTTGATGCTGCTTTTAGCAATATTCCAGCAATATCACAGAGGGGGACACCGGAAATGGGCTTCACACACTGTACTCAGATCCTCGGTGTGATGAGTGAACGCTTTAACCACAAGGCTTCGCGATCGCCAATGTCGTGTGGATCTATAATAACAAATTAGTTAATGGCTATTGTAACAAATATTCATCCCTTCACAAAAATCATGTAGAGTTTTCCGTGCTTTCAAATGTTGTTTTAAAGGGTTGTTGTGTTCAAAACAGAAACTGAATTCATTCAGTTTTTTTAGCTCCACTGTCCTGTTATTGTGGGGGTATATTGCAGAGCCACCCGATCACAATTGAAGACAAAGATGACACAACTGAGAACAGAGATGTGCGGGTCACACTGACAGGGCGTGGCTCCGACAACTTCGAGTTTGTGGAAGCCACAGGCAGGATAAAGATACGAGACCCCTCCATGATTGATGCTGAAATACAAAGGACTTTCAATCTGAAGGTACTGTAGAGAAACATGGACTTGTGGGTCAAGAAAGACTGCTCTTTGACACTGGCGACATCCTCAGTGTAACAAAATCCATACCAAAAAAATAATAATCTTGGGTCTCTGGCACCGCCTGCATCACCGCACATTTCGTTTTATTTCCATTTTCCAAAAAATATAAAAAATACTAATACCGTATTCGACGTAATAAGTGCCCCGCTCTAATAAGTGCCCACGGCGATATTTGCTAATATATTGGCTAGTGAACAATCCCAATTAGCACCCCTTCCGATAGATCAATGGACACATGACTTATTTATTTGTGTATAATACGCACTCGTGTGTTATGTGCGACCTTAATTATGGGCAATTAAATTCTGGATAAATATATCTGTCGTGTATAATAGACACAGACTTTTATTTTGTATCATTTCAGGCTGTCAGCATAAACCACAAAATTTACAATCTTTCAACTCTGGTTTTTCTTCTCCAAAATTTTATTCTAATAAGAGCCACCTATTTCAAATTTTGAGAGCGCCCTGGGGGCTAATTACGTCGAATACAGTACTTTAAAACAGTGCGATCCAATGTAGCACACAGTTACTTCCCTTTACATGCGCACCGCTTTACTGCACATCTCGTGTTATGGTCATGGCGGCAATAGGAGTTTGCATACTTGTTTATGTCGGGAGGCCCTTTCCCAGGGTGATGGTACACAACTGTTTGTTTGGTCAGATACTAGTTTGAACAAGCCAAAAAAAGCACCGCCCCCCTGCTCTATTTTTTCAAAAGTCATTGCCTGAGAACCAGTTCTTTTATTTTTTTAGCCTTATGAAAATAGATTTATTCATGAAAACTCTAAGACTCATTTTTTCATGATATTGTTTTTGCAGTTGCTTTGTGGAGCAATAAATGTTTTAGAGGGCATTTGATCATGTCAGACAAAATAAACTGGATTTACCTTTCTCTGTAACATTGCAAAAGTGATTGTCCTAGAAGGTCAGTTTCAAGATATATATGATTTCTGTCTCATTTGGATCAACACATAACACACTTGTATGTCAGCGTTCTTACCTGTCACTCTATGAACTGTAAGGCTGTTTTCGAGTTTCAACGGATGAGGGCTGTGTACTGGCGAAAAAAAGATGTATTGCAATATATTGCCATATAAGTATCTGTATTATGATACATATGACGGTATATTGGCCGCGAAAGTGTTTGACAGTGACTGACACTGATTGTACATGCAGATCCATTGTTTTATATACCATAGTGGATATAACACTGTCAAAGTGAGCATGGTAGATGCATTTCTGTATAGACTTTAGGTTACACGATACAAATAATAACGAAACTTGTTATATTATTTTTTACATGATATACCGGAACGCAGAAAACATATTGCAATTTGTATTGTCTGAAAAGCGTATTGCAGTATTCCGGTATACCAACTGACTATAACCAAGGACTCGTGGCCATGTTGACGTGTTTCTCTGTCAAACAACCAAGAGGTCAAAAAGTTTTTTAGGGCAATGGTAGCTCAGTCATCTACAGAATTCTCTTCAGTGTTGTCCCTGATAAGTGGCTAGGTCAAGATTGGACCCATTTAGGCCATTCTTGTTTTCTTTGGTTTAAAGATTTTTAGCCCCAAAATTCAGGTCGGTAGGTCAAGGAAATCTTTTAATATAATTACAATTAAGGAAATATATTTTTGGTTTCCTCTCACAATTCATGATGTTTTGAAGTATTTATGATTCATTTTTATAATGTTTTAATTATAGTATTTCAAAGAATATTTATTTTGACAGGGACAGTAAATGAGTTGATTTTTTAGTATTTTTCGTATTTCTGTTCGGCAGTATAAAAAAACCACTGCTTTTAATTTATGTATCTTTTTTGTTTTCACATTTCAATTTTATGAAGTTGGCAGGTTTGTAAACCAAGTTTTTAAAAAGTTCTGGCCTTACGATCCTTGGGTGGTGACAGTGCTTTAGGTGGCCTACTCCGACCAAAATGTGGTGTGATTTGACTGAAATACTGATCAGGGATTGAACCCAACATACTCTCTCACTCATGTGGTTTTCAAGTACTGATGACTCTTACAGCTGACAGCCACCGATCAAGGAGGACGTGGATTCAGCACCTCCACCAATGTCTCCATCACCGTGGACGACGTCAATGACAACCGCCCCATCTTTGTCAGCAACAGCACCTTCAGCGTGGCCCCTTCTGCCATGAGGGACAGCAAGGTGGGCGTGGTCCGAGCCAGGGATGACGACGCTACTGCCCAGAACAACAGGATCACCTACCTCCTCGCGGGGGGAGGACACGGCAAGTTTACCGTCGACTCCAGAACAGGCAAGTCAGGATTCAGAGACCCCTGGGGATTCCGGGTTAGAATTGATCCCCAGCAACCTGTTCTGTAAGATGTGACTTGATGAATCCGTGCGGTGAAATGGAATTTAACGTCGCGTCCAAGATTATTGCACTTATATAGTGATGTGCATGTGTGTGTGTGTGGCTGCTTGTACTAGTCCGGACTGATATTGAGTCTATAGTGCTAGCCCACTGAGATACCATGCCGCAGTTTAACATGAATACCCGACTCAGACACAGAATACTTACCTTGAGCTGACCAGTCCTTGTTTTAGCCCCTTAATGCCGAGTGCAGACGGAATAACAACAAGTACCGTCTTTTGGTATGACGCGTCCGGGGAACAAACCCCGGACCTTCCGCTCTCTGGGCGGACACTCTACCACTAGACCACGGTGAATCTGATGAATCTGTGACTTGTGTCATAGCAGGTCATCAATATTTCTCCATTGCTTGTATTCTCTTTGACATTTTAACATTGACTTAAAAAACAATGGGCGCAGTCGGGTAGCCTAGTGGTTAAAGCGTTCGCTCGTCACACCGAAGACCCGGGTTCGATTCCTGACATGGATACAATGTGTGAAGCCCATTTCTGTTGTCCCCCACCGTGATATTGCTGGAATATTGCTAAAAGTGAAGTAAAACCATACTCACTCAATCACTCAAAAACAATGTCAGACAGAACAAAAGTACACAACAAACTTTTCTCATTTCTCTGTACATCTGGGGCTGTGTGGTATAAGATGATGAAAGTCATTGTCAAGTGATGTGCAGGTCTTGGTTTCCTAAAATATCTGGCTTTCACCCAGCTGATTAGTATCTAAATGCATCACTTTGGCATCGCCTCCCTACAACATTGGCACTCTGTGATACACTGAAATACTCTTCAAGTTGGTATGAAACTCACTCACAACAATTCCATTTCAGGAGAAATCTTTGTGACTGACTCCCCAAATCACCAGTCAATGCTAGACGTGTACCATCTGGACATCCGGGCACAGGACAACGGTGTGCCGCAGATGTCCACAGATACTGTCGTCACTGTCAACGTCCCCATCAACCACCCACCCAGGATGTCACTTCCCCAGTATGAGTTTCACCTGCCGGAGAACAACGCCGTCGATGCTGTTGTGGGGAGGGTGACAGCTGTGGACCCTGACATCCCTGCCGACCCCCATCACAAACTGACATACTCTATAGATGACGCTAGCGGTGAGATACAGCATTTTGTTCATAGTAGAATTGAGAGGCTAATTTAACTATCATATTCTACCATGATATTTTGAATCATGCTGAGGGCATGCGTGGCACAGTTGTCTGAGGCACCATCATATGCATGCAGAGTTGAGTCCCTTAGTTGTGTAAGGATCATATGACCATAGGTTTTGAATTCCAGATTGTGCCTGATTATGGCATTTGGTTTATCAGCACCTTCCCTGTGATCATGGATTCACCAAAATGGTAAATGTTTGAGACCTTTGGGCTTCCTAACCATATTAGCGGATCATGCCTTGGAATAACTGTCATACTGTTCAAAGCAGTGTATGACCCAACTCACTCACCAATTCATTCACTTGAATTATGCATTCTGATTGAATGGTTAGTTTGTGTCAAGGGGAGGTTACTCTTCCTGTTACTACAATATCCACTGAGGTGGATTGGTCTATTGTGTAATTCACTCCTTCATCTAGTTAAGAAATAAACGACAGGTGGTCGTTGTCTTTCGTACAATAAAACACTGCAGAGAGAATAAACCATGAGGGGTGCAGCCATCCGTACTAGGTAGAGTCGGACTAGTCTATTTTATGAACAGGGGGGGGGTTTGTTTGGTGTATTGGATTTTCTCACAAATTTCATGCCGATTATTTGAATCTTTTTACCAAATACTGCTTGTCATATCTCTCCCACTTTGGGATGTGATCATTTTTCCATTGCGTTCATCTGGTTCATTCATTTGTAACTTTATATAATCCTTGTCTTAAAAACAAGGATGAGTGTGTCATAGTGCTGATAGGCAAACACTCTATCCACTAGACCACGGAGTCGTAACTGAATGTGACTGTTCCTCATGCACAGGGTTATTCAGCATCCGACCCGACACTGGTGTCATCACTGCCAACACAGTGCTGGACAGAGAGGTCACAGCTACTGTAGTGTTCGATGTGCAGGTCAAGGACAATGTGTACCCACAAAACTCGGATACAGCCAATGTCAAGGTCATTATCATTGACCTCAATGACAACCCCCCTGTTTTGACGGGGGGGTCGGATTACCGTGGTGCTGTGTTTGAAGACAACAAGCGGCCAATGAGAGGACAGATTGTTAAACTGGTCAGTATGTAGATCCACAGAATAATTAGAATGGGTCCCTAAGCTTGTCCTAGGTGACGACTGAATGGATCGGTAACATGGTTGATTGCGTGTCATTGTGCCCTGATGGCGTGGATCACTGGATTGTCTGGTTGACATCCTAAAGCTGGAATATTGCTGAGAGTGACGTTAAACAACAGACAATCAAACAGACAAACATTCTGTGATATGCATTTACTAGTGTTATGCAAAAGAACTGTACCTTATGGCAGTGAACATCTCTGTTGTGGATAGGTGGTTATAAAGCAGTTGACATCAATGCACTTGGTTCTTAGGGAAGTGTTCATGGTTTTTTTATTAATGTTTCTGGGCTATTTTTTTCAATCATCAGCTCCACTACGCTCCTCTCCACTCCACTTCTCTCCACTCAGCTGCATTTCTCTCTGCTCTGTTTGACTTCTCAAAACTCCGCTCTCGTCCCCCTCTCCGCTCCGCCACTCCACTCCACTTCTGTCTGCTCTGATCGACTCCTCAAAACTACCCTCTTCCCCCCCTCTCCACTCCACTCCACTTCTCTCCACTCCGCTGCACTTCTCTCTGTTCTGATCGACTCCACTCTTCTCTCCCCTCTCCTCTCAGCACCGCTCCGCTCCACTCCACTTCTCTCTGCTCTGATCGACTCCAAACTCCACTCTTCTCCCCCTCTCCTCTCTACTCCGCTCCGCTCCACTCCACTCCACTCCACTCCACTCCACTCCACTCCACTCTGCTCTGATCGACTCCTCAAAACTCCACTCTATTCCCCCTCTCCACTCCGCTCCGCTCAGCTCCGCTCCACACCACACCACACCACACCACACCACACCACACCACACCACACCAAACCACTCAGCTCCGCACCGCACCGCACCGCACCGCACCGCACCGCACCGCACCGCACCGCACCGCACCGCACCTCTCCACTCCACTCCATTTCTGTCTGCTCTGATCGTCTCCTCAAAACTCCACTCTTCTCCCCCTCTCCACTCCGCTCCACACCACGCCACGCCACGCACCGCTACTCCACTCCACTCCACTCCACTCCACTCCACTCCACTCCACTCCACTCCTCTCTGCTATGATCAACTCCTGAAAACTCCACTCTCACAGGATGCACATACTGCAGTACATTACGCAGTCTAAGGGTTTGAAACCAGTGTACAACCATCATCTGTGTGGGAACTGACTGCTTCCTTGTGTATCAGGACAGGAATATAAGTGTGATAGACCGAGATGCGACAGAGATTCACCGGGACTTCGTGGTAGAGCTGGAAGGATATGCCAGCAAGTTCTTCCGGTACAGCCCAGCCACAGGCCAGCTGGTAGTCAGAACCCCTGGCTCTATTGACAGAGAGTTTAATGAGGCATTTGAAATGAAGGTAAGTTGGAGTGAGTGAGGAGTTTTTGTGCCACCTTTAGCAATATTCCAGCAATACCACAGCAATTCCAGAAATGGGCTTCACCCTTTGTACCCATGTGAGGAATTAAGTTTTAGGTGTGACAAGCGAAAGCTTCAACCACTTGTCTTTCCAAGGTAATTTGGAAGAGATGGGTTGGGTCTCCTATCCTACTGATAGTTATGTCAGGAATATTCATATGATTCTGTTAATGTTGCTTCAAAGATTTTGCTCTGGAGGTGTGCAATGTTTGTATAAAAAAAATATTTGTACAAACCTCCAACTAAATAATGGGAGTCAAGACATGAAGACCCCTGAAGATCTGGGGTAGTATAGGTCGTCAGAAACCCATGCTTGCCGTAAAAGGCGACTATGCTTGTCGTAAGAGGCGACTAACGGGATCGGGTGGTCAGCCTCGCTGACTTGTTTGATGCATGTCATCGTATCTCAATTGCGTGGATCGATGCTCATGATATCAATCACTGGATTGTCTGGTCAAGACTCGATTATTTATACAGACCGCCGTCATATAGCTGGAATATAGCTGAGTGTGGCGTTAACCAACCAACCAACCAACCAACCACTGTAAAAGTGCAATCTTGAACATGACGTTAAGCCTGATTTCACATTCCCCACCACCTAAACTTTGTTTGTAAGGCACTTCGATTTAGTGAACATACCAGCAGATATCCTTGATATAGCTTCTCCTTGACTTGCCCCAGATCGTGGCCAGAGATCGCAGCTTCAGCTGGCTATCTTCCACTGCTACCCTACTCATAGATGTCGCCGATAGCAATGACAATTACCCAGAATTCCTTGAGACAACCTTCACCTTCACACTACCTTCTGTAGTCAATGCTGGGGACGTTGCTGGGAAGGTTGTAGCCAGGGACATCGACGCCACGGAGCCCAACAACAAGATGCTCTATCTTCTACAGGACAACCCTCTGGGAAAGTTTAAGCTTGATATCAACACAGGTGAGAATTTTTTAGTTTTTTTAGTTTTTTAGTGTCACTTTTATGTCAGTTTTGTCGATCTTTCTTTGCTGTTTTTGTCATAACAAATGAAACAAGCGATTTCTCTGTGACTACAGTAAAGCGTGGGTGCAGGTGGCCCAGTCATCATAAGTGCTGCAGTTAACTGTGCTGAGTTGCATCCCTTAGCCATGCCAGAAAGTGAAGAGTGTTGGTTCGAATTCCAGATTCATCCCGATTATGTTTCCACATTTTTGTCAGCACCATCTTGTGTTGGTCTGTTTCACCAAGTGGTAAACATGTCAGACCTGTGTACCAGGGTGTGTAGTCATCCCACAGATGACATCCTTACCTTGTCAGCTTGCTGACAGGGTTAACCTCTTTGGTCATGTGGACAAAGTCAGAAGGTCCGTGGGTCGAATCCAATCACGGGACCTGGAAATTTTATGGCCTCTACATTGGCGCCCAACGTGGGACTGAGAAACGTGCGACAAAGTGTACCTATACCTGGCGGGATGAAACTCACAGTAAACTCCTATTTTCATTTGGACAATTAAATACATATACGTTGAAATCGCACATGAAAGGTGAAAAGCACAAGAGTAGAGTTGGTCAACTTTCAAGTACATCAAGCTTATCGATTTCAACATTCTTAAACTCGAAAAAAGAATACCGGTATAGTATGTCACTGAATGATTCTCAATCTGCAAGTAGGTCAGTCGCTGATGTGAGGGATAATGGCACTGCCTTGCTTCATATTCCGCCACCCCCAGCTGCTACAAACGTTCCCCAAAACCCTGCATTAATGATCAAAAAGTATTTATCGAAGGACGATGTACTTAAATCAGAAATAATTTGGACATTAAAGCTTGTGACTGGTCATCATTCATACAAGTCGTCAGAAGGGGCAAGTGATCTATTTCAAGCCATGTTTCCTGATAGTGAAATCGCTAAACAATTCACATGTGGGGAAAAGAAATCGGCATACCTTAGTGTTTTTGGTATTGCAGAACATTTTATGCAGCTACTGAAAAAGTCAGTGTCAGGGTCAGGACTTTATGTAGTTCTATTTGATGAAAGTTTGAACTCTAAAATGCAGGAAAAGCAAATGGACATTCACCTTAGGTTTTGGAACAATGACACCAACAAGGTCGATTCAAGATATCTCACCTCTGAGTTTCTAGGTAAGTGTATGAAAATTTACAATAAATAAACAATTATATGTGAAAATATCTGCAACAAATATTATTTACAATTATACATGTAATATATTGAAATTATAACATTAAACAAGAATATAAATATACCATATTTAATTTTAATAATCTTAAAGCACCAGCAGTAAATAATAGTTACAATACTAGTACTATTAAATTAATTATTTAAAAGATAGTCATGGTAAAAAAATCAAAATACATATTAAATCAGTAATATGAATTTATTTATATATATATAAATAGTAAAGTTTAAATACTGTGTACATTGTGTAATGTATATTTCACTCATGTTATTGTTTTACAGGTCATGCCACTGCAGATGACATGATATCCCACTTCACTCATTCAGTTTTGGAAAGTGGACTGTACGTTCCCAACATGGACGGCCCAAGTCAGCATGTACGGCCCAAATGTGAATTGGAAATTCCTGAAGCTGTTGCAAGAAAAACTGAAGCAGGAACATAACTCAAATTTGATAAACTTTGGATCATGCAGCTTGCATATTGTGCATAACTCATTTAAGTCTGGTGCTGAAGTCACAGGGTGGAATATATCATCATTTCTGTCTGGTTTGTATTACCTGTTCAAGGATTCTCCTGCAAGAAGGGAGGACTTTACCAAAGTCACTGGCTGTTCAATGCTGCCCTTGAAATTTGTAAGCCACAGATGGTTGGAAAATGTCCCAGTGTGTGAAAGGGCCATTTTGCTGTGGGACAAGATTGTGACTTATGTGAAAGCAGTTGAAAGGAAACAAGTTTCAAAACCAACCTGCAAATCTTATCAAGCGGTTCTAGAATCTGTGCAAGATACTTGCTTTGTTGCAAAGCTAACCTTCTTCAAGATGATTGCCCTACAACTGCAACCATTTCTATCACAGTATCAGAGCAACAAACCAATGGTTGTTTTTTTGTTCGAAGACCTTGTCATGTTGATAAGATCCCTCATGAGAAGATTCATAAAATCTGAGAAGCTGGAGCAACTGAACGAAGAGACACTTGAAAAACTTGATGTCACCAACAAGGACTTTCATGTAACATACAGTAAAGTAGAAGTTGGTTTTTCAAGTGAGAAGGCACTAAGGCAAAAGTCAAGTTATACTGGAAAACAAGCTAGTAAAAAACAAGTACTGGACTTCAGGATGAATGGCAAAAAATTTCTGATATCACTTCTAAAGAAAATGCTTCAGAAATGTCCTGTATCTTACCCTCTGGTAAGGTACTTGTCATGCTTTAGTCCTGTCAGAATGGTTTCTGCAAAAGAAGAAAGTATTCAGAAATTTAAGAAGGTTCTGAATGTTCTTCTGAATGCCAAGCGAGTGGATGAGATGGACTGTGATGTCCTATTAGATCAATACCTCCAGTTCTTAGAGAGTATACCTATGTTTGGCTCAGAGAAGTTCTCTAACTTTGACAAGTCCACAGACTCTGCTGACTAGTTCTTCCAACATTACATGTGCCAGGATGACAGAAAACAACAGTTCGAAAAACTGTTTTCTGTCGTGAAACTTATCATGATACTGTCACATGGACAAGCTGCAGTTGAGAGGGGGTTCATTGTCAACAAAGAAATAGAGGTGGAAAATATGAAGAAACAAACACTTGTGGCTCACAGAGCAATTTGTGACCATGTGACAAAAGTGGGAGGCATCTTAAAGGTGGACATTAACAAAGAACTACTGTTGTCTGCAAACTTTTCCAGGCAACGGTATGACAAATATCTAGAGGTGGAAAGAGAGAAGAAAAAGTCAGCAGAAGAAAGGAAGAAGAGGAAATGTACTCTACAAGCAATTGAAGAAATAAAAAAAATAAAAAGAAGACTAGAACTAGACATCACAAGCTTGTCAAAAACTGCTGATGATCTTTCCTTGAAGGCAGAGGCAACCCAGAAAATGTCCTTTGTTGTGCAATCAAATGCACTTAGTAAAAGTGTTAAAGATAAGACTGTAGAGATAAGTCAGTTAGAAGAAAGTCTAAATGAGCATCTTGAAAACTTAAAAAAGTGTTGACAAAGGCAAATGTATGACAATTGAAACAATTAAAATTGTACTTGAAAAGTACCAAATAGGTACTGGAAAAGTACTGGATTTCTTTTTCTCTTGACCTGTATGAACCATGCATTCACACAAGAAAAATCACTAGCTCAGAAAATGTTGATAACTATTGATACAGGGGGCACGGGTGGCCCAGTCGTCTAAGGGGGTGCCACAATTCGCTGTGCAGAGTTGCGTCCCTTGGGCAAGCCAGAAACCTATGAGTGTGGGTCCGAATCCCGGTTCACCCCGATTATGTTTCTAGGTTTGTCAGTAAGTGGTAAACATCTTAGACCTGCATCACTTCGGGCTTTCCTCCCACATTAAGCTTATATTACTTATGTGTTATAACTGTTCACATTCAGAGGTCACATTACTGCACAACACTGTGTTGGTTATGGGACTGGTTTTGGAATAATAGCCTTCCAAACACTGATGATTAGTTTTCTGTTTTCAATTGTTCAGTCAAAGGTATGTTGACATAACCTGATTATGTTAATAGAATTGCCAATAGTTTGAAGACAATAATTTAGCTGGTTGTGAGCTCAGTAGGGTATATTGAGGAGCCGTTGAGATTTCATGCATCTGAAGTCACATTATTCAAACACAGCCTCTAGCCTCCTCATCCAAGCCTAGTTGTTAAAGCGTTCACTGGTCATGCCTAAGACCCGGGTTCGATTCCCAACATGGGTACAATGTGTGGAGCCCATTTCTGGTGTCCCCCGCTGTGATGGTGCTGGAATTTTTCTAAAAGCGGCGTTAAACCCAACTCACTCACTCACTCACTCACTCACTCACTCACTCACTCACTCACTCACTCACTCACTCACTCACTGATACAGCCCAGTTGACATTATGTAAATACTTGTGTTCATCATCAGGCCCTATTCCACAAATCGATATGAGAGCTAGGACAATTATAACTGCTTTTCTTTAACATAAACTTATAGTAGTTGTAGAGCTAAGATCACCCTGTGCAACTGAGCCCATGGCTGGTACATGTCGGACTGTTTCTGATACATTACAGGAGACTTGATTCTGCTGCCAAGTTTCTTCTCCAAGCCTCGCAAGGATGTGTACAGGGTGACTGTGGAGGCTCGAGACCTCGGCTTCCCCTCACGCAAAGCTCAGACCAAGGTCATAGTCCGAGCACCCTACTTCGACTTCAACGACCATCCCCCTGATTTCAAGGGGGAGACGATGTTTGTAACGCGGGAGGAGATTGCAGTGGGAGCAGTGGTTGGTCGCTTGAATGTTGTGGATGCGGACAAGGATGGGAGCAGTGGTGTGATGCTGGAGGTTCTACACACTGGCACGACAGGTAGGCCGAACTTGCTTGATATATCGTCTGCTAAGCTAGTCCCACTGCGCATATCGGAAGTGGGGCTGCTGGGAAAATCTCGTGTTGTGAAAAATTGTGTGAGCATGTGCCGGCCGGCGTGACAGGTTGTTTTTGTGTGAGTGGTGTAAGCTGAGGAAGAATAAAGAGAAGCAAAGTGTCTACAGCAGTTGGTTTTGGTTATCAGACTGGCATTAACAGTTGGTGCTGCCAGTTTGTTAGTTAGTTCAACAATGGTAGACAATTCAATTTGGGTATTCATTTGTAGTAATTATGGTGCTATGCAGGAGTGACTGGATTGCCTAATGGTTAGAGCATTGGCTCATGATGCTTAGGTCCCTGGTTCGTTTCCCTTCATTGGTAATATGTGTGAAGTTCATTCTCGGCTGGAATATAAAAGAATGGACTTAATAGTGTTTGTGTTTATGGAGATATAAACGTAAAAAAACAGTGTGTAAATCCGCTTACTCTTCCATTAACAACAATGTTAGTCTTCCATTAACTACACTGTTAGTCTTCTGTTAATGACACTGTTAGTCTTCTATTAATAACACTGTTAGGCTTCTGTTAATACCACTGTTAGTCTTCCATTAATAACACTGTTAGTCTTCTGTTAATAAGAATGTTAGTCTTCCATTAACAATACTGTTTGTCTTCTGTTAATAACAATGTTAGTCTTCCATTGATAACAATGTGTGTCTTCCATTTAAAACACTGTTAGGCTTCTGTTAATACCACTGTTAGTCTTCTGTTAATACCACTGTTAGTCTTCTGTTAATACCACAGTTAGTCTTCCATTGATAACACTGTTTGTCTTCCATTATTAACACTGTTACTATTCTGTTAATACCAGTTAATCTTCCATTGATAACTCTTTTAGTCATCCATTAATAACAATATTAGTGTTCTGTTAATACCACTGTAAGTGTTTGTGTTTATGGAGATACAAAAGTACAAAAAACAGTGTGCATAGTGTGCATACTCTTCCATTAACAACAATCTTTGTCTTCTGTTAATAACACTGTTAGTCTTCTATTAAAAGTAGTGTTAGTCTTCCATTAATAACGCTGTTAGTCTTCTGTTAATGACACTCTTTGTCTGCCGTTAATAACACTGTTAGTCTTCTATTGATAGTTGTGTTAGTCTTCCATTATTAACACTGTTAGGCTTCTGTTAATAAAACTGTTAGTCTTCCATTAATAACACTGTTAGTCTTCTGTTAATAACACTGTTTTATCTCATCTGTTAATACCACTATTTTTCTTGTCTGTTAATAACACTGTTTCTCTTCCAGTGCCTTTCAAGGTGGAAGCTGATGGTGCCATCACGTGCTCAGAACGTATAGATCGAGACCTTGGACCCAAATATTACACCTTCAAAGTCCGAGCAACAGACACAGGAACACCTCCATTCAATGTCACCAGAGATATTAGTGTTATCGTTGATGACATCAACGACAATCCACCCAAATTTCCTCTGCCAAAATACAAACACATGGTGTCGGATATCTTCCCACCCCGAACAGTAGTGGCGACACCCTTTGCGTTTGACAATGTGGATGAACGAGACTCCGTGTACCATTACACAATGAAAGGGGATGACCAGGGCTATTTTCATATCAATGAAAAAACAGGGGTCGTTGTCACCACTGATATGGCCTCGACCCTTGACCCTCAGACTATGACATACCAGATCGAGGCTGTAGACCTGTATAATAAATCACTCAAGGCTGTAACAGAGCTTGTGATTCAGGTGATCGAATCTGCGAAGCCATCTAATGCTACCTGTTAATGGGTACAATTGTTTGAAGCAAATTGTAAATTATGTCTATTGTTAAACTGAGCAATGAATAAATTAATATTTTTGTGAATAACTTTGTGAATATTCATGTGAATAATTCACAGAAAAAGTCTACTGGAAAGAGTGTATTTGAGAGCAGGGACACACACACACACACACACACATACACACAGAGACAGACAGACAGACAGACAGACACAAACAGAGAGACACACACACAGACAGACAGACACATTCTTTGAAGTATATATGGGATTGTCTGTGTCAGGTATGTTGCCACAGGTATTGGAGTGTGACTTCCTTGTGCCTTTGCTGATGACTATTTTATCCAAAAATCATATGGAGGGGGCACCCGGGATCGAACCGGGGACCTCTCGATCTGCAGTCGAATGCTCTACCACTGAGCTATACCCCCGACACATATGTTACTAGGATAAATACATGTACTAAGAATACACTGATCGCATACAACACCAGCCAAATATTGGGGCTCCAACCTTTTTAATCGTCCTATTTCTTACTGGCACATGGAGGTCTGGTACAGTCAGCTGTCGTTGACTTAAATACAATGAACCTTTCACGGTACATTCTTTGAAGTATATATGTGCAGTGTGTCCGCTTTTTGAGAGGTCCAAACTGAGTTATTACCTAAATTATCTTCAATGAGGGTGGAGTGCCTTTTTCGGATCCAAAGCAGTTGATATCTCTCTCACTGCTATACTGTATAGACGTGCGTACAGTTTGCCAGCAGTCAGGATGGCCGAGCGGTCTAAGGCGCTGCGTTCAGGTCGCAGTCGGGTTCTCCCGGCGTGGGTTCGAATCCCACTTCTGACAACTGTTTTGTCCCTCTTTCAAACGTCACCGATTCGGCATTGTTTCTCAATCCGCGAACATCACGACCATCCCATGCAGTCGGAATTAGCTGGCTGTGAATTAACGTTTCCATTTTGTTTTTGTGGATGCATAGTCAAAAGTTGGAATCGTGTCTAATTAGCTGCACACTTTATGTACTCTACAGACCCTCTCTGTCAAAAGTGGGATTGTCTGTGTCAGGTATGTTGCCACAGGTATTGGAGTGTGACTTCCTTGTGCCTTTGCTGATGACTATTTTATTCAAAAATCATATGGAGGGGGCACCCGTGATCGAACCGGGGACCTCTCGATCTGCAGTCGAATGCTCTACCACGGAGCTATACCCCCGACACATATGTTACTAGGATAAATACATGTACTAAGAATACACTGATCGCATACAACACCAGCCAAATATTGGGGCTCCAACCTTTTTAATCGTCCTATTTCTTACTGGCACATGGAGGTCTGGTACAGTCAGCTGTCGTTGACTTAAATACAATGAACCTTTCACGGTACATTCTTTGAGTGAGTGAGTGAGTGAGTGAGTGAGTGAGTGAGTTAATATTTAACGTCACATCGGCAATATTGCAGCCATATCGTGACGAGAGAAAATGTGACTTTAATAACATATATGGAAACTGTACAAAAATTCTGTCAACGAAGGACAGTAAAACAACTAGATTATCACAGCTGTAGATTGTAAAACTAGCATATTATAATAAAATTCATAACAATTCAAAACAGTACACAATAAAAATGGGCTATAGATCACCAATAACCAAAGGTAGGTCACCATACTAGGTACCATGGGGACTTACGATACTTCTGCTACCTACATGGTGACCCAGCAGGATTTACACCATCCCTCTGGCTACTGGTGATTGTCGGCAAGTTTAAGCCAAAACAATTAAAAACAACAATAATTCTACGATTAAAAATGTGGAAAATGAAAAATACTTTGAATGAAATGGGACTTACATACCTTCTCAGGGGGACAATTATTTTACGTTACTTCAACCCCCTTTGAAGATACAGCCACCAACAATCTCAGTTATTAGTTCATTATACCAAATTAAAATCACATATTTTTTAACAATACATATCAAAATTTGTCAATCAATTCTATTTCTTTTAAAAATCCAAGAATTAAACGAGGGCTTACAGTAAAAAGATCCTTTATGGATGAAACCTTGAAATAATTTTCCCTTGTGATGGAAAAATCGATACAGTCAAGCAAGACATGCTTGACTGTGATTCTTTCATCACAAGGGACACAAAATGGAGGATCTTCACCTTTCAACAAATACTCATGAGTATAACGAGAATGGCCAATACGACATCGTCGCATAATGACCTCTTCAAATCTGGACTGACAACCCAAGTAAGTATAACCGATATGTGCTTTGATTGCATGTAATTTATTTATACCCACTTGAGTGTCCCACTTCTTCTGCATTAGGTCTTTGATATAGCATCTAATAACAGGTTTATAGTCACTGTATGGTAGAAGAAGTGGTGTCACAGATTTGTTGAGAGCTGCCTTTGCTGCAGCATCAGCCATATTGTTACCCGTGATACCAACATGACTGGGCAACCAGCAAAAGACAATGTCGTATTGGCCAGTAGCCAGTACATTCTTTGAAGTATATATGTGCAGTGTGTCCGCTTTTTGAGAGGTCCAAACTGAGTTATTACCTAAATTATCTTCAATGAGGGTGGAGTGCCTTTTTCGGATCCAAAGCAGTTGATATCTCTCTCACTGCTATACTGTATAGACGTGCGTACAGTTTGCCAGCAGTCAGGATGGCCGAGCGGTCTAAGGCGCTGCGTTCAGGTCGTAGTCGGGTTCTCCCGGCGTGGGTTCGAATCCCACTTCTGACAACTGTTTTGTCCCTCTTTCAAACGTCACCGATTCGGCATTGTTTCTCAATCCGCGAACATCACGACCATCCCATGCAGTCGGAATTAGCTGGCTGTGAATTAACGTTTCCATTTTGTTTTTGTGGATGCATAGTCAAAAGTTGGAATCGTGTCTAATTAGCTGCACACTTTATGTACTCTACAGACCCTCTCTGTCAAAAGTGGGATTGTCTGTGTCAGGTATGTTGCCACAGGTATTGGAGTGTGACTTCCTTGTGCCTTTGCTGATGACTATTTTATCCAAAAATCATATGGAGGGGGCAACCGGGATCGAACCGGGGACCTCTCGATCTGCAGTCGAATGCTCTACCACTGAGCTATACCCCCGACACATATGTTACTAGGATAAATACATGTACTAAGAATACACTGATCGCATACAACACCAGCCAAATATTGGGGCTCCAACCTTTTTAATCGTCCTATTTCTTACTGGCACATGGAGGTCTGGTACAGTCAGCTGTCGTTGACTTAAATACAATGAACCTTTCACGGTACATTCTTTGAAGTATATATGTGCAGTGTGTCCGCTTTTTGAGAGGTCCAAACTGAGTTATTACCTAAATTATCTTCAATGAGGGTGGAGTGCCTTTTTCGGATCCAAAGCAGTTGATATCTCTCTCACTGCTATACTGTATAGACGTGCGTACAGTTGGCCAGCAGTCAGGATGGCCGAGCGGTCTAAGGCGCTGCGTTCAGGTCGCAGTCGGGTTCTCCCGGCGTGGGTTCGAATCCCACTTCTGACAACTGTTTTGTCCCTCTTTCAAACGTCACCGATTCGGCATTGTTTCTCAATCCGCGAACATCACGACCATCCCATGCAGTCGGAATTAGCTGGCTGTGAATTAACGTTTCCATTTTGTTTTTGTGGATGCATAGTCAAAAGTTGGAATCGTGTCTAATTAGCTGCACACTTTATGTACTCTACAGACCCTCTCTGTCAAAAGTGGGATTGTCTGTGTCAGGTATGTTGCCACAGGTATTGGAGTGTGACTTCATTGTGCCTTTGCTGATGACTATTTTATTCAAAAATCATATGGAGGGGGCACCCGTGATCGAACCGGGGACCTCTCGATCTGCAGTCGAATGCTCTACCACGGAGCTATACCCCCGACACATATGTTACTAGGATAAATACATGTACTAAGAATACACTGATCGCATACAACACCAGCCAAATATTGGGGCTCCAACCTTTTTAATCGTCCTATTTCTTACTGGCACATGGAGGTCTGGTACAGTCAGCTGTCGTTGACTTAAATACAATGAACCTTTCACGGTACATTCTTTGAAGTATATATGTGCAGTGTGTCCGCTTTTTGAGAGGTCCAAACTGAGTTATTACCTAAATTATCTTCAATGAGGGTGGAGTGCCTTTTTCGGATCCAAAGCAGTTGATATCTCTCTCACTGCTATACTGTATAGACGTGCGTACAGTTTGCCAGCAGTCAGGATGGCCGAGCGGTCTAAGGCGCTGCGTTCAGGTCGCAGTCGGGTTCTCCCGGCGTGGGTTCGAATCCCACTTCTGACAACTGTTTTGTCCCTCTTTCAAACGTCACCGATTCGGCATTGTTTCTCAATCCGCGAACATCACGACCATCCCATGCAGTCGGAATTAGCTGGCTGTGAATTAACGTTTCCATTTTGTTTTTGTGGATGCATAGTCAAAAGTTGGAATCGTGTCTAATTAGCTGCACACTTTATGTACTCTACAGACCCTCTCTGTCAAAAGTGGGATTGTCTGTGTCAGGTATGTTGCCACAGGTATTGGAGTGTGACTTCCTTGTGCCTTTGCTGATGACTATTTTATTCAAAAATCATATGGAGGGGGCACCCGTGATCGAACCGGGGACCTCTCGATCTGCAGTCGAATGCTCTACCACGGAGCTATACCCCCGACACATATGTTACTAGGATAAATACATGTACTAAGAATACACTGATCGCATACAACACCAGCCAAATATTGGGGCTCCAACCTTTTTAATCGTCCTATTTCTTACTGGCACATGGAGGTCTGGTACAGTCAGCTGTCGTTGACTTAAATACAATGAACCTTTCACGGTACATTCTTTGAGTGAGTGAGTTAATATTTAACGTCACATCGGCAATATTGCAGCCATATCGTGACGAGAGAAAATGTGACTTTAATAACATATATGTGTAGCAGTGACATTTTGAGGGTATTTTAATGTCATAATTTGGTGTCTTTGTATATATCTATTTTACAAGTATTGGATGTAACATGGTGTTTCATATTTTATGGTTTAAAGGTAAAATATGAATAAAAATAATGTATAAGTCATAAAAAGGTTGTTAAAAATATTGATGGTTGGTGGCAGTATTCTAATGTTTGTGGTTTTAAGCGAAATGTCAATTAGATTGACATTTGATTTTGTTTATCATTAGTTCCTATGAATTTCATTCATCTGAATGGTTATGACGTCAGAGTTATGTAAAGTATAATGCTGGATCAAGAGTATTGCCTCATTCTGGATCCAGGATGAAAGTTGTTTATCACCTGACCCTTATTCTTAACTTCTCATTGGCTAATTTAAAAAACTAAGATAGTCTTCTTTGCACCAATCTAACCAACTCACAATCACAGCACCGCACAGGCAACAACAAGGTGGCAGTAGGATTCAACAGGTCAGTTAAATACTTAAACACTAAATTATGTTTAGATTTATTATGTCTTTTACATGTTCATTAAGTATGTTGTTTCTTAGAAATAAATGTCATTTTGTATCTTGTTAAAACTGATAAGGTTAAAAAATGTATTTAAGTATCTGATGTTTTGTCAACTAAGTCAAACCTAAAGTCCATGTGGTTGTGTAGAAAGTTGCAACAAATGTTCTGATTAGAGTTAAAAATAGTTATTAAACGTCTGCTTTTGTCAGTTGGTTGTGTGTGTATATATATATAAAAATGGTTTTGTTTGAATTGTGTGAGCGGAGACCCTGAGTGATGGTGAATGCATTGTCACAATGTTGTATGATTGTGTTTATGAATTACAGGCAATCTATGGTCATCGGACGTGAGTCACCACGTTCAATTACATGGCTCATTCCACAAATAGGTAAGGCTCATTAGCATGTTTAAATATATTTTATCTTCATGTACACTTTGTATGTAGCTTTTGATGGTTACTACGTGCTTATTTAAATGTACGTCAGCTTACTTGTGGAATTATGTGTATATTAGGTATATGTGTAAATATTGTTTTAATTTTGAGTATGTGGGCAAAATGTTGTATTTGGCGGGAAATTGTCTCCCTTGGCGTGATAACATGTGTCATCACTAATGGATTAATTTGTAACAATTTACAATGTATTATGAGATACCATAGTATTAATATATTCTTTATATAAGCTACTTGTGATATGAATGTATAACTGATATAATGTATGGCCGTTTCTATACTGTTGTAATTGTTTCAGGGCCATTTTCTCCATTTTCTCCCTTTCTCCATTCCGTCATTGCAACGTTTCTTCATCTGAATAAAAACCGATCACAACCCCACAGCGAGTCATATATTGGCGTCAAACCAGCTGTAACATTTGGAGCCCCCAGTGAGGACCTTATTCAGATAGGATCTGCACCTGATGTTGACCGGAAGTTGATTTGATGTTGACCGGAAGTTGATCTGATGTTGACCGGAAGTTGATCTGATGTTGACCGGATGTTGATCTGATGATGACCGGAAGTTGACTTGTTTACATCATGTGATCTGCCTTGCTGTGAGTTACCTGTCTTTGCCTTGTAATATCTATTTTGCCTGTTTTAATTAGCGTGCTGTGATAATGCTACTTTGCTGAACTCACCATGAACACTGGATCAATAGATTGTTTATACAATCATGTGAACATTTTACAGCATTGAACTTTTAACGTACAGCAGGGATCCAGTGAACATTACAGATTGACATGGTGTATTGGACATTTACTGATTCTGTGATATTTTATATTGTCTGACTTTTATATATATTTACATTGTATCTGAAGACTGTGATATTTGTGTATCTACGGGTTGTGAAACAAAAATGAATTTAGTAGTTGCCCTGATTGATCTCATATTGCCCATGTTTATGTTATAGGTTCGTTTTTTTGCCTTTGTTATGTGTGGTATGCGTATGGTTACATTGTGACATGTGTGATTGAATGATGAATTTGGTCACTGGTGTGTAGTCCCTGTGTTGTGTTAGGTCTTAGTCAGTTATATAGTTACATATAGGTACACTTTAATTACACTTTAATTAGTATATCAAAACAAACTTGGTTTTATATTAACTAAATTACCTAAATAGTACTCAGTCAATTTAATTATTTATCCAATCTCAACTAGGTAATAATACAGTTTAGTTTCAAGGCACCCAATATTATACTTGTTGTTGCCCGTTTACTCTTCTTGTTTAGGCACTCATCACTCAACTAACCCTTTAGTTGGTACAGTACACCTAAGTTTTAAGTTAACTCCCATGCAGCATTTGTTTTGCGTTGTAGACGGCTTTTAGTGGTGTTTGGATAAGTGTACTGGTACTTAGTTTTGTAGTTGGGCAGTTAGGTCTATAAGACATGGAGGGATTTGCAGGTATCAAGGAGGAGGATCCAGAACAGAAGGAGCAACCAGGGTCTGATATCATGCCAGCCTTAGAGTCAGATGTAGGCGAGCTTAGTCTCACTGGACTTAGCGATACTTTGAAGCAGATGGGTGTAGTACCTGTGGTAGATAGCCCTGAACATTTTCAGGATTGGATGGTTTCCTATTTGCAGTCGGTAGGGAAATTGCCCGGTGGTATTCAGGCTGATTCTGAAGGTACATGGGGTAACAAAGGTTCTGTGGTTACTAAGGCTTTTCAATCAGATGCTAACCCATTAGAGAGTAAAGGTCCTCAGTTTACTCCTGTTACTCAGGCAGACATTAGTAAATCTGTAGTCACTTTAAGTCAGACTCCTAAGTTGTCATCTTTCTTTGGTGAAGCTGGTAAGGGTGAGGCTTCTTATGATTTATGGCGCTATGAGGTAGAGTGTCTCTTGGCTGAGAGTGCTTATCCTAAACATGTCATATTTGAGGCTGTTAGGCGCTCTCTGAAGGGTAAAGCTGGTAAAGCTGCTTCACTTTTAGGTCCGCAGTCTTCCCTTGATTCCGTGTTAGCTAAACTTACAAGTGTTTATGGCAGCTGTGAGGAAAGTGAATCCCTGATGGCAAGGTTTTATAGTGCCAAACAGATGGCAGAAGAAGATGTTTCTTCTTGGGGTTGCCGACTTGAAGACCTATATGCTAAGGCTAGACAGAGTAGTAAGTCATCACCTAGTGAGACTAACCAAGCCCTCAGGAGTGTTTTCTGGCAAGGTCTTAAACCAAATTTGAAGGATGTATCTGGCCACAAGTACGATGCTATTGAGGACTTTGATAAGTTGCGTGTAGCGATTAGAAGGATTGAATTTGAGTTGAATCAGAGGAAGCCCCTAGAATCTTTAAAGAAGCCAATTCCTTCTAAAATGGCGGCTAAATCTGACAGTGATTACCAGGAATTGAAGGGTATGGTTCAACAATTAACAGCAGAGTTTGGTGCCATTAAAAGGCAATTAGCTGACATTCCCACTCTCACTCCCACGCCATCTCCTTCAGGAGCTAGAGGAGGAGGCAGATCAGATCGTGGCTCATTTTCTATTCGTGGCAGATCTAATATGTCTCATTGGAACAATAATGGACGGGGTCAGTTCAGCGCTAGAGGTCATCCTACATATGGTCCTTCACACTTACCTTATCAGGGAGCTGTTCCTCCAGATGGTAGGCAGGGTATTGTCTGTTGGAAATGTGGACAGATAGGTCATTTGTGGCGTGGATGTAGGGTTATCATGGACCACAACTGGACTTTAAACATGCACAGGCCCATGGAGGCAGGCGATTCATGGGCCAATCCACAAGCAAACCAGAGACAACGCCTACCACAACTCCAGAAGGATTGATCGGGAAAGCGAATGAAGCCAGTGTCACAGTGGGAGGTAAAGTATGCAAAGCTTTACTTGATACAGGTTCCACAGTGTCTACTGTTAGTGAATCATTCTACAGGCATCAATTATCTCATCTTCCAATGCATCAACTTGACCGTATTTTGGACATAGAGTGCGCAGATGGTGGAACATTGCCATACCTAGGGTATATTGAGAGTGAGTTGTTAGCCCCAGGCCTTGATTCAATGGACACTTTGCCTTGTTTACTATTAGTTGTCACAGACAGTAGATATAACTTGTCAGTGCCAATCTTGTTGGGTACTAATATCTTGTCATCTTTGATGGAGAGATGTAAGGCAACAGTGGGTACTAGATTTCTTCAGAAAGCATCACTTCATACCCCATGGTATTTGACATTTAGGAATATGGTCATTAGTGAGAAGGAGCTAGCGAAGAATGATTGGAGGTTAGGACTGGTCAAGAATGCTGAAGACAGGAACATAGTTATTCCACCAAATTCACAAGTCATTATCCAGGGTTATGTTGACAAGGAAATCAGTTATCCTCAAGCTCTTGGTACACTACAGTCATGTCAGAGTTCAACTATTCCATCAGACATCGATGTTTCTCCTTCACTTATGTTGTACAAGTATAGGAAGCAGGATCCAATCCAGGTGCACTTGTCAAATGTTACCACTCGTACTGTTGTTATTCCACCCAGAGCTGTACTCTGTGAAATTCAACCAGTATCTGTAGAAGAGTCCAAGCTGAGTCAGTCATACAATACTGAGTCTATTTTGAGCCTTATTGATGTCAATGATAAAGGACTTACCCCCGAAGAACTAGATAAAGGTGTTAAACTTATCTCAAAGTACATTGATGTCTTTTCAAGTGGGGAATTAGATCTTGGTCATTCAACTGCAGTACAACATCGTATCGAGTTAATGGATAAAACTCCTTTTAAACAAAGGCATCGACGTATTCCCCCAGCCATGTTTCAAGAGGTGAAAGATCATCTTAGACAGTTGCTAGCATGTGGAGTTATACGTAGATCACATAGTCCTTGGGCTTCTAACATTGTCCTGTGTAGGAAGAAGAATGGAAAACTTAGAATGTGCGTGGACTTCAGACAACTAAACAATTCCACTATTAAGGACAGTTTTGCTTTACCAAGGATAGAGGAAATTTTAGATTGTCTAGCTGGCAGTAAGTTTTACACTAAGTTGGACATGAAGTCTGGGTATTACCAAGTCGAACTTGCAGAAGAACATAAGGAGCGCACTGCTTTTACAGTTGGCCCTTTAGGTTTCTTTGAGTATAATAGGCTTCCGTTTGGACTTTGCAACAGTCCGGCAACATTTCAGCGTCTCATGCAAGATTGTCTTGGAGATTTGCATTTATCAATCTGTGTGATATACATTGATGATCTTATCATATTTGCTGATAGCTATGAGGAACACTTAGAACGTCTCACCAAAGTTTTTGAACGCCTGCGCCAATGCAACTTAAAACTGGCTCCAGATAAGTGTGAATTCTTCAAAGAGAAAGTTGCCTATGTTGGACATGTCATTTCCAAGGATGGAGTTGAACCAGATCCTGCAAAAGTAGAAGCAATCAGAAATTGGCCACGACCTACTAACCCTTTTGATGTAAGGAAGTTTTTAGGTTTCGCAGGATACTACAGACGGTTTGTAGAGAATTTCTCTAAGATATCGAAGCCTCTATCCCAATTAATGCCTAGCCCGAAAGACAAGAAAGGAAAACCTTCAGTGGACTGGATTTGGGGAGATCCTCAGGAAGCAGCATTCCAGGAGTTGAAGGATAGACTTTCATCGCCGCCGGTACTCGGTTACTGTGATTACTCAATCCCCTTTGAACTCCATACCGATGCCAGTCAACGTGGCCTAGGTGCTGTTCTATACCAGAATCAAGGCGGGAAGCAGAGAGTCATTGCCTATGCCAGCCGAGGATTGTCAAAGTCGGAGCACAACTACTCAGCCCACAAATTGGAGTTTCTTGCATTGAAATGGTCAATCACTGAGAAGTTCCATGATTACCTCTTTGGCAATCAATTCACTGTATATACAGATAACAACCCACTGACATATATTCTGACTACCGCGAAGCTCGACGCAACTGGCCACAGATGGCTAGCTGCCTTGTCAGCTTACAATTTTGATGTCAAATACCGACCTGGAAAATCAAATATTGATGCAGATGTGCTGTCAAGGATTCCAGGAGATCATGCAACAGAGCCTGCAGATAATCAGATTTCCTCAGAATCTGTCAAGGCTATCTGTCAGTCTGTTTCTGCACCCAATTATGTTGAGTGTTTAAGCATGTCCTCAGAGTCGGTAGATGTTGGTGATACAGGTCATGACCTGAAGAGCATGTCTCCAAAGGATTGGAGACATGAACAGTTTTGTGATCCGACACTTGCAGATGTCATCAAATGGGTCAGAACAGGACAAAAGCCAAGAAATGATTACATGCAATCCAGTGAATTTACATCCCTTTCTCGCAGATTTGACAACCTTAAACTCAAGCAAGGTGTGCTATACAGAGTGACTACCATGGATGATGAACTTGCAGAACAGTTGGTACTTCCTTATCATCTCCGTGCCCAAGTTCTCAAGAGTCTTCATGACGATATTGGTCATTTAGGACGGGATAGAACATTGGCTTTGGTAAGAGAGCGATTCTATTGGCCTGGAATGGCAAGTCAAGTTGAGAAATGGGTGAAGGAATGCCAGAGATGTTTACGCCGAAAGTCAACAACAAATACCAGAGCTCCCTTAGTGAATATCGAGACCACATATCCATTGGAGTTAGTTGCTATGGACTTTCTTACCTTGGAACCTTCGAAGGGGAACTATCAGCACATCCTTGTAATTACGGATCACTTCACTAAGTATTCTCAGGCTGTTCCAACAAGAAATATGACTGCCCGTACAACAGCAGAAGCATTTCTTAATCACTTTGTAGTACATTATGGTTTACCAGCCCGAATCCATTCAGACCAAGGTGCAAACTTCGAAAGTCGTCTGATTGAGGAGCTGTGTACAATTACCGGAATGAAGAAGTCGAGGACAACACCGTACCATCCTATGGGTAATGGCCAGACAGAGCGCTTCAACAGAACACTTTTGAATATGCTTGGCACCCTTGAACCTGATCAAAAGAAGGATTGGAAGATGCATGTTTCTCCTCTAGTTCATGCCTACAACTGTACCAAACATGAAACTACGGGTCATTCTCCCTTTTATTTAATGTTTGGACGTCATCCAAGATTGCCGATAGACCTTGCATTTGGAATTGACAGAGACCATGCCAACCAGTCGTTACAATTATACACAAAGTCTCTGCGTGACAGACTAAAGAAATCATATGAATTGGCCTCTAACATCACCAGGAAGTCTAAGAGAAAGCAAAAGCAGAACTATGATCAGCGAGCAAGAGGAGCAGCTGTCCATGTTGGGGATAGAGTACTGGTAAAAGCCCTTGCCTTCGAAGGTAAACATAAGCTAGCAGACCGGTGGGAGGATGATGCATACATTGTCAAAGGACACCCAAATCCCACTATACCCGTGTTTGTAGTGGAGCCAGAGAATGGAGAGGGTCGAATAAGAACTTTGCATCGGAATCATCTCCTCCCTATTGGAAGTGTTGCTATGGAAACCGTAAGACCTAAACCAAAACCAAGAAAGAGAACGAGTATTCAAACTGTGACAGACAAACCAGATGACATACTGGAACATGATGAAGACCATGACGAGGTTATTTTGTCAGTTTCATCTACTCCTCATATTGATTCTGTCTCTTCAGCCAGTGATACATCCACAGGTAACATGGTTGGTGCTGAAGTTCAACTGACGGAAATGAAGCAACAGGATGAAGGTGATTTAATCCATGTTGAAGATCTTGTACAAGATCGAACTGAGGAAGAAACTGAATCAGTGGAAGTTGATCGTATTGGTGATTCTCCATCAGAATCAGAGTCCACATCAGTCACTGAAGATCAAGATGTAATGGATGTTAAGGTCGTTTCGGATCTTGCCAATATCACAGATGTCTCCGATGCTGCCAATGGCATTGCAACGGATGGTGCTCATGTCACAGATCTTGCAACTGTCCCGGATGTGGCTGATGTAGACCACATCAGTGATGTTGCAACTGTCATGGACGTCATGCCAGAAAATCTTGAAACAGAAACTAAAAGTAGTCCCGAGACATCTGGAGTGAACAATGCAAGGACTGGACCTCCTGTGCAACCTATTCCCCCAAGTCGGCCCAGACGATCAGACAGAATTACACGGAAACCTGCATGGCAAACTAGTGGTGAGTTTGTCATGTCACAAACAGGTCGACCACCAGACTGGCTGGAGAGAGCAAGATTTCTAGAACATCTGGCAACCAGTGGAACTTTTGACACATTGCCTTCTAAGGTATCAGATGTTCTTTTATCCGTCGTCAAAGATAAATGATAGATGACGGGGACGTCATTTATTGATAGGGGGGTAGTGTGTAGCAGTGACATTTTGAGGGTATTTTAATGTCATAATTTGGTGTCTTTGTATATATCTATTTTACAAGTATTGGATGTAACATGGTGTTTCATATTTTATGGTTTAAAGGTAAAATATGAATAAAAATAATGTATAAGTCATAAAAAGGTTGTTAAAAATATTGATGGTTGGTGGCAGTATTCTAATGTTTGTGGTTTTAAGCGAAATGTCAATTAGATTGACATTTGATTTTGTTTATCATTAGTTCCTATGAATTTCATTCATCTGAATGGTTATGACGTCAGAGTTATGTAAAGTATAATGCTGGATCAAGAGTATTGCCTCATTCTGGATCCAGGATGAAAGTTGTTTATCACCTGACCCTTATTCTTAACTTCTCATTGGCTAATTTAAAAAACTAAGATAGTCTTCTTTGCACCAATCTAACCAACTCACAATCACAGCACCGCACAGGCAACAACAAGGTGGCAGTAGGATTCAACAGGTCAGTTAAATACTTAAACACTAAATTATGTTTAGATTTATTATGTCTTTTACATGTTCATTAAGTATGTTGTTTCTTAGAAATAAATGTCATTTTGTATCTTGTTAAAACTGATAAGGTTAAAAAATGTATTTAAGTATCTGATGTTTTGTCAACTAAGTCAAACCTAAAGTCCATGTGGTTGTGTAGAAAGTTGCAACAAATGTTCTGATTAGAGTTAAAAATAGTTATTAAACGTCTGCTTTTGTCAGTTGGTTGTGTGTGTATATATATATAAAAATGGTTTTGTTTGAATTGTGTGAGCGGAGACCCTGAGTGATGGTGAATGCATTGTCACAATGTTGTATGATTGTGTTTATGAATTACAGGCAATCTATGGTCATCGGACGTGAGTCACCACGTTCAATTACATGGCTCATTCCACAAATAGGTAAGGCTCATTAGCATGTTTAAATATATTTTATCTTCATGTACACTTTGTATGTAGCTTTTGATGGTTACTACGTGCTTATTTAAATGTACGTCAGCTTACTTGTGGAATTATGTGTATATTAGGTATATGTGTAAATATTGTTTTAATTTTGAGTATGTGGGCAAAATGTTGTATTTGGCGGGAAATTGTCTCCCTTGGCGTGATAACATGTGTCATCACTAATGGATTAATTTGTAACAATTTACAATGTATTATGAGATACCATAGTATTAATATATTCTTTATATAAGCTACTTGTGATATGAATGTATAACTGATATAATGTATGGCCGTTTCTATACTGTTGTAATTGTTTCAGGGCCATTTTCTCCATTTTCTCCCTTTCTCCATTCCGTCATTGCAACGTTTCTTCATCTGAATAAAAACCGATCACAACCCCACAGCGAGTCATATATTGGCGTCAAACCAGCTGTAAGCAAGACATGCTTGACTGTGATTCTTTCATCACAAGGGACACAAAATGGAGGATCTTCACCTTTCAACAAATACTCATGAGTATAACGAGAATGGCCAATACGACATCGTCGCATAATGACCTCTTCAAATCTGGACTGACAACCCAAGTAAGTATAACCGATATGTGCTTTGATTGCATGTAATTTATTTATACCCACTTGAGTGTCCCACTTCTTCTGCATTAGGTCTTTGATATAGCATCTAATAACAGGTTTATAGTCACTGTATGGTAGAAGAAGTGGTGTCACAGATTTGTTGAGAGCTGCCTTTGCTGCAGCATCAGCCATATTGTTACCCGTGATACCAACATGACTGGGCAACCAGCAAAAGACAATGTCGTATTGGCCAGTAGCCAGTACATTCTTTGAAGTATATATGTGCAGTGTGTCCGCTTTTTGAGAGGTCCAAACTGAGTTATTACCTAAATTATCTTCAATGAGGGTGGAGTGCCTTTTTCGGATCCAAAGCAGTTGATATCTCTCTCACTGCTATACTGTATAGACGTGCGTACAGTTTGCCAGCAGTCAGGATGGCCGAGCGGTCTAAGGCGCTGCGTTCAGGTCGCAGTCGGGTTCTCCCGGCGTGGGTTCGAATCCCACTTCTGACAACTGTTTTGTCCCTCTTTCAAACGTCACCGATTCGGCATTGTTTCTCAATCCGCGAACATCACGACCATCCCATGCAGTCGGAATTAGCT
Organism: Haliotis cracherodii; assembly: GCF_022045235.1. Classification (NCBI taxonomy): domain Eukaryota; kingdom Metazoa; phylum Mollusca; class Gastropoda; order Lepetellida; family Haliotidae; genus Haliotis; species Haliotis cracherodii. Next base: position 74,421,770 of record NW_027266286.1, read on the forward strand.
GGCTGTGAATTAACGTTTCCATTTTGTTTTTGTGGATGCATAGTCAAAAGTTGGAATCGTGTCTAATTAGCTGCACACTTTATGTACTCTACAGACCCTCTCTGTCAAAAGTGGGATTGTCTGTGTCAGGTATGTTGCCACAGGTATTGGAGTGTGACTTCCTTGTGCCTTTGCTGATGACTATTTTATCCAAAAATCATATGGAGGGGGCACCCGGGATCGAACCGGGGACCTCTCGATCTGCAGTCGAATGCTCTACCACTGAGCTATACCCCCGACACATATGTTACTAGGATAAATACATGTACTAAGAATACACTGATCGCATACAACACCAGCCAAATATTGGGGCTCCAACCTTTTTAATCGTCCTATTTCTTACTGGCACATGGAGGTCTGGTACAGTCAGCTGTCGTTGACTTAAATACAATGAACCTTTCACGGTACATTCTTTGAAGTATATATGTGCAGTGTGTCCGCTTTTTGAGAGGTCCAAACTGAGTTATTACCTAAATTATCTTCAATGAGGGTGGAGTGCCTTTTTCGGATCCAAAGCAGTTGATATCTCTCTCACTGCTATACTGTATAGACGTGCGTACAATTTGCCAGCAGTCAGGATGGCCGAGCGGTCTAAGGCGCTGCGTTCAGGTCGCAGTCGGGTTCTCCCGGCGTGGGTTCGAATCCCACTTCTGACAACTGTTTTGTCCCTCTTTCAAACGTCACCGATTCGGCATTGTTTCTCAATCCGCGAACATCACGACCATCCCATGCAGTCGGAATTAGCTGGCTGTGAATTAACGTTTCCATTTTGTTTTTGTGGATGCATAGTCAAAAGTTGGAATCGTGTCTAATTAGCTGCACACTTTATGTACTCTACAGACCCTCTCTGTCAAAAGTGGGATTGTCTGTGTCAGGTATGTTGCCACAGGTATTGGAGTGTGACTTCATTGTGCCTTTGCTGATGACTATTTTATTCAAAAATCATATGGAGGGGGCACCCGTGATCGAACCGGGGACCTCTCGATCTGCAGTCGAATGCTCTACCACGGAGCTATACCCCCGACACATATGTTACTAGGATAAATACATGTACTAAGAATACACTGATCGCATACAACACCAGCCAAATATTGGGGCTCCAACCTTTTTAATCGTCCTATTTCTTACTGGCACATGGAGGTCTGGTACAGTCAGCTGTCGTTGACTTAAATACAATGAACCTTTCACGGTACATTCTTTGAGTGAGTGAGTTAATATTTAACGTCACATCGGCAATATTGCAGCCATATCGTGACGAGAGAAAATGTGACTTTAATAACATATATGGAAACTGTACAAAAATTCTGTCAACGAAGGACAGTAAAACAACTAGATTATCACAGCTGTAGATTGTAAAACTAGCATATTATAATAAAATTCATAACAATTCAAAACAGTACACAATAAAAATGGGCTATAGATCACCAATAACCAAAGGTAGGTCACCATACTAGGTACCATGGGGACTTACGATACTTCTGCTACCTACATGGTGACCCAGCAGGATTTACACCATCCCTCTGGCTACTGGTGATTGTCGGCAAGTTTAAGCCAAAACAATTAAAAACAACAATAATTCTACGATTAAAAATGTGGAAAATGAAAAATACTTTGAATGAAATGGGACTTACATACCTTCTCAGGGGGACAATTATTTTACGTTACTTCAACCCCCTTTGAAGGTACAGCCACCAACAATCTCAGTTATTAGTTCATTATACCAAATTAAAATCACATATTTTTTAACAATACATATCAAAATTTGTCAATCAATTCTATTTCTTTTAAAAATCCAAGAATTAAACGAGGGCTTACAGTAAAAAGATCCTTTATGGATGAAACCTTGAAATAATTTTCCCTTGTGATGGAAAAATCGATACAGTCAAGCAAGACATGCTTGACTGTGATTCTTTCATCACAAGGGACACAAAATGGAGGATCTTCACCTTTCAACAAATACTCATGAGTATAACGAGAATGGCCAATACGACATCGTCGCATAATGACCTCTTCAAATCTGGACTGACAACCCAAGTAAGTATAACCGATATGTGCTTTGATTGCATGTAATTTATTTATACCCACTTGAGTGTCCCACTTCTTCTGCATTAGGTCTTTGATATAGCATCTAATAACAGGTTTATAGTCACTGTATGGTAGAAGAAGTGGTGTCACAGATTTGTTGAGAGCTGCCTTTGCTGCAGCATCAGCCATATTGTTACCCGTGATACCAACATGACTGGGCAACCAGCAAAAGACAATGTCGTATTGGCCAGTAGCCAGTACATTCTTTGAAGTATATATGTGCAGTGTGTCCGCTTTTTGAGAGGTCCAAACTGAGTTATTACCTAAATTATCTTCAATGAGGGTGGAGTGCCTTTTTCGGATCCAAAGCAGTTGATATCTCTCTCACTGCTATACTGTATAGACGTGCGTACAGTTTGCCAGCAGTCAGGATGGCCGAGCGGTCTAAGGCGCTGCGTTCAGGTCGCAGTCGGGTTCTCCCGGCGTGGGTTCGAATCCCACTTCTGACAACTGTTTTGTCCCTCTTTCAAACGTCACCGATTCGGCATTGTTTCTCAATCCGCGAACATCACGACCATCCCATGCAGTCGGAATTAGCTGGCTGTGAATTAACGTTTCCATTTTGTTTTTGTGGATGCAAAGTCAAAAGTTGGAATCGTGTCTAATTAGCTGCACACTTTATGTACTCTACAGACCCTCTCTGTCAAAAGTGGGATTGTCTGTGTCAGGTATGTTGCCACAGGTATTGGAGTGTGACTTCCTTGTGCCTTTGCTGATGACTATTTTATCCAAAAATCATATGGAGGGGGCACCCGGGATCGAACCGGGGACCTCTCGATCTGCAGTCGAATGCTCTACCACTGAGCTATACCCCCGACACATATGTTACTAGGATAAATACATGTACTAAGAATACACTGATCGCATACAACACCAGCCAAATATTGGGGCTCCAACCTTTTTAATCGTCCTATTTCTTACTGGCACATGGAGGTCTGGTACAGTCAGCTGTCGTTGACTTAAATACAATGAACCTTTCACGGTACATTCTTTGAAGTATATATGTGCAGTGTGTCCGCTTTTTGAGAGGTCCAAACTGAGTTATTACCTAAATTATCTTCAATGAGGGTGGAGTGCCTTTTTCGGATCCAAAGCAGTTGATATCTCTCTCACTGCTATACTGTATAGACGTGCGTACAGTTTGCCAGCAGTCAGGATGGCCGAGCGGTCTAAGGATGGGTTGCCTCCCTTGGTTTGAAAGAGGGTGGACGGTTTGACATCAGCTCCCGCGATTGTTCGTAATTTGGGATAAATATCGACTGAAGGAGTGAGCAAGGATATGTAAAACATCATCTACACCCTCAATAATCCACGCCGATCAGAAGTAGCAACGTGTGCACGCCTTGACCTGCATAATGCAGGGACAAGGCACGGACAAGGCTCATGATGAAGAGAGACAACATGGCGGACTGTCCTCGATTGACTTTCGGAAACGTGAGTACAAAAAAGAAGCGACATTAAGAGTGGATACTGGATTTGATAGAGTGAAAGCATCAGACATCATTAATGCAATAGAAGATGACTTTGGTGATGATAGTGTTTTTGCTTGTGTGCCACGAGGCGGGTGTTATGAAGTTACACTGTGTGATGAGGAAACAGCAAAAGTTGTGGCTGGGGGTATTTCTATCAAAGGAAAATCGTACAACTGTAGAATTGTTACGGATAGATCTTTGATTGTGTCATTTCTACATCTAACCCCATACATTGAAGACAGTCAAATCATTGACATGTTACATGCATTTGGAGTTGAGGTTATCTCCAACATCAAAAGGCATTTTATAAAAGATGCAAAGAGAAAGATCACAGATGGAACAAGGTATGTAAGAGTGAAATTTCCAGGGCAACTGAAATCACTACCTTACAGTGTACGATTTAACACTTGCGACGGCCCACAACCCTTTCGGGTCATACACAATGGACAAGTCAAAACATGTAATTTATGCTTTGAAACAGATCATGTTATGGCTGAATGTCCATCTGTGGAGTGCCGTGTATGCCATGGACAGGGACATATAGCAAGGGCATGTCCTCAAAAACAACGTTGTGACGTATGCAAAAACAAAATGAGTCACTGTATGTGTAATAATGACAGGAACGACAAAACAGTCACAGAACTCACTATAGATACTTCAGTATCGGAAGAAGAAATAGTTAATGACGATGTCACTGTTGACCCTTTCAGTGTGAATATGGAAACGATTGACAGTGAGGCAGCCAATCATGAGAATGACTGGTCGTTGTCGGCCCCCACTGATAAAATACCGGCTACTACATCTGTTACAGAGCACATTATGGCTGACGATAATGTACAAGAAGGAATGAATGTAGAAAGTGAGAATGAGAGAAGAGAGGATAAAAGCGAGATCGCAGATGAAAGAAAGGGAGAGAAAGGGGTTAGTTCAGAGAAAATAGAAGATAACACTGATGTTAAGCAGGGTACTAAGTTTAGAAAGATTCAGGGCATGAATGAAGAAAGGGTTGTGAACTTGTCAGAAGAAAGAAAGAGGAAAAAAGCAGCTAATGGAGAGAATGGCATGAGTATGAAACAGATGAGAAAGGCCAAGGCGAGAGCCAAAGCTGAGGCCAGAGCCAAAGTGGAGGCAAGAAATGATAGTGTGAATGAAAGTGAATGTGAACAGGAAGATTAATCATGTATCTCTCTTGTCAAACATTCATTCTCATGGTGTTAATCATGTCATGGAATGTAAATGGTCTTCGTGATTTATCAAAAGTGGATCATGTTTTCACAACCGTGAAAAATTCACATGCAGACATTTGTTTTCTGCAGGAAACTTTCTGGGATGATGATTTCATCAAACAATATAAACATCTTTGGCAAGGACAAATATTTTTCAACAATTGTCCCAATGAAAAAAGAAAAGGAGTTGCAATACTTTTCTCATCACGTTTTCCCAACAAGGTAAATTTTCACAGCTGTGACAACAATGGTAGACTCTTAAAAGTTACTTTTGAAAATGACAATATTTTGTATTCATGTGTCAATCTATATGCCCCAAATAACACGACAGACAGAATTGTGTTTTTTGACACGTTAGCAACATATCTATCAGGCGATAACGTGATAGCAGCGGGAGATTATAATGAGATATTAGATATATTTATGGATAGAGCATCAAATATGAAAACATTCAATATGAGAAGCAGTGATAAATTACAGGGTATTATTCATTCAAAAAATTTATGTGACATTTGGAGGTACAGAAATCCAGATAAAAGAGAATTCACAAGACAGCAAATTGTCGAAGGCGAAATGAAACAGTCTCGCATTGATTTCTTTCTGATTTCTAGATCATTAATTCCTTATGCAATAAACACATATATCAAATATTCAACTAAAAGTGATCACAATATCACCTGTCTTAATTTAGATTTCTCTCGTGTAGAGAGAGGTGCTGGATTATGGGTTTTTAATAATCAGTTGTTACAGGACACTGAATTTAAGTCAAAAGTCATAAGTATCATCAATGAAAATTTATTGTGTTCACTCTATGAAGATGAAACATTAATATGGTGGGACAATCTCAAATATCAAGTTAAAAAATGTGCAATATATTTTAGTTGCAAAAAAAGTAAACAAGAAAAATATGAATATTATAAATTGCAAAATAATCTAAGACGTGAGTATGACAAATTATCTAAATCTCCTAATCATGATATTGCATACATCCAAAGTCTTCAAAAAGAATTGGAGATTTATGAGGAAAATAAATGTGAAGGGGCTATTCTCCGCTCAAAAGTTCAGTGGGCATTGGAATGTGATAAAAATACGTCTTTTTTCTTACATTTGGAGAAATGTAAACAGGAATCCAACTGCATTAAAGAAATAATGACGGAAAATGGTTTAACTCGTCGAACCGAAGATATTCTTGATCATGCATATACATTCTATTCTAAATTGTATTCATCCGGAGAAAGTGATTTAAATAAACAAGATAAAATTCTGAACCTAATAACTGATGTTCTTCCAGAGGAAGATCGAGATAGTCTTGATGAAGCTATTTCAATAGAAGATCTCACTAAAGCTTTAAAAGGTATGAAACGTCATAAATCGCCTGGTAATGACGGTCTCACAGTCGAATTTTATGCTGCATTTTGGGATATACTAAAACCCATATTTGCACGGGTTGTGAAATGTATTTTTGAAGAAAAAAGCATGTCAAGATCCATGAAAAAGGGTGTCATTAGCCTCTTCTACAAAAATAAGGGTGATAAAACTGACATCAAAAATTTTAGACCAATTTCATTACTCAATGTTGATTCTAAACTTATCTCTCGTTCACTTGCACTTAAATTAAAAACAGTTATGGCAAAAATAATTTCACCGGAACAATCATGTTGTGTTCCAGGGCGAGATATTTCGGACAACATTCTATCTGTGAGAGATGTAATTGACCTCGTAGAAGACGCTAATGAAAATGCATATTTAATCACCATAGATCAAGAAAAAGCATTTGATCGTGTTTCGCATCCATTCATCTTCAGGATTTTGGAAAAACTAAACTTTGGTAAAGCTTTCATTTCATGGATTAAAACTTTATACACTGATTTAAAAAGCAGTGTCAAAATTAATGGTCACCTCACACCATATTTTCCAATTGGCCAATCTGTCAGACAAGGTGATCCGCTCAGCAGTTTAATATTTGTTATTGTTAGTCAACCTTTAAATCTGTTAATTAAGGCTGATTCATCTATTCATGGGGTAAAAATCAATAGTCATTGCTCGTCTTTAATATATCAGCATGCAGACGACACTACAGTTACAGTGTCTGATGCTCAGTCTGTATATAATACCTTTAACACTGTCAGTGAGTATTGTGATGCTACAGGGGCAAAAGTCAATTTAACAAAATCTCAAGTTTTGTGTTTAGGTACAGCCCGCACAAACAGTATGAATTTTAACTTACCAATTATTGTTAAAAATGACTGTGTCAAATTATTAGGAATTTTCCTTGGTCCAGATAAAGATCTTTGTGAAAGTAAAAACTGGAAAATCAAAATATCGAAACTAAAATCCCTGTTGGGATCTTGGTCACAAAGAAAGTTAACCCTGCAAGGGAAGTCTATTGTTATAAATACATTTATCATGTCAAGGTTGTGGTATACTGTGCATGTAGTGCCTGTCCCGGAGTGGGCAAGGAAAGAGATTGATTTAATCATTTCACATTTTATCTGGTGTGGTAAAACTCCTCTTATCAAACATTCAACATGTTTGGGTCATTTTTTACAAGGAGGATTATCAATTCCAAGTTTAAAATACAAAATATATGCATTCAGATTAAAGTTGATTAGAAAATTCATGGATCGCAATTTTTATGCAGTATGGAAACAAACGTGTTCCATATTTATATCCCAATACATGAATATGTGTTTAACTAAAAATATTTTTAGCATTGTTTACAGTCGTCCTGGTTTGAGCCGTATCAACCCGTTCTATGCTGAGGTTCTGAAAGCATGGGACGAAATCACGTGCAGCAGGCGACTAATTGTCACGGAGCACGGGGATATCATGTCTCAACCATTGTTTCATAATCCACATATTTGCCATCAAGGAAAAACGCTACTGTTTACATTTTTTATTGATTCAGGTATTGTTACTGTTGCAGATATTTGTTATGAGTTTATCCCTGGCTTCCTACCACTTTCGGCAATAATAGAGATAGTAAACGACAACCGACATGATATCTCTGTGTCAACGATACAAACTGCGTATTATATTATTATTCAATCTCTACCAAATGAATGGTTGCCCATTTTGTACAATAAAACGATAAATGATAACAATGGACACTATACAGATGCTTTTATTTGCACAGATGATAGAAATATTGCTTCTAAAGAACTTACAGTCAAATTTAGTTATTCCTTATTTGTAAAAGAATTATTTTGTGAACCAACAGCCATTTCCTTCTGGGATAAATTTGCTGTTAATATCAATTGGAATAAAGTATGGAAAAATGTATTCTTCAATGACAAATCATCTGAGCAAATAGATTTGGATTTCAAATTAAGCCACAATATTATCTTCACTTATGAAAAATTGTTCAAATATGGCAAAACAGACACAAACCTTTGTCCGGTTTGTAAAAATGAAGTCGAAGATTTGTTTCACATGTTTGTATTCTGTGATGAATTATATGACACAATTTCTGTTTTTAAATCTCTGTTCACAGACCTGTTCATAGACACTGGATTTTCATTTAATCAGCTAGTTTCCTGGCTTCTCTTTGGTTTTCAACCCGACAAATCAGTCTCTTTTCAAGATAGTATAAACATATTGCTGTCAGTATATAGAATTTCTGTTTTTAAGAAAAGAACAATCCTATCTTTACAGCAATGCAACCTCAATCTGGAAAAATTGTTTAATTCTTATGTAAAACGTCACTTCAATCTTTTGTGGACACATTACCAATTTAAAAAACGTGCTGATATTTTTATACAGCGTTATATTATGCCAGTTAACTTCATGAAATTAGATGGAAATAAGCTGATATTTAAGCCACCCTTTCATGAATGAAATGTTTAAATAGAATATGACATAATATCAACATCTGTGATACCTTTTAAACATTTATCTGTAAAATATAAATGCTTCATGTAACATATTTCCTGTAATAAAATGTTATTAAAGAAAAAAAAAAAAGGCGCTGCGTTCAGGTCGCAGTCGGGTTCTCCCGGCGTGGGTTCGAATCCCACTTCTGACAACTGTTTTGTCCCTCTTTCAAACGTCACCGATTCGGCATTGTTTCTCAATCCGCGAACATCACGACCATCCCATGCAGTTGGAATTAGCTGGCT
>NW_027266286.1:74433209-74443209 GCF_022045235.1 Haliotis cracherodii
GAGTGTGACTTCCTTGTGCCTTTGCTGATGACTATTTTATCCAAAAATCATATGGAGGGGGCACCCGGGATCGAACCGGGGACCTCTCGATCTGCAGTCGAATGCTCTACCACGGAGCTATACCCCCGACACATATGTTACTAGGATAAATACATGTACTAAGAATACACTGATCGCATACAACACCAGCCAAATATTGGGGCTCCAACCTTTTTAATCGTCCTATTTCTTACTGGCACATGGAGGTCTGGTACAGTCAGCTGTCGTTGACTTAAATACAATGAACCTTTCACGGTACATTCTTTGAAGTATATATGTGCAGTGTGTCCGCTTTTTGAGAGGTCCAAACTGAGTTATTACCTAAATTATCTTCAATGAGGGTGGAGTGCCTTTTTCGGATCCAAAGCAGTTGATATCTCTCTCACTGCTATACTGTATAGACGTGCGTACAGTTTGCCAGCAGTCAGGATGGCCGAGCGGTCTAAGGCGCTGCGTTCAGGTCGCAGTCGGGTTCTCCCGGCGTGGGTTCGAATCCCACTTCTGACAACTGTTTTGTCCCTCTTTCAAACGTCACCGATTCGGCATTGTTTCTCAATCCGCGAACATCACGACCATCCCATGCAGTCGGAATTAGCTGGCTGTGAATTAACGTTTCCATTTTGTTTTTGTGGATGCATAGTCAAAAGTTGGAATCGTGTCTAATTAGCTGCACACTTTATGTACTCTACAGACCCTCTCTGTCAAAAGTGGGATTGTCTGTGTCAGGTATGTTGCCACAGGTATTGGAGTGTGACTTCCTTGTGCCTTTGCTGATGACTATTTTATTCAAAAATCATATGGAGGGGGCACCCGTGATCGAACCGGGGACCTCTCGATCTGCAGTCGAATGCTCTACCACGGAGCTATACCCCCGACACATATGTTACTAGGATAAATACATGTACTAAGAATACACTGATCGCATACAACACCAGCCAAATATTGGGGCTCCAACCTTTTTAATCGTCCTATTTCTTACTGGCACATGGAGGTCTGGTACAGTCAGCTGTCGTTGACTTAAATACAATGAACCTTTCACGGTACATTCTTTGAAGTATATATGTGCAGTGTGTCCGCTTTTTGAGAGGTCCAAACTGAGTTATTACCTAAATTATCTTCAATGAGGGTGGAGTGCCTTTTTCGGATCCAAAGCAGTTGATATCTCTCTCACTGCTATACTGTATAGACGTGCGTACAGTTTGCCAGCAGTCAGGATGGCCGAGCGGTCTAAGGCGCTGCGTTCAGGTCGCAGTCGGGTTCTCCCGGCGTGGGTTCGAATCCCACTTCTGACAACTGTTTTGTCCCTCTTTCAAACGTCACCGATTCGGCATTGTTTCTCAATCCGCGAACATCACGACCATCCCATGCAGTCGGAATTAGCTGGCTGTGAATTAACGTTTCCATTTTGTTTTTGTGGATGCATAGTCAAAAGTTGGAATCGTGTCTAATTAGCTGCACACTTTATGTACTCTACAGACCCTCTCTGTCAAAAGTGGGATTGTCTGTGTCAGGTATGTTGCCACAGGTATTGGAGTGTGACTTCCTTGTGCCTTTGCTGATGACTATTTTATTCAAAAATCATATGGAGGGGGCACCCGTGATCGAACCGGGGACCTCTCGATCTGCAGTCGAATGCTCTACCACGGAGCTATACCCCCGACACATATGTTACTAGGATAAATACATGTACTAAGAATACACTGATCGCATACAACACCAGCCAAATATTGGGGCTCCAACCTTTTTAATCGTCCTATTTCTTACTGGCACATGGAGGTCTGGTACAGTCAGCTGTCGTTGACTTAAATACAATGAACCTTTCACGGTACATTCTTTGAGTGAGTGAGTTAATATTTAACGTCACATCGGCAATATTGCAGCCATATCGTGACGAGAGAAAATGTGACTTTAATAACATATATGGAAACTGTACAAAAATTCTGTCAACGAAGGACAGTAAAACAACTAGATTATCACAGCTGTAGATTGTAAAACTAGCATATTATAATAAAATTCATAACAATTCAAAACAGTACACAATAAAAATGGGCTATAGATCACCAATAACCAAAGGTAGGTCACCATACTAGGTACCATGGGGACTTACGATACTTCTGCTACCTACATGGTGACCCAGCAGGATTTACACCATCCCTCTGGCTACTGGTGATTGTCGGCAAGTTTAAGCCAAAACAATTAAAAACAACAATAATTCTACGATTAAAAATGTGGAAAATGAAAAATACTTTGAATGAAATGGGACTTACATACCTTCTCAGGGGGACAATTATTTTACGTTACTTCAACCCCCTTTGAAGGTACAGCCACCAACAATCTCAGTTATTAGTTCATTATACCAAATTAAAATCACATATTTTTTAACAATACATATCAAAATTTGTCAATCAATTCTATTTCTTTTAAAAATCCAAGAATTAAACGAGGGCTTACAGTAAAAAGATCCTTTATGGATGAAACCTTGAAATAATTTTCCCTTGTGATGGAAAAATCGATACAGTCAAGCAAGACATGCTTGACTGTGATTCTTTCATCACAAGGGACACAAAATGGAGGATCTTCACCTTTCAACAAATACTCATGAGTATAACGAGAATGGCCAATACGACATCGTCGCATAATGACCTCTTCAAATCTGGACTGACAACCCAAGTAAGTATAACCGATATGTGCTTTGATTGCATGTAATTTATTTATACCCACTTGAGTGTCCCACTTCTTCTGCATTAGGTCTTTGATATAGCATCTAATAACAGGTTTATAGTCACTGTATGGTAGAAGAAGTGGTGTCACAGATTTGTTGAGAGCTGCCTTTGCTGCAGCATCAGCCATATTGTTACCCGTGATACCAACATGACTGGGCAACCAGCAAAAGACAATGTCGTATTGGCCAGTAGCCAGTACATTCTTTGAAGTATATATGTGCAGTGTGTCCGCTTTTTGAGAGGTCCAAACTGAGTTATTACCTAAATTATCTTCAATGAGGGTGGAGTGCCTTTTTCGGATCCAAAGCAGTTGATATCTCTCTCACTGCTATACTGTATAGACGTGCGTACAGTTTGCCAGCAGTCAGGATGGCCGAGCGGTCTAAGGCGCTGCGTTCAGGTCGCAGTCGGGTTCTCCCGGCGTGGGTTCGAATCCCACTTCTGACAACTGTTTTGTCCCTCTTTCAAACGTCACCGATTCGGCATTGTTTCTCAATCCGCGAACATCACGACCATCCCATGCAGTCGGAATTAGCTGGCTGTGAATTAACGTTTCCATTTTGTTTTTGTGGATGCAAAGTCAAAAGTTGGAATCGTGTCTAATTAGCTGCACACTTTATGTACTCTACAGACCCTCTCTGTCAAAAGTGGGATTGTCTGTGTCAGGTATGTTGCCACAGGTATTGGAGTGTGACTTCCTTGTGCCTTTGCTGATGACTATTTTATCCAAAAATCATATGGAGGGGGCACCCGGGATCGAACCGGGGACCTCTCGATCTGCAGTCGAATGCTCTACCACTGAGCTATACCCCCGACACATATGTTACTAGGATAAATACATGTACTAAGAATACACTGATCGCATACAACACCAGCCAAATATTGGGGCTCCAACCTTTTTAATCGTCCTATTTCTTACTGGCACATGGAGGTCTGGTACAGTCAGCTGTCGTTGACTTAAATACAATGAACCTTTCACGGTACATTCTTTGAAGTATATATGTGCAGTGTGTCCGCTTTTTGAGAGGTCCAAACTGAGTTATTACCTAAATTATCTTCAATGAGGGTGGAGTGCCTTTTTCGGATCCAAAGCAGTTGATATCTCTCTCACTGCTATACTGTATAGACGTGCGTACAGTTTGCCAGCAGTCAGGATGGCCGAGCGGTCTAAGGCGCTGCGTTCAGGTCGCAGTCGGGTTTTCCCGGCGTGGGTTCGAATCCCACTTCTGACAACTGTTTTGTCCCTCTTTCAAACGTCACCGATTCGGCATTGTTTCTCAATCCGCGAACATCACGACCATCCCATGCAGTTGGAATTAGCTGGCTGTGAATTAACGTTTCCATTTTGTTTTTGTGGATGCATAGTCAAAAGTTGGAATCGTGTCTAATTAGCTGCACACTTTATGTACTCTACAGACCCTCTCTGTCAAAAGTGGGATTGTCTGTGTCAGGTATGTTGCCACAGGTATTGGAGTGTGACTTCCTTGTGCCTTTGCTGATGACTATTTTATTCAAAAATCATATGGAGGGGGCACCCGGGATCGAACCGGGGACCTCTCGATCTGCAGTCGAATGCTCTACCACGGAGCTATACCCCCGACACATATGTTACTAGGATAAATACATGTACTAAGAATACACTGATCGCATACAACACCAGCCAAATATTGGGGCTCCAACCTTTTTAATCGTCCTATTTCTTACTGGCACATGGAGGTCTGGTACAGTCAGCTGTCGTTGACTTAAATACAATGAACCTTTCACGGTACATTCTTTGAAGTATATATGTGCAGTGTGTCCGCTTTTTGAGAGGTCCAAACTGAGTTATTACCTAAATTATCTTCAATGAGGGTGGAGTGCCTTTTTCGGATCCAAAGCAGTTGATATCTCTCTCACTGCTATACTGTATAGACGTGCGTACAGTTTGCCAGCAGTCAGGATGGCCGAGCGGTCTAAGGCGCTGCGTTCAGGTCGCAGTCGGGTTCTCCCGGCGTGGGTTCGAATCCCACTTCTGACAACTGTTTTGTCCCTCTTTCAAACGTCACCGATTCGGCATTGTTTCTCAATCCGCGAACATCACGACCATCCCATGCAGTCGGAATTAGCTGGCTGTGAATTAACGTTTCCATTTTGTTTTTGTGGATGCATAGTCAAAAGTTGGAATCGTGTCTAATTAGCTGCACACTTTATGTACTCTACAGACCCTCTCTGTCAAAAGTGGGATTGTCTGTGTCAGGTATGTTGCCACAGGTATTGGAGTGTGACTTCCTTGTGCCTTTGCTGATGACTATTTTATTCAAAAATCATATGGAGGGGGCACCCGTGATCGAACCGGGGACCTCTCGATCTGCAGTCGAATGCTCTACCACGGAGCTATACCCCCGACACATATGTTACTAGGATAAATACATGTACTAAGAATACACTGATCGCATACAACACCAGCCAAATATTGGGGCTCCAACCTTTTTAATCGTCCTATTTCTTACTGGCACATGGAGGTCTGGTACAGTCAGCTGTCGTTGACTTAAATACAATGAACCTTTCACGGTACATTCTTTGAAGTATATATGTGCAGTGTGTCCGCTTTTTGAGAGGTCCAAACTGAGTTATTACCTAAATTATCTTCAATGAGGGTGGAGTGCCTTTTTCGGATCCAAAGCAGTTGATATCTCTCTCACTGCTATACTGTATAGACGTGCGTACAGTTTGCCAGCAGTCAGGATGGCCGAGCGGTCTAAGGCGCTGCGTTCAGGTCGCAGTCGGGTTCTCCCGGCGTGGGTTCGAATCCCACTTCTGACAACTGTTTTGTCCCTCTTTCAAACGTCACCGATTCGGCATTGTTTCTCAATCCGCGAACATCACGACCATCCCATGCAGTCGGAATTAGCTGGCTGTGAATTAACGTTTCCATTTTGTTTTTGTGGATGCATAGTCAAAAGTTGGAATCGTGTCTAATTAGCTGCACACTTTATGTACTCTACAGACCCTCTCTGTCAAAAGTGGGATTGTCTGTGTCAGGTATGTTGCCACAGGTATTGGAGTGTGACTTCCTTGTGCCTTTGCTGATGACTATTTTATTCAAAAATCATATGGAGGGGGCACCCGTGATCGAACCGGGGACCTCTCGATCTGCAGTCGAATGCTCTACCACGGAGCTATACCCCCGACACATATGTTACTAGGATAAATACATGTACTAAGAATACACTGATCGCATACAACACCAGCCAAATATTGGGGCTCCAACCTTTTTAATCGTCCTATTTCTTACTGGCACATGGAGGTCTGGTACAGTCAGCTGTCGTTGACTTAAATACAATGAACCTTTCACGGTACATTCTTTGAGTGAGTGAGTTAATATTTAACGTCACATCGGCAATATTGCAGCCATATCGTGACGAGAGAAAATGTGACTTTAATAACATATATGGAAACTGTACAAAAATTCTGTCAACGAAGGACAGTAAAACAACTAGATTATCACAGCTGTAGATTGTAAAACTAGCATATTATAATAAAATTCATAACAATTCAAAACAGTACACAATAAAAATGGGCTATAGATCACCAATAACCAAAGGTAGGTCACCATACTAGGTACCATGGGGACTTACGATACTTCTGCTACCTACATGGTGACCCAGCAGGATTTACACCATCCCTCTGGCTACTGGTGATTGTCGGCAAGTTTAAGCCAAAACAATTAAAAACAACAATAATTCTACGATTAAAAATGTGGAAAATGAAAAATACTTTGAATGAAATGGGACTTACATACCTTCTCAGGGGGACAATTATTTTACGTTACTTCAACCCCCTTTGAAGGTACAGCCACCAACAATCTCAGTTATTAGTTCATTATACCAAATTAAAATCACATATTTTTTAACAATACATATCAAAATTTGTCAATCAATTCTATTTCTTTTAAAAATCCAAGAATTAAACGAGGGCTTACAGTAAAAAGATCCTTTATGGATGAAACCTTGAAATAATTTTCCCTTGTGATGGAAAAATCGATACAGTCAAGCAAGACATGCTTGACTGTGATTCTTTCATCACAAGGGACACAAAATGGAGGATCTTCACCTTTCAACAAATACTCATGAGTATAACGAGAATGGCCAATACGACATCGTCGCATAATGACCTCTTCAAATCTGGACTGACAACCCAAGTAAGTATAACCGATATGTGCTTTGATTGCATGTAATTTATTTATACCCACTTGAGTGTCCCACTTCTTCTGCATTAGGTCTTTGATATAGCATCTAATAACAGGTTTATAGTCACTGTATGGTAGAAGAAGTGGTGTCACAGATTTGTTGAGAGCTGCCTTTGCTGCAGCATCAGCCATATTGTTACCCGTGATACCAACATGACTGGGCAACCAGCAAAAGACAATGTCGTATTGGCCAGTAGCCAGTACATTCTTTGAAGTATATATGTGCAGTGTGTCCGCTTTTTGAGAGGTCCAAACTGAGTTATTACCTAAATTATCTTCAATGAGGGTGGAGTGCCTTTTTCGGATCCAAAGCAGTTGATATCTCTCTCACTGCTATACTGTATAGACGTGCGTACAGTTTGCCAGCAGTCAGGATGGCCGAGCGGTCTAAGGCGCTGCGTTCAGGTCGCAGTCGGGTTCTCCCGGCGTGGGTTCGAATCCCACTTCTGACAACTGTTTTGTCCCTCTTTCAAACGTCACCGATTCGGCATTGTTTCTCAATCCGCGAACATCACGACCATCCCATGCAGTCGGAATTAGCTGGCTGTGAATTAACGTTTCCATTTTGTTTTTGTGGATGCAAAGTCAAAAGTTGGAATCGTGTCTAATTAGCTGCACACTTTATGTACTCTACAGACCCTCTCTGTCAAAAGTGGGATTGTCTGTGTCAGGTATGTTGCCACAGGTATTGGAGTGTGACTTCCTTGTGCCTTTGCTGATGACTATTTTATCCAAAAATCATATGGAGGGGGCACCCGGGATCGAACCGGGGACCTCTCGATCTGCAGTCGAATGCTCTACCACTGAGCTATACCCCCTGACACATATGTTACTAGGATAAATACATGTACTAAGAATACACTGATCGCATACAACACCAGCCAAATATTGGGGCTCCAACCTTTTTAATCGTCCTATTTCTTACTGGCACATGGAGGTCTGGTACAGTCAGCTGTCGTTGACTTAAATACAATGAACCTTTCACGGTACATTCTTTGAAGTATATATGTGAAGTGTGTCCGCTTTTTGAGAGGTCCAAACTGAGTTATTACCTAAATTATCTTCAATGAGGGTGGAGTGCCTTTTTCGGATCCAAAGCAGTTGATATCTCTCTCACTGCTATACTGTATAGACGTGCGTACAGTTTGCCAGCAGTCAGGATGGCCGAGCGGTCTAAGGCGCTGCGTTCAGGTCGCAGTCGGGTTCTCCCGGCGTGGGTTCGAATCCCACTTCTGACAACTGTTTTGTCCCTCTTTCAAACGTCACCGATTCGGCATTGTTTCTCAATCCGCGAACATCACGACCATCCCATGCAGTCGGAATTAGCTGGCTGTGAATTAACGTTTCCATTTTGTTTTTGTGGATGCATAGTCAAAAGTTGGAATCGTGTCTAATTAGCTGCACACTTTATGTACTCTACAGACCCTCTCTGTCAAAAGTGGGATTGTCTGTGTCAGGTATGTTGCCACAGGTATTGGAGTGTGACTTCCTTGTGCCTTTGCTGATGACTATTTTATCCAAAAATCATATGGAGGGGGCACCCGGGATCGAACCGGGGACCTCTCGATCTGCAGTCGAATGCTCTACCACTGAGCTATACCCCCGACACATATGTTACTAGGATAAATACATGTACTAAGAATACACTGATCGCATACAACACCAGCCAAATATTGGGGCTCCAACCTTTTTAATCGTCCTATTTCTTACTGGCACATGGAGGTCTGGTACAGTCAGCTGTCGTTGACTTAAATACAATGAACCTTTCACGGTACATTCTTTGAAGTATATATGTGCAGTGTGTCCGCTTTTTGAGAGGTCCAAACTGAGTTATTACCTAAATTATCTTCAATGAGGGTGGAGTGCCTTTTTCGGATCCAAAGCAGTTGATATCTCTCTCACTGCTATACTGTATAGACGTGCGTACAGTTTGCCAGCAGTCAGGATGGCCGAGCGGTCTAAGGCGCTGCGTTCAGGTCGCAGTCGGGTTCTCCCGGCGTGGGTTCGAATCCCACTTCTGACAACTGTTTTGTCCCTCTTTCAAACGTCACCGATTCGGCATTGTTTCTCAATCCGCGAACATCACGACCATCCCATGCAGTCGGAATTAGCTGGCTGTGAATTAACGTTTCCATTTTGTTTTTGTGGATGCATAGTCAAAAGTTGGAATCGTGTCTAATTAGCTGCACACTTTATGTACTCTACAGACCCTCTCTGTCAAAAGTGGGATTGTCTGTGTCAGGTATGTTGCCACAGGTATTGGAGTGTGACTTCCTTGTGCCTTTGCTGATGACTATTTTATTCAAAAATCATATGGAGGGGGCACCCGTGATCGAACCGGGGACCTCTCGATCTGCAGTCGAATGCTCTACCACGGAGCTATACCCCCGACACATATGTTACTAGGATAAATACATGTACTAAGAATACACTGATCGCATACAACACCAGCCAAATATTGGGGCTCCAACCTTTTTAATCGTCCTATTTCTTACTGGCACATGGAGGTCTGGTACAGTCAGCTGTCGTTGACTTAAATACAATGAACCTTTCACGGTACATTCTTTGAGTGAGTGAGTTAATATTTAACGTCACATCGGCAATATTGCAGCCATATCGTGACGAGAGAAAATGTGACTTTAATAACATATATGGAAACTGTACAAAAATTCTGTCAACGAAGGACAGTAAAACAACTAGATTATCACAGCTGTAGATTGTAAAACTAGCATATTATAATAAAATTCATAACAATTCAAAACAGTACACAATAAAAATGGGCTATAGATCACCAATAACCAAAGGTAGGTCACCATACTAGGTACCATGGGGACTTACGATACTTCTGCTACCTACATGGTGACCCAGCAGGATTTACACCATCCCTCTGGCTACTGGTGATTGTCGGCAAGTTTAAGCCAAAACAATTAAAAACAACAATAATTCTACGATTAAAAATGTGGAAAATGAAAAATACTTTGAATGAAATGGGACTTACATACCTTCTCAG